>NC_142746.1:10562674-10912674 GCF_051943395.1 Hippocampus bargibanti | reverse complement strand
AAGAACAAAAGAACCAGGAAGCTTCATGACATTGACAAGTCAAGTCATAAAATGGCATGGAGGTCTACAAACTATGAATGCTAAGAAGAAATAGTTTGGCCCGAGGAGAACAAATCTAAATGTTCAATTAGATTTTTAGTCATTTTAAATACATTGAAAAACAGCATGTGAGTGTGAGACGGTGCCACTTACTTGATCTGCTTGGCATTTTTGTAGCGGACAAAAACAACAATGGGATAAATGTGAACGCTGTGGAGCCTCTCGATGGCATGCGGCGCAATGTCCAGCAAACAATGACAACCCTGCAATGGAAATCAAATTAAATCCTTCTTAAGACAAGCGAGTTTAAAAATATGCTGTTTGCAGATTTCTTTACTGATGTCAGAGATGAAATAAAACAAACCCTTACCGCTATGGATTGGGTACAGGCGAAAAAAAGAGTTATGTTGGATTAAATGCGGTTGAAATGTAGCAAATACCTTCTCGGTTATTTCCTTTATGGACGCAACAGTGGTCACATCAAAATGGCCGCTGCGGCGCTTGTAGTCTATGAAGAGGCAGTCCTTGACACCTCGCTCAATGGCTTGTTGGGACGCCTTCATGACTTCTGCAGAAAAAACAAAAATATTGTCGTCATGACGACATCAATTATAATTCGGCCTGTGGCTATCCAATGTTTTGGTAAACTGAGATCCCAATAAAAATTCTAATTAAATAATCAGGTATTTGAAGAAAATCAGGTACAGTGATACCTCGGCTTACGAACGCTTTAGCTCACAAACTTTTCGCCTGACTAACATTAAATTCGCGAGAATATAATCTCTAATACGAACTAGTTTTCGGCGGACGAACCAAACCACATAGCACCACGGTGACTGGCGGACTAGTTTTTCACACCCGCTTTCTTTGAGTGCAGACGTGGTTTGTTATCGAGTGTGAGTACTTTTGCTATTATGGGACCAAGCTAGTGCTAAACCAAAGTGGACATAAAAGAAAATTACGGTCGAGCGGAAGAAGGAGCTCATCGAAAAACATGAGCGAGTTGTGCGTTTGTGTGACTTAGCGTCCCAGTACGAGTATGTTAAGTCGACCATTGCTACATGTGGCTAAGGGTGTTTCTGTGTTGTATAAGCAACGGTCTCAGGCAATAGAAGCGGTTGAAAAACATCTGTTGATTTAGATTAACGAAAAGCAGCTAGCAGGGGACATTGTGAGTGAGTGTATTAGCGGTGAGAAAGCACGGAAACTTCACTTGGATATCATCAAGAGGCAACTACATCAACGACCATCACAAAGGTAAATAAAATGACTTTATTATACAGTACAGTTTATTTCTTTAATTACAATCCAACAGGATATTTATTATACATAAAATAATGTAGTTTCAAGCCTTATTTAATCGAAAATTGTGTTTTATGGGGACCTGGGAACGGATTATTCTCATTTTTAATGGTTTCTTATGGGAAATAAATCTTCGGCAGACGAACCTTTTGCCTTACACACACTTTCTGGGAACCAATTAAGTTCGTAAACTGAGGTATCACTGTATTTTGTAGGGGGAAAAAATGATATTTTTTGATACAGCAGACACAAAAAGTGTCAGATTGAGATTTTGGTCTATGACACGATTTAGGTCTATGACACGAGTGACATTCGAAGGACAGCAGCTATTTTGCCGGCTAAAAACAAAGTTCAGTCAGCCTGGCTTTTACAATAGGGAATCAGTCGGAACGGTAACTAGGCTGCCATTGGGCCATATTCGTCCATTAACCTGAGTGCTGCCAAGTGCGCGACGAGGACTGTACAATACCGTGTCAACATAACCAAGTATTTATTTATTTATTGCACTTCATTAGTGATTGAACAATATTTCTGGGCAACATTATACTGTTGTCATCGGAAGCAACAATCTGTGACCCCCCAAAACACATCCTGGAAAGTCAGCCGGTGAGCTACAACATACTACTGGGAAACAATTTTAAAATAAAAGTGTGTCTCAATCTTAATATAACATTTGGCAACTAATGTTTAGTTTTTAAGTCGGTCTGCTTTGCATATTGGTGGCATAATATGTGGCATAAAAAATTGTTGCTGGAATTTGGTTGACATCTCCCTGACAGTTGACATGTAAATAAGCTTCTTTTGGAACCATGGTATGAGGATTAAGGACCTGTTTCAGACCTCATTTCGTTTCCCTATCTATTATTCAAGGAATGTTCAGGAATATTCGACATGCTCCCTCCCGTCTGTTACACATCTCATTGTACCAAAATCAATACAGATATTTATGACAGTGCAAAACTTCACCTAGCACACATCGGAAGAACTTCCCCGGAGACTCTTTGACCAGCATCTCTTTGACGGGGTCCATCAGTGGGCCAAGGACGAGCACGGGTCTAGGGGAGGTGCACTCCACCTTCTGGACCCGCTGGTAGGCTAGGCTAACGCAGTCTGGAAAACACGTGATAATAACATCGGCAAGGAGTTCAGTGAGATTCCGACAGGGTTGGCTTGCGCTCACCTTCCAGGAAGGGGATGGAGTCTGTGCTGATAGTATCCAGAGCAACTGTCTCCTTGCTGTCTTTGGAGCTACTACGCTTGTGCTTCTGCTTCCTCCTGAAAAAGGAGCGGCGGGCGGCGGCTGAAAGCATCTTGCCGGATTCTTCTTTCATCTCAGTCACGCTGTGTCGCCGGTAAAACTCTTGGTCCATCCTGGAATGTCAGAGCCCATGTTAATTATTATTGTGATTCATGTAGCAATAATAATAATAATAATAATAATAATTCATTTTTCAGAAATGGCATTGTGTCCCAAAATTTATTTTTGATGCTAATTTAGAAAAAAATCAAATTTATTTCCAGTACATTGGATTTTTGAGAAATGTTCATTCTTAAGTATGGCCTATAAACGTTTCAGCCAAAAGACTGAACCATGCGTTGCAATTTACAGCTTTGACACTTCTATAAATAAATAAATGCAGGAAAATCCACTCGCTGCTGAACGTAACACTTCATGCATATAAATGTCCATTAAGTAGAATAAGGGTGCCCAATCTTTTTTGACCGAAGCTCTACTTTTCTAGCAACCGAGCTCCTGTGATAGACACATTACGGGACATGTGGTGCATTGTGTTCTCTACCCACATGTACTTGCTAGGGATCTGCCCCCTCTGGATCTTCTGCGCGTTCTCGTCCAGCTGCCAGGCCATCCATGTCCCGAAGCTGCCTTTTGGTAATGACTCGTCCACATACAGGATGTCGTCTTTCTTGAACGTCAGGTCCCCCTCCGCCTCACCCACGCGGTCGTAAAGTGCCCTGGGAATGGGGCAGAGGTGGATGCATGGCGAGTTTATGTTGAGGATGGTGGAGAGAAGAGGCGAGCGTAAAGTTGATGAGGCGGCAGATGCGACGGTAGTTTGGCGGGCGAACAGGATAATGAGATTGGGAAAAATGAGTATATCTACACACGCTGTAGGCCTCGTTTAAGTAATTCCCCCAGCAGCCTATATTTGATATCCAGGCAGACTGGGTGTGACATCACCAGCACACTTTCTTATATGAGAAGTGACTGAGGCAGTTGCTTTGACATTCACTGATCACCTGGCCCTCTCCCAGCGAACACTCCCAACAATGAAACTCTTTTCTGATGTTTGGTACAACTTGTTTTCAGACTGACACCAGGAAGCACTCCGAGTACTGGCTGATGGAAAAGGGATACCGCCAGTACTTTTCATGTGTAACATTTCATTGAACACAACGATAATATAATTGCAAGACATTTCTATATAAGTCAGACGATCATTCGCCGATGTATCCAACTGCAGCAAATGCATAGTAGGGTTTACGTGATCTACAAGTATCGGCAGCCTCCTTAAATTAAGACTGATATAACCCGGTATTGGTATTCACCCGGATTTCACCAAATCCAATAGTCCCAGAGGATATTCCTGTGTTTCAGTAAGGACATGGACAACTCAGAGCAGCAACCTTAAAAGGCTGCCGGTGGCGGTGGAGTGAGGGCAGAGATGAGTTAACCTAAATTGGACATTTAGAATCACAGTGAGCATCTGAGATGTAATTGGTTTGATGAGATAGACGCCTGCCTTGGCCAAGGGCTGCTCCGGCGGTTGCTTTATTAAACATCAACATGGACACACACGAGGACGCTTGGGGAAATTTAAGTGGTCTTTTCACACTGAGCATGTGTGTAATGTGCTCTTGTGTGTGTGCGTGTGTGTGTGTGTGTGTGTGTGTGTGTGTGTGTGTGTGTGTGTGTGTGTGTGTGTGTGTACCTAATATAAAAGCCATCTCCTGGAACATCTTTGAGCAGATTGAACTCATCCAGCCGATGCTGCACCTTGAACGTGACAGTCTCCGCCGGCTTCAACATCTCCACATAGACTTCTTCTGCCGTCTTATTCTTCATATTGGCAGAGTTATACTGCAAAATGAGTCCGGGACAAAAGAAGGGCAGTGTTCATCCTGGTAGTGTGCACTTATCTAAGAAATTATTTGCACCATCTTATGTGGGCGACAAGCTTTCAGTTGAATTAAAGGGCCGCCGTATTGGTTTGAGCCGCAGACAAGGAAGAGAGCAAACAGGAGAGAAAATTGAAGGACAAGAAGGGTGACTGAGCTGCATGCTAATGAGCAATTCCTTTTATAGACTGAGGGAGCAAGCCAGAAATACTTCATAATTATTAATAAGATTCGTGATTTTACGGGCACGTGCATTGGCCAAACGAAATGATAGAAAGCTGACAGGTTCAATGGTGATTAATGATGAGTTAAAAAAAGACTGTTATCTGTGCATTACAGGACGTCACTTTGTTAGAAATAACGCAAGTCTGAATGTATCCATTCAGAAATAGTCGTGAATTCATTTCAAAGCAACGAGCAGCTAACGACTATCATTATATGTGCAACATTATTTTCTATAAGATGTTAACTCATTCACTGCCATTGCCGAATTTATTTGGAAATTGAAAATCATGACGTGGAGTGCCATTCCCGAATTTGTTCGGGTTTTGTTTTTTTTTTTCTTGCGGGGTGTGGTGATAAAGCACTGGTCAGAACTCTGGCAATGTTTTTTCCCTTCCACAAGAGGGCAGCATTTGCCTTTTGTCCATATTAAGCGTTTGTTACGCTATATAATATATTTTGTATAGCTGCTCCAATTTCAAGCTCAGATAACTGCAGAACCAAATAACTTGGGAACTAACTATTTTTTTCAGATGAAAGAAGAGTCAAAGGTTTCTAACGCTTTATTAAATGTTTATGTAGTCCTAAAACTCAATATTCTGTGGGTCCTACAATTTGAGTGAAAATGACAAAAACTTGCATTGGAGTGGACACATTTTTGCACATTGTCTGGCAGTGAAGGAGTCAATTGTGAAAACAAAAAAAAATGTTTGTAAGAGGTGCAAGAATGGCGGAGACCACTTTTATGAAGTGCTGATTGTTTTCAATATGTTGGGTAGAAGTAACCAACCATGGTTTGGACATCCACATCCTCTGAGCAGTTTTTGCACATATAAATATTTTGTTAATGAAGACCCAAAATGTACCCAATTTACCTCCAGAATCAGGTCACCTGGACGTAGGCCATCAGCCCCTCTGGCAGGACTGTCCTCATCCAGACTATCTATGAAGACCCCTCGTAAGTTCCCTCCACATAGGGTGATTCCCACCTCTACTCCGGGTCGGTGCACCGTCACCAGCCGAGGCTCGCCCGCTTTCTTGTTGCAATCAGAGTGTATTCTGGTAGGCAACATGGACACACATTGTCATTGCAGTTCCGAAGAAGTTTTTTTCTCTTTATTCCATTTGTAACACTTGAGAGACTGTATGTACCTGACATAGTTTTGGGGGCTGGTGGTAGGTGTGGTTTGTTTGGAGGATGGTGTGAGGGTGCCCTCGTCCTGTTCGCTGAGCGTATCGATGGCTGAGTGATTTTCCGGTGTGGCAGCGCCACTCCCCTGCGGCGTGGATTGAGTACTGACTGGCTCGAGACGGGAGCTACAAGCAAATAATAAACGGTAAGCAAGCACATACAATTGTCCTTGTCCATGAGCTTGGAGATCATAATTAGCTGTAAGGAAGAACATGCTAGGAACAAAATTGTTGGCAGATGGCCATGAAGGCAAAGACCGTCTCGAAAATACTACCATACCTTAAAATGAATATATTTTCTTAAAATGTTCCAATAGTAACCACACCCCTGGCTATAATCGAATAATTATATTAGTTAAGGGGGTTCCTTTCTCCACTAAAGCTGATTCGATACGGATTTTGATGCGTCTGGCACAAATGATTCTGTGAAACTATTGGATTGGGATCATCTCAGTGGCACCACGATTAAATTTGCTACTGTTCAGTTCGAGAGGGTATAATGCACTTACATATTTTAATCAGTCAACACAACTGAAAGACAATGATGGTAATGGACAATTTGCAAATGATGTAAACTAAATCAAATCATAGCTGTGTAAATCATATATGGTATATAATTATGGAATGATGCAAACTATTAAATCATACAAAGACAAGTTCAAAAACTCATGAGATTAAGTCGGGCATTAACTGATTCAAAGCCTTGCTCAGGGTCCTTGTAGTAATTTGAAAACTTTCACAGAATGCAAATGCACCAACTTGACTCGCAGCACAAATATTACAAGTACACGTACAGGCTTAGAAAAACATACGACAAAGTAGAGATAACTTTTTGGTGGAGTCAGTCACTGGAGCTAAAGGTCCTACGTGTGGAGGTATGGACACAAGAGAGCTACCTGGAGCGAGAGTGGTTGCCCGGCTGGTACATGTGCGGGTTGTACTGGGCCATGATGGTGATTGCATCGCATTGCTGGCCAATAATGAGTCGAGCTTGTTGCTCCGTAGCATTTCGCAAGTTGATGCCATTGAACTGAAGAAGGGAAGCCAAAATTTAGTTCAACTGGACCACATGCGGGCGATCAACAATGAGGTCAGGTGGACTGACTGCTGCAATCGGATGACAAAGCTATTTGTGTTTTTACCTCCAGTAACTGGTCTCCGTACTCCAGTCCTGCCTGGTGAGCGATGCTGCCTCCGGTAACTTTAGAGACAAAGATACCACCGTTCTCCCCGCTCACGATGGAGATGCCCAGAGGCTCGGCGCCTTTGTGTACGATGACATTGCGGGGCTCCTCCAGGTAAGACCTGCAACGAAAGAGTCAAGTTTGTAAGCTATTGAATGAAGGAAGAAAAGGAGCAGGGTTTCATGGTGGTTCATCTCGTTTCCTTTAAAAAAAAAAATCCAAAATTGTGTATTTCCTCAAACAGTGAAATATAACGTAGCTTACTATACCCTGGATTGGTCATTATCCAATCACAGGGCAGAAGACAAACAATGTCGGAAGTGTAACATGAGCCACATTGACATTTCCCCCCCTCTGAAAAAGAGGAGGTATCTAACTAGTGACACCTCATTTTGTTGAGTTGGACAACACACACGACGATAAATTGATGTCAGGGTTGCTAGTAAAGTGGATGCCAATATTTGAGGGAAATTGCCTGTTTTCCTTTCAGATGTGATTGTCAGTTTGCATTTATTTACCAAGGGGAATCTGAAAAGGCTTACAGAGTGGCGTGTGACTGTGTGATACTTTCATCTGAATAGACATGAACTTTGTGTGTCTTCATGACAAGTCGACATGAGGCATTGAACAAAATTCTGTGATGGAAGATCAGAGGGATGAAGTAGCAGCCAGGAGACACAGGCCAAACCAAGTGGTGTACAAACACGGCAAAGCCTAAAAGCTCAAAGTTGAGTAATGCTAAAAATGCCATTGCGTAACATACACAGTGCAGACTAGAGGATCACTAGGCTTCTGGCCAATATACACACATGCATATTGACCACGAGGATGTCACATGCAATATTTGAGAGGGATTTCCCTCCACGTGGAGGAACAAGTGCAGACAGGACCAACAGATGAATAATGACAGACAGTGGTGCCTTGAATTCGGAATTCAGCTTATTCCTCAACCACACATGTAACTCAAAAACATATCTCAAATCCTCACATTTAATCTGCGCAAGTGCCCCAAAATGCAATGTATTAAATGAGAAAAAAAGTTAAAAAATAATTAATTTAATAAGAAGAAAATAAGCACTGCATCATTATAATTGAATGTGCATTGTGCTGCTCATTTTTGTCTGCACACATTGACGAGCATAATACATGTAAAAATATGGAACTAAAATTAAATGATGAAGCTTTTTTTCCTGGTTATAAAAAAATATAGAAGCCTGGGTTGTTCTATGTTCAGTCTGCGTGTGGTGCTACTACTTGCGTGTGGTAAGAACATTTAGCATTGGATGTTTTAAAGTCAGCTTCAACCTGGAGATGTTAGTTAATATAATGAAGCAATCAAGTTTTTTTGTGAGTAACTGTTCCTGATCTAAAATAAAATAAATAAAAACATCTGGGTAATGGTTAATATCTTGAAAAAGATGTGGTCATTTATAGGTCAAGGTACCACTGTATATTCAAATCAAGAATATATAACTTGGGGCCTCCTCTCGTGGCATTCCAATCCAGCATGCAGGTGACAAGCAATTTAAAAACTGTAGAGTTCCCTTTGAGTTCAAATGCACCACATCTAGTTCTGCATTCCATATGGCGCAAGAGATTTTCTGCTTCTGTCTGTGTCATCTGCCAAATGGCAGATAAGCAGGCAAATGATGGGGGGCTCAGATAGCAGCAACGGGGTGGCAGATTGGGAGGCGTAAAGTGTCTGGGCGTGGCGACGCCAGCAGTGCCATGAGGCTGAACGAAGCTGAGAGACCTGAGAGAGGAGAACCTCGGCCTCACAGCCAGAGGAATCCTTAGAAAAGATTGGTTACGGTAAAGAAATCTGGAAACGTCAAGTGAGTCGGAGAACCAACCGGGAGGCAAATAAAAGAGGAGGACACACATATATCATAGTGAGATAGTAAAACTTGTGATTGCTGTAGGCTGCTGTCATGCAAAATGAGAACACCGATGTTAAAGGACAGAAGAGAAGCAAGTGATAAGCACAAGAGTCATTCTAAATGCCGCAGAGGGGACACTGACAGTGATGGACCGGGTGCTTGGCAACACCTTTGGAATCTTTAAGGAGCATCTCTAAGACTAGTGATAGAGATGATTCCTATTATCACTGCCTCCATCCTTTATCCTGCGACAGTCTTTTATTCAACATTGTGCCATAACAGCGAGCGCTCTCATCTATTTGACAGCAGAGTCAAAAACATTGTGACAGTAGTGCAGACATGCCATCCAGGAAGGAATTGACAGTGGCGCGCCTTCATACCTGTCCTTCCTGCGCTCGCCGATTGGCACTGGGCTGACTGAGATGCGGGGTAAAGTGGAAATGGAGACTTGCGATTGTTTGCCGTCATAGGACGACGTCTCCATGTTGAGCGGTGAGTGCGGTGGTGTGATGAGGCTGGGGCTGCTGCATTCTGAATGCGAGAGGGACCCTGTGTGGAAAAAGCACCCGTTTTTGGGGGTCATTGACATCTTGCATTCCAGACACATTGCACAAGTCAGACAAGTGTGATCACGGCTGTCAAGTCAGACAAACCTCTATCTGAGCCAAGCATAGAGCGAGGATAACGAGGAGTGGAAGGGATCTTGATCCTTTCCGCCCGGTACTGGACATTATTCGACGAACCTGCGAAGTTAGATGGCAGATGATTGAATAAGAGGGTGACGCCCGAAAACAAAGAGAGATGGAGTGGGTGACTTTGCGGGTGCATGCATACATGCGTGCCTGACTGACCGAGTCGTGCGCTGGAGGGCAATGAGTGTGTACCGTGTGACGCCCGGCTGCTGCGGGATGACGCGGACTCGGCATAGTCGCCGCCCCGCTTCTGCTGGCTAAGATCCAGACTCAAGCGACCCTGATGTTGAGGGCTGGCAAAGGAAGAGCGTGGATTAAGCCTTCGGAAATTAAATTATGCATATAATGTGTATACAGTCCTATGAATATGCAAGATATTTCACAGTTAATTAAATTGATGCGATGACCCAAACGGCCACTGTAAAACATTAAAGCGAACCAACACTAAGTGAATTTAATTATATGCTTTTGCCCCATAGGGGAACAGACTCATTTGAAATTAGTCATGAAAAGAAACCAAATAGGGAACACTGAGCAGCAGAGTTGCTCTAAAAGACTCACTCTTATACAAAAACTGTGTCTTCATTTGGTTGCTGCCTTTGATGACAGATTGCATCAAAAAGATAGGCAAAGGCTGCCCACTAAAAAGACCTTGACCCCTTTTTTTCCTAACCATACTGTGCCAGTGCATGTTGACTTATCTGCATCCCAGAGAGCACAAATATAAAATTAGACCAATGCTGCAACATCCATAGGTGGATGTCAATAGGTGGCCACCTAGAGCATTAAGTCACGGTAATGTTGACGATTATTCTTCCATTCACATTGAGGCTACTGTATAAAGCAGGATCGAGTCCCTGAATTTGAGAGACAGAAAGTGTAGGGATCAGATCACCTGGTGGGTGCATGCTGGTGACATATCTGGGAGGCGACGGACGGACAGTTGCTGGTATGAAGGCGATGGCTGCGCACTGTATACACGGGATTCCTCATCACGGCTGTCACGGCGGGGCACGGAGACAACCCCCTGTGGGCCGAATCTGACAAAGAGAACAGATGCCGTGTCAACAAGAAGAAAAGAGGAAGCTGAGTGAATATGAGGGACTCACTGGGAGGCAGGTTTCCGTTATAGACGGTGGGCACGAAGCCGACGCTGTGCCGATGGGAGCGGTTGGGGGAGGCACGCAGCATGTCCCTTGGCTCCGGTGAATGCTCCTCATTCGAGTAGCTCTGTGACAGAGGACAGGAAGCGGTTACTTGTCTCCCCTTTTGGGTGGAAAACACCATTAAGCACTGCAACTGAGCAAAAAATACACCATGACATTATGGTACTTGAAAATAAACGTTTATCTCCACTGCAAAAATGCTCCAGGGCCTGTCTACTTCTTGGCTACCTGGGTATCTGAGACATGGGGGTAAGTCAGCTCCCAGGCTGGGTGGCTGGTGGTGGTGCGGTACGATCGATCACTCTGACATCTTGGCTGAAAAGGTAAAAAGTCATCCAGCACAATTCAGAAGCGGCTGTAAATTCTCAGGTGGCCGGGGGGAAAAATGCAAGTTTTCGCCTACTGGGAGGATGAGAAATGTGACTATATTTTAAGGGCCTGCATCTCTAAATGGCACAGTGTCTCTGAAATAAAGCACGATGGTCTATAGGGTGGAGGCTTGGACAACAATGATTTGCTATCCGGGCTGGTTATCTGTATGTCTTTTAATTCATTCAACAGACTGACCTGAAATGCAGGAAGTGTTATGGTCTGCGGCGTCATCCTGCGGCGAAGGGCGGGGGCAGATTTAGGACGCGGCCTTTTCACTTCATGCTCCTCGCCTCGAGTTCGCCCGATGTCCTCCTCGCACGATTTCCTCGAGGTCAGGACTTTGCCGTCCAGAAAGTAGTGGTTGCCATTTCTGTCTCTCTCCCGCTCTCCCGTCGCCGTGGAGACGACGGCGTCACCTTTGCCGTCGGACGTGATGGTGCAGTCAGATGCGGAGCTGCTCTGATGTTTGTGTTTGAACTTGAAAGAGTCGCTACGGGTGGGGGGTGTCGGCGGGGTTGGGGTGGGAGTGGAGGAGGAGGAGAGGGATTCCGTCTTTGACGTCTGGGGGGAGTATGACGTCGCCACGACGGTAGCTGCCATGTACTCCAGTTTGGAGGAGGGCGTCTCAGGGCGTTTGAAGGTGTCCGGGTCAAAGATGGTCTTCCTCTGTTTGGGGGATTTATAGATGGAGAGCTGTGCCGCTGCTGGGACCGGGCTGCTGCTGTCCGGTGCAACCGACATGCCTCCCACCACCATTTTGGGCCACGTTCCTCCGCTGTGCTTCCTGTCCTGAGTCACCTCCATGGTGAGGCAGTCAGGTGCGGAGACGGGGTCGAACGGCAAGGAGGACGGTGCCTTCGAATAGGGAAAGCACTCTTGAAAGGCGCTGGGGCCGTAGCGGCCGGCGCCCAGGTCCGACGCTGGACGGAGGCTTGTGACGTGAAGAGAACCTGTGGAGAACGGTTTGCCAGATTCCCCGTAAAGCTCATCGGGTTCCCCTCGCTGCTTCCTCCTTTCGCCGGTGATGCCGCTTCTTATACTGCTTCCCATGTCGGGGCAGAAAATGTCCGTCTGAGTCGAGTTGTTGTGTTTGAGGTTGCGGTTGTTCCGGGAATGGATCTCGGACAGGTGAATCCGTCCGTTAGACTTCTCAGATGACTCACGCAGACTGTCAAAGATGTTCTGGCCGGATGAACTGTGAGGAAAGTACTATAAGGCAGAAAGGTGAACATTACTTGAACAACCATGAAAAATACAACTATGACTTTCTTTCCTTTCCTCATCCTTTCATCACTTTGCTGCTGTGAAATGTAAATTTCTCCACTGCGAGACAAATAAAGGTATATTCAATGCAAAATGATGTTATTGCTTTCAAGGAAATAATGTTAAATCATATGAAAGCACAACAAACAACAATGTGATAAAAATACATTGGCTGGATCAGATTAAAAATGGTTTGTCGTCAAAGAGTCCAACAAAATAGTACATCATTTTGTTGTTGACGCACGTTACCAAATGTGTAGATTGGATGTAGTTGAAGGCTGGAGCTAAGAGTCAAACCCAGAATGTCGTTTTTGGGAGGCAGAGATGTTGACTACTGTCTGACTGGGAATTTTAACAAATGATAGATCAGTCATTCTTGGATGGACATTAAAGGTTAAAGTTGTCATGTCATTTCCCATGTCTCAAAACATCAACTTCATGGAAGCCATAATCAAAACAGATGAACCCAAATTAACAATGAAAGCATCAAATTGATTTTTTTTTTTTTTTTTTTTTTTTTTTTTTGCGAGACCCATTTACTCAACAGCAATGTAGGGCAAGGAAAAAAACATTGGGTGAAAGTTCTTCGAAGGTGTTAGCGGGGAAAAAAGCTGAAAAGAAGCTCAGAGAGCAAAAGTTTGGTCTACCTTCATGAGAGAGAGGCTGAGAGAGTCCCTGCAGTTCCTCAGCAAGGCCTCACACTCCGTCACAGACTTGTTATCGAGAGCGATGCCGTTTATCTGGGGAGCAAAGATGACAGAAAAAAGGACGGGTCCTTCTTCATTAAGGCGACAGCACTTTTTGGGCTGATATTCCCTGTCAGCTGTGCGCTTTGTTGTGGATGGCATTGCGGTTGAAAGAGATGCATCGCAGGTGACACTGCAATGCCCGGGGCTTGAAAGGCGTGTAAATCTGTCAGCGGCGGTCGAGGTGGGGAGGGGGTGCGGCTGAGGAAATGTAGGCCAGCACTTTTCAGTGTGTAGGGCCACCGCGCCACAATCTTTCCATTTCTAGCACAATGCAATCAACTTGAGAGGGATTGTTGAAGTAGACGGTCACAGATAAGAAATGGCGAGGGTGGATGTCATACTGAGCTCAGATTAAAGTGAGTCTGAACAAGGAGATGGAGACATTTTATCAGGTGGTGAAAGTATCTCCTGCTTCAGGGCGTTAAAGTTTGACGACACCCTCTCCGTCACTGAATCTTTTCACAGATAAAAATGGGAGCATTTCAACCATGGATACGGAACGAATTTAACTCATGGCGCTACTGTACTATTAGGGCTTCTGTTTTTCCGGAATATCCTACCACAAAGTAAAATGTGAGCATGTCCTCCCAGGTTTAAGTATTCCACTAGTGTCATTACATGTGAAATGATGTCTTCTATTGTTTACAATGAGCCTGTCAAGAATGTAGTGTTACATTCTTGGCAGGCTCTCGTATGTCGGTTGTACATGCAATGCGACAATTTTGTTTAAAGTTCCCTCCCCACCCTCCAAATTATTTAAATTGTACTTTCCATAACTGGGTACAAAATGACACTGGATCAAAGTTGTGTGGATTCGGATCGAAAACACGCCTGGATTAGAAAATTCAGTGGGATCAAAGTAAGGTGCGGTGTGATAAATGTGACAGGCAGCACATTCTTAAAATAGATACGACAGAAAGCGCAGATTTTTGAAAAGTTTGTGCGTGACTCACAGCGATCAGTCTGTCTCCAACAGCGAGTGTGCCCTCTCTGGCTGCCGGGCTGCCCTGGACCACTGTGGTGACAAACACGCCATTCTCCAGACCAATTCCGCTGTCTACATCACACAGATAATAATAGCAAGGACCGTGTTTTCCAAACTGAAAGTCACACTGGATAATGAGGCGCACTTTCAATGAATGGCATTTTCTTTTTTTTTTATATATAATGCGGGCACACCACGTTATAAAACGCCATCTGCCATGCATCCATTAGATTACAAGTGCCAAAATCAAGGCCCAGGGGCCCAATCTGGCCCGCCTCGTCATTTTATTCAGCCCGCCAAAGCAAACCAAACTCATTTAAATCGTCTATGACTAGTTAATGCCACTTGAAACTATTCGAGACTTCCAACATCAGGAAACAACAAAAATAGATTATCCTTGAAATACCTTTGTGGCCCATGAGGTTGATATGAACAGGAGTAAGCAGCCTTCCCCCAAGAGACTTTCTCCTTCGTACCACCATGTTGATGAGTCCCCCGACGTTGAGGACCGCCTTCATCACTTGCTTCCTGTCCTTGTTGATCAGGTCAATATCATTTATCTTTAGTAACCAGTCGTTCACCCTAGAAGTGCAAAATAACAAAAACAATGTCTTAAAAATGAAATAAGGAGATCCCAGATATAAGCGCGCTCACCTTAACCTTCCATCAGCAATACTTCCTTTGTCTACTCGTGTCACAAATATGCCACAGTCTCCCGGTAAATATGGATCATTTACCCCTTCGGCGATATCAAATCCAAGTGCCTTCAAGTCCATGTCATCCTGTAAATCAGTGTATCTACTCAGATGTCATACAAATACAGATCCAAGTTAAACACTGTATAATACAACTACAATCAAGTCAATCCACACGTCTTTTCAAGAACATTGAACATACTAAATTGAGTGTGCATTGGAAGGGCTTTTGCAAAGTTATACCTTCACTTCTTAGGATGTTATAGGAATCATGAAGGAGGAATGTCATCTTGAATTTGGTAGCTTCTTTGTCAGTATGAAACATTTCAACAACTGTATGATCATTGCATTTCAATATGGATTCATTGATCTTTATTCTCAGGATCAGTTGGACTTTTTGCCTATGTCAGAGCTACGTTTCTGTTTTCACAAATAGCATCACATTACACCACTTATATTACCGGTTACCTTCTGCAATGGCAGAAACCAAAGACAAAAAAACACTTACCAGTCTAATCTATACTGTAGTTGGCGATCCCTTGTAACATGGTTTGAAATTTGAAAGCCTCTTTTGACTTTTGTGACATTTTTTATGTGAACTTTAGGGGTACTGATAAAGACAGCTTGAGAGGTCCTTGTTATATGGCAGTTCCAACATGTGCAGTTTGCAGGTTAGGAAATATGATCACTCTTTATATCCGGGTTTAAGCAGTGGGATAGACATCACAGCGCACAAAAAGGCACACTGAGTTTCCATCATACTTCTAGTTTTTCATTATTATTTTTTTCATGGTTGAGAAGCGGTTTTGAACCTGATATCTTCTTTTTCTTTTGGCTTTTCCCTTCAAGGGGTCGCCACAGTGAATCTGTGTCCTCCATCTTCAGAGGTTTGATTCGCATGTTTGTTTTGGCTAAGCTTTTACGTCGGATGCCCTTCCTGACACAATCCTCTGTATTTATCCGGGCTTGGGACAGGCACAAGAAGACACTGGCGTGTGTCCCCTTGTGGCTACAGAACAAGCAACTCGATTGACATTTGAACCTGATATTTAAATAAGCTATAACTTTAAAAATGCATTAACGGTTAGTGGTAGAATATTGTATAGCACATTCTACATTTAACGGGGTTACTTCACTGCTCCAATGATGATACACTACCATAAACGGCCAAGCCTGTGAATTGTATGCAATAATAAAAATAGCCTTTGAATCGATTCCGACCCGGGCACTGCACTTACCCTGTCCTTCTCAAACTCCACTACTTCAGTCTCCCACTCAAGGGAGTCGGTGTCGATGGCTGAGTCATGAGAGCTGTGGGCCATGAGCTGACAAAAGCGGGCCTCCTTTTCCAGTTGCCCCTCCATTTTTTCCCTTTATGAACCAAGACAGACATAGGTCACCCGCAGGAGATGAAAATAGCCATCGGCTATATTTTTGGCCTGGTATTACTGTGCGCGTAATTACATTTCGAATGAATGGAGGCATGCAGCTATTTTTTGTGGAAATGGCTTTGCGCTTTGTGGTCTAGGAAATCACACTCATGCTCATAAATCCTAAAATGTGCTTTCTGATGGATGTCTTGAGGGTATCTGTGACCGTAAAGCACCAAATTGCAAACGGTGCTTTGATTAGTTTCTGTTATTCCCACTACATGCAGCAGAGGGAGCTTTTACATGCAATATGGTCTCAGGCGGAAAGACGACAAACACAATACAGCAAACTGATTGCTGTGTTTTGGGATAAAAATTGTAATCTTGGCATGTGAAAATTCCACCAGACAAATGAGTGCACCCTCTCCCGCTATCATATCTGAAGGCACAATATTACACCTTACACCCAACTACACGCAGAGCACAACAGAGGCTTTTAGAAACAATGAATGTAGTCTGTGTACTCGCTAACATGAAGGAAGATTTTCCTTGGGTTGTTGAGTTGATTATCTTCTCCTACGTATTCCTGATACGTGATTGCAAGAACAACAACAAAATAAACTCACTTCATCTCTTTGAGCTGACGTAAAGCATCATTCTTCTGCTTCCTCATGTCATCCAGATTCCGCAGCGCATCAGCGAGATCGCTGACTGCTCGGTCTCGCTCCCGACGCAGGTTGTCGCACAGCGTCCTGTGGATTCAGAAAAGGGTGACCAGCTAAACTACAACTCGTAGGCAACGGCAGACGCACCTGATGCTCTCCCGCTCCGCCACAATTTTATCCCGCTCTTGGAAGGCCCAGTCCCGTCGACATTTGGCCACTTCGGTCTCCTGCGTGGCCTCCTTCAGCTCTTGGGAAATGGCCTCATACTGTTTCCTCAGCATCTCAATCTCCTTGTTGGCCCGCTCCATGTCAAGTGTGGCCGAGTCTTGTTTCTGCATGAGTGCATTTAATTAGCTCCCCATATGTCATATGCTGTGTTGACATCTTTGGTTTTTGGTAAACAAGCATTGACATTTGGTAGAGCCTCAAATCATTCATCCAATCCAAGTTGAAAGTTCAAATGTGGTGGGGGGAATCTCATGGGGTGACTGCAGTGCAATCTAAATCGGCTTAACGGTCAATGCAGTGACATAGTAATGTAATACTCAGTCTTACAGCTCACAGAAACCAAAAGTATTCAGAATGTGTCTGTGTCTTTGTTTTGTCATATTGTCTCTATGCTGTCATATTATTATTATTATTTTTTTTTTTTTTTTGTTCTTTTGACTTCAAGACGGCGCCGCGAGAGTGGCTGCCTTTCCAGCAGCTCATGTATTTCGTTTTTCTACTTTCATTCCTTTCATCACTTTGCTGCTGTGAAATGTAAATTTCTCCACTGTGAGACTAATAAAGGCATATCCAATCCAATCCAATGCATCCCACGTTTGACTTGGTGACTCCGGTGTGGCAGCGCAGGGTGGGCATACCTGTTGGGCCTGATAGTACTCCCGGAGGAGCTGATCCCTTTGAATAATGGCCTCGGTCCTCTCTTTGCGGGCCACGTCACGCTCCTCCCGGACCATCTCAATGTCCTTGCAGGCCTGGCTCAGCTCTTTCTGAGCCTCGGCTTTGTCCTTCACCTCGTGGCAGTATTTTTCTAGCAGCTCGTTCCTCTCACAGATGGCCCTGTCGCGGTCGACCAGCGATGAGTTCAACTCCTGCGGTGGGGAATGAGGAAGAAGTAAAGCATTTAAACTATGAGTCATTGACAGACTGAGCCAATGAATTCACGCTGGGTGGTTCCAGCATGTTCAGAAACATTCGTCAAAGAGAAGTCCGAGTGAAAATTTTTGTTTTTTTATGTGGACTTTATTTCACCAGATGGTAAGTTAATGTTTCATCATTCTCCTAAAATGAAGTCTTAAGATTATGCTTAAGATTCAAAAGTGTCTTTTATTCTCCAGCCTGTATGTCCAGACGTTTTAGCTGGATAAGCCATCCAAACCCATTTCTCATCAAATTAGATCATTGTGTAAAATGTAAATGAAAATAGAATACAAGCATTTTCCAAATAAATTCATTTGAAAGGAATGTTTTGTCATACCAACATATTTCGACACAATGACAGATTATGAATATATATTTAAAAAATAAATAAACAGAACAACAAAATAAGACTATAAATAGGATAAAACGTATATAGTGTGACACAAATAACTGGGTGGGGTGATTGCGATAAAGCTTCACAGGGATCATTTACCCTATACGGTACTAATGTCAGCCAAATGCACCATTTCATGTGCAAAACAAGTTCACATGATAGAGGCAAGTTAGAATAACAAGGTGTGTACAACATCCAGTACAGGATCAATTCGCACAACCGGACAACCGACGTCTCCGGACAAGTTGTGTCCATAATTTGTAAAATGGCTTCAAATGACTTCTACTGAGTGTATTTTACAAAGATTCCACCGCATATAGCTATATTTTACGTTTTTGAATATTCAGGAAGTCTTGTTTTTGAGTTGGTGACGAGTCCTCACGTTACGTCATGAAAGGACACCCCCCCCTGACCGACAAAAAGACACATTGTAGCAGCCCTTCATCACGTCAATGTATGTTGCTGTACTGTTTGTCTGAAAACCTTGATGTTGCACCCAAAAGCCGCCAGAAGAGGGCGTCCAAGCTCTATGGAAGGAATTTATCAGCCTGTGGAAACGGGCTGATTCATTCCTCACGGGAGCTGGTCACCATTTTTGGGCGTGACTTTCCCCCCGCCCGTTTGCCTCAAAATGACACGGAAAAAATTATTTAATCGATTGCAAACTTGTATGCTTTCCTCTTTAGAACTATTTGAATCATATTCATAACTGGATGTAAAACAAGAAAGCATATTCTCCGAATCTGAAGCCATTGTTTTGATTTTTCAGCAATGCAAGACGTCTTGGCGTGACGTCACGAACTGGGGGCGGGACTTTCTGAAAATGCCCAATTCGCAGCTCAATGTTTTGCAGATTTTGGACACTTTAAGTCATTTTTATTGGTGTTTTGCATTTGAATAAAAATATCATACTGCATGTTTTGGGTATTTTAGATGCTATAAAACGTTTTTCTGATGTCAGTTAAAAAACAAAAAAGTGACGTTGGTTGTCCTTTAAACAAGAAGATGAAGTGCAATGTAAGACGTATCTAACATACTATAAGCACGTGTATGATCCCAAACACAAAGTTTTGATATTAAGTAATTCATAAAATCTCCCCACTGCTAGTTAAAACATATTGGATTGTATATTTTAATGCTCTTGTTCGTGGTCAACGATAGACCACTAAAGTCTACCTTTGGGTAGACTTAAATGAGCAAACAGTAACAAAATAAACACACATAAAGCACATGTGGTGCTATGGCCACAACTGATACCGAAGCAACTCACTCAACATGCAGGCGAGCTAACGGTTAGCCAGTTAGTAGCCCGCCACTAATATGACCTTTCAGCCACCCACTATTTAATTCATGGATGTGACATTGTAGAATATAGCGTTGGCACCCCCAAGTGGATAACAATAATAGCCAAGAGTGACATAAACATTTTATTCTCATCACTAAGAGGTTAATTGGTAGGATAATGTCGTCAAAACATATTCCACATCAGCAGTCATAATGCACACCACAAGTAGCATACCTGTTTGAGCGCTTCCAACTCCTCACTGGCCACGACACTTTCCGAGGAAGTGTTTTTAAGCCGGGCCTCAGCCGTCTCCAACTCCGTCTGCAGCTTGTCCAGCTCCTTGATAACTTGGTCGCGCTCGCTCATAATGAGGCGATACTCGTTGAACACAGAGTCGCGTTCCTCCTTGTACTTGTCGCAGTCCTTGACTGACTTCAACTGCAGGTTTTTATACCGAGTCACCTCAGACTGCAACCGCTCCATCTCACGCTGGAGTTCCTTGTTTTGAGCAGATGATTTATTCAGCTCCTGCTGCACGGAATCAAATCTGGAAGGACAGAATCGCACAGACTGACTTCATAAGATGATGATGGGCAAAATGAGACAACCGGAAAGCAGCCAAAATACAAACAAACATGTCCACAGCTAATCAATAATGATGAATTATGTCTCGTATTGTCCCAGGCCAAACAACAATAACTGGACCGCAAGTGTTTTCTCTCTATTAGCTTGTACTAACACAGTGCGGGGGCAGAATGTAATCAGAAAGTCATGAAAGGCTTCCCTTTGGCAGGCTTCCTTCTCAAGAAGCCCAACAGTTGGCCAATTAGATGGTGCTTTGTGAGGAAGGCCTTAAAGATAAGAGCTCATTTGAAATGGGCTATAAACAGAAGGGCTTTAGTGTTTCACGCACATACTGTAGACAAGTAATGCTTTTACCTCCTCATGGAGGTGGAGTACTGCTGCTGATAGTGCATTGCGGAGTCCCGTTGTACAAGCAACGCGTCCATCTGCTTCTGGAGACGGCAGTTCTCTTCCTCAGCCTGCTCCAGGCGGCTCAGGTCCGTATTGTGCGTGGCCACCTTCTCGCCGTAGCGCTTGCTGAGTGTGTCATAGTCTTTCTTCACACCCTCCAGCTTGTCCATGGCGGTATCATACAGTTTGTTCAGTACCTCTGAGGAGCCCTTTTCTCGCATGACCTGCCGTGTGCACAACACAACACAAAACATAAAAATAGTCGCCCGACTCATTTTTGATTATGTTGTACACCGGGGAAAAAAAAATCAGCTGAAAAAGCAACTGTTTGTGTGACGTTACTGTATCGTCCGGTTTACCTTACAATACAATACAAAGCTCAAGCTGTAACAAAGCGCTTACCAGTTAACATACAGCAAAAAAATAATAATAAACACAAAACATGTACAGTGTTCCCAGACCTTATCCAAGTCAGAATCAAATGATTAGCTGAAATATTTCTGAAGAAGAAAAATGTTATGTGCTACATGAGCTTTGTGCAACCAGAAACCAAATATTGTATGACATATTCTTCTCACTCATGGCCAGAGTTAGCGCTGGGGGTGTGTGTTGTGTAACACTTACGATACGTTCTGTATAAATCATAGACAGTGACTATAACGGATTACGCTTATGCAAGACGGCGTGAGAGTGGCTGCCTTTACAGCAGCTCATGTATTTTGTTTTTCTACTTTCATTCCTTTCATCACTTTGCTGCTGTGAAATGTAAATTTCTCCACTGCGAGACTAATAAAGGCAAATCCAATCCAATCCAAGTAATACCATATTAAAAATACAATTTTGCTTTCAAAACTTCGTGTACTGTTTAAGATTTTGCGATGGTGACAGTCCACTCAGCAATCAATGACGTAATTGGAAGGTACCATTGTATTGAAAATCAAACACGTTGTAGGCTCTGCTTTGATTGAGCAGCAGGTGGCACTACAGAACAAGCATTGAAATATTACCAGAGCCCCACAAAATCTCCACTTTTAACGACTTCCATGTGCGGGTTAATGCACATGATCGAAGCGGCAAATGAGTCAAATCAAAGGGCCTCGACTGTTAACAGTAGCGTATGTCCTTGAATGTGAGTTAGTCATTCGAGTGAATGTCCCCTGATGGTAGAAGTTGCTGATAACGCCAGCTGGATGCGCTGTGAGAGCGACAGTGGCCGGGGGACTGTGTTAACCTTGTCTACGCAGCGTATATCCTCATCTTGTTGCGAGATGCTTTGGGTCAGTGTGCTCTTTGGTCAAGCCAAAGCCCCCATTTTTTTCTATTTGCACTTGCCCTTTTACAGAAATGCGCTGTATACATTTCCCCGTTGTCCTTTTCTTATAGTGTGCACTTAAGGACACTGCGCTCTCCACATTGGTGCACAACAATTGAGTTCTATATAGGTCAGAGCACCAGGGATGCATCAGGGAAATTGAAAAAGGGGCCATTTTGTCTGAAAAAGGGGCCAAATTCTATAACTGATGGGATCCGATTTAACTAGATTGCTGAAGTGTCCAAAACTGATAAACCAAAATATTCATTGTAGCATGATATTTCTAAATTACAAATGAAAAAACATTATGAGTAAAATCAATTTTTCTAATACATCAACAAATAATTTTAATTCAAGTCAAAGAATGTATTCATACATAAAAGTAAACATTTTCAATTTTCTTTAGTTGCTACCATCAATCCTGTGCTATTTTGACATTCTACGATATTACAGGGAAGACAAGGAGAACAGACTTGGCACAATATTTCTCACGAGTGTCGACTTAAATGTATTTGCTTTGAAGATTTCCAATATACTGCAATAACTCTGAAATCAATCCCATTATCCAATAACTTTGAATCATGAACAGCAATTTGCATCAACAAATTGTCACTACCCTTCCGCAGACTTATTTGATAGTTTCTTAAAAACCAAGAATGTCGTTTGCTGCCTCTTTTTAATGTCTTTACTCCTGTTTCCACGCTCCATATTGCAACCATCCACCATGTTTGATGTAAACACGGCAATGCATTATGGGTAATTGAATACAGTACTCGAGTATCTCTTTCATCATTTCCAGATGATCACAGAAAAGCCCGAGATATCCTTTACCACAACTTTGGAATGCATCGAAACAAATGCAAACTAAATTTGTTTCTCGTGCTATTTTAAGTATGTCATGGACCAATATGCGCTAATCGTAATACATTACGAATACTTGCGTCGGTGCTGGTGCAGCGGAGTTACAAAGCGAAGTTACAAAGTTGCGCCAGTGGCTGTCAAAGTGCGTTAATGGTGCAAGATGCATCCCTGGAGCACCCTTTGAGAGTAGATCAAAACATACACATTACCACCTGTTTTCATCACAATTGTAATATGTCAGGTGCTGATTTAAGAAACAAAATGTTTGAATCGTCTGTGTAAACTCTCAGTTGTACAGGAGTGGTCCATCGATGAAAAGGTTTCTTCAGCCGCCATCTGTACCTTTTCATCGAAAAATGTTTGATTGAAATACATTTGTTATAGTATGCCTCATGTTGAATGGCTACCCAGTTTGGAGGGCTGTACCTGCTGCTGCTGCAGTCGGAGGTCGGACAACTCCTTCTGGTCTTGACCGTGTAGCCGTTGGAGCTCCTCACAACTCTGTTTGAGGTGATTGTGCTCTCGGACCAGCTGAGCGTTGTCCCGCCGCAGTGTCTCCATCTCCTCCTTGAGCTGCGTCTGTTCGCCCAGGACGCGGCTGTGCAGCATGCTGTATGAAGGGTGAGCAGCCAAAGGAGTGGGTGAACTCATGCAGAAATGTTCGAGGACTATAATATTAGCTCACACATTTGAATTTACGCGCGATAAGCCAAAAAATACCCATTGTATGAACACAAATCCTCCAACTTCAGATTTGGATATTTTGCAACATAAACTAAGATATGTTTAAAGACACACGTGTTGTTCTGCTTGCCTCAATGAATGCAAGCCAGCAGCCAACAGGCCCACTTTTGCAATATATATATTATGATAACAACGGGTGGATTAATTTTTATCATTCTGATTGAAGCTCTCCAGTCAACTGTTGGCATGTGACGTTATCCATTCCGATTTTGCGATTGTACGGATGGCTACATTAGCCAGAAGAGCCATTTAATGGCAGTGTGAAACACAGAAACAAGCACGAGATAAAAAAATCGGTTTTCTACTGGGTAAATAAAGTAGGACTGTTTTTATACACTTTTATTAAAGCAATATCTTGACAAAAAAACTCAATTTAAAACAAAAACTTGAATGGCCAAAAGGAATATAGTATAACTCTCTTGTGAATCCGAAATAAAACAAATCTATTCAGATTTAGCCTTTTTAATAACAACAACAACAACAATAATAATAATAATAATAATAATAATACATTTCATTTATAAGCGCCTTTCAAAACTCTCAAGGACACTTTACAGTCACAGGATATCTTTTCTGCTGGGGAGCAGCGGCAGCCACACGCGCCAGCGTTCACTCAACCCGGAAGGAACATCTTTATTACGATTGAGGTGTTTAAATGGAGCATTTTCATTCCGTTTGTTCAATCGGAATATAAGGCTCCATGTAAACACAGCTCACGATAGCAACAAGAGAGATTTGGCACGAGGCCTACTCACTGGTAGAAGTCAGCCTCTTTGACAGCCTCCTCGGACCTCTTCAGTGTTTTGGTGTGCTGGTTCTGGAGGGACTGCAGATCTGCCATGGCTCTCATGCACTGGCTTTTTAAGCGCTCATAGTCATGGCTGGCTTTGGAATTTGGCCTTAAAAGACAGTCGCGACAAGAAAAGGCGTCGACAGTCAGAAACACAGCGACAAAACTCGACCTGGGTGCAAGGACAGTAATGAAACAGTTGAGATTCCCCGCATAGGAAGAATTGGCAACATTCTTGGAGGAGGGAGTAAATACATAGCAGCCTGTTAAGAAATATTTGGATGATCGAAAGATTATGGTCATTCTCTCTAATAGAATAATTTGGTCTATAGTTTAATGCAAATTTGGAGATGCTATTTTCTTGTTGTGTGGACGGCAGTGTTAATTGCTGTCGCTCAATCATAAGGACGATATAATGGGATAATCTTATCATATTAGGTTCTTGGAAATTTGACATCCTTGGTCGGAACGGGGTAAAAACCAGGACAAACAAAGACCAGTAGTCTTCATGCGTACTTGGCGTGAGGAAAGAAAGCCTGGCATCAGCCAGGGAAGCGATGCTTTATACCTGCAGTCATCAAATGTGGTGCCAGGTGACGCAAGGGCCAGACGCTTGCGGAGCTCGTCCCTCTCCCTGGTCACCTGGCGGAGCTGGAACAGGACGGTGTCCAGGTGGTCGCCGGGCGGGCGGTTGTCATTAATGGAGGGGGGAGGAGATGACGCCTCGCCGTTAACAGGAGAACCTGTGACGGGGAGTGAGGCGGCAATACCATGGTCAGAGAAAGGCACAGAACAGTGTGAATACAAGGAAATTCGCGTAAATATACAGCAATTTAAAATAAGTAATCACAATTTAAATCTTCCATTTCAGCAGAGTGTCTTTGAGATCTTTTTGTGTGTCTTATGATCAACTTTTTTTGCATGCACACTTTTTTTTTTAAATCGTGGTTCATGAAACTGGTGGCATTCTCCAGCCCTGATAGGTGAAAAAAATAATAAAAATGGCAGGATTGGTGTAATTCTGACATCCTCGACCAGGGTGGCTTCAGTGCCAGTGTATAATAAATCCAGAAAGATGTCTCTTGTAATTCCAGCGATATGCTATGTGACAGCGGAATGTTAAGAGAAGCTACATTTGGATTTGGTCAGTGCGTTTTTGGTGCGGTTTCAGAAAGTTTTCCTGTGATTAAATTCCACTTACTTCAAGGCTTACTACACACGTTGGATTCTCTGCCAAAAAGACAAGTAAATGTGTCACAAAGGAGTCACAGCTATACAAAGAAGCGCATCCATGGCGCAGAGACTTGGGGCAGGGAATTTGAGGATTATGTTCATCTTTGACTCAACATTTTGGCCCTTCTGGAGGTTTATGTAACGCAGCTGAGTCATTTGGACCTTTGTCAAAAGCAGCCAAAATAAGCACGGCAGTTATCGCTTAATGAAAAGGGAGAACATGGCAAGGGATTTTTGGTGCTTCAATGTAGAGTTTAAGACGAAACAAAAGGGGGCAAACGTTTTGGTTTTCTCGAAGCATGAAGCACTGTATTTTCCACACTGTAAGGTGCACCGAAAAGCCCTCAATATTTTCATAAGCTTTTCAAAAGCTGTGCCTTGTAATCCAGTGCACCCTATACATGGAATGAACTGACAAAGTGAGCTTGGCATGTTTCTTTTGCGCATATACAGTTGAACAAGGTTTCTTATATTGTGAATATGGACAATAACGGGTGAACAACATTGAGTTATTATGCTATTGATTTTGAGTTATTATGCTATTGATTTCGAATTATTATGCTATTGATTTCAAGTTATTATTTGAGTTATTATTGTTATTATATTGCTTTGCACTATTATGAGTGTTATTATATTGTGATTGCACTAATGTTTAATTTAGCGTAATAGCATAAGAATTATTTACATGTTCACTGAATGGAGGAAATGTTCCCTTCCACTATGTGAACGCGGCACTACTCGGTATACATTCCTGTTGTTAAACTATAACCCGTGTCATGAAAATACTAATATTTTACCTTGGAGAAAGTATCGATGAGAAGGTTTCTTCAGCCGTCATCTGTACAAAAGTGAAGGTTTCGGACGTTTCGCCTCCTATCCAAGAGGCTTCGTCAGCGAACTAAAGTCTGACTGGTCGTATCGGCCCCATTTATATATCCCTAATGTCCAGACCTGGTGGCGCCGGACACAGCTATGATAGGTCCCTACTCTCAGGTTGGGGGAGGCACGGGACCCCCCCCTGTGGCCCCACTGATTGTTCCTACATTCCTGACTAACGATTGGCCTATTACACCCACTCCCCCCGGTATCACCTCATCAGCATAACGACCCTCATCAGCATTGCGAAAGTTGCCTAACCTGTTTTGCCTGAGCAGGCTATTGTATGAACGATCCAAATTGAACCTCACACCACCAGACCGGTTTAATGAAGGATTTTGTTGTTTTATAAGAATCGCCTCTTTTACCCCCCTTTCAAACCATCTATGTTCTTTCGCTAAGATTTTAACCTCATTGTCGTCAAATGAGTGGTTAGTAGCTTTTAGGTGCAAATGTACTGCCGATTGAGGCCCACTAGTATTATCCCTGCGATGTTGATAAAGTCTTTTTTTGAGAATTTGTTGAGTCTCCCCAATGTACTGCTCTTTACAATTTTCATTCTTACAATGTATGGAATAAACTACATTACTTTGTTTTTCATTTGGTAGCCTATCTTTTGGATGCACTAATTTTTGCCTTAACGTGTTTATCGGTTTGAAATAGGTAGGAATTTTATGTTGCCAAAGGACTCTTTGTAATTTTTCAGAAACTCCTGCAATGTACGGTACTGCTACTCCTCTCCTTTTAGAATCTTGAGAATTATTGGTTTCGTTCGCTATTCTTTCTTTCTGACATTTGTTGAATGACCACTGAGGGTACCCACAGTTAGTGAGTGCTCTCCTGATATGTTTTGACTCCTTTTCTCTACCTTCAGTGCTAGTTGGTATTAGTTTAGCCCTATGCTGGAGGGTTCTGATAACTCCTAGTTTATGTTGTAAAGGGTGGTTAGAGTCAAAAAGTAAGTATTGGTCAGTGTGCGTAGCCTTCCTAAAGACTTCTGTTTTTAGCGCTCTGTCCTCTTTTATAATTACTTTACAATCCAAGAAGGCCAGTTGGTTCTCTTGAATGTCCTCACGAGTAAATTTAATGTTGAAGTCTACAGAGTTGAGATGATCTGTGAAGGATTGAATTTCTTGTTTCTTAATTATGACAAAAGTATCGTCCACATATCTAAACCAGTGTCTAGGTTTTGTCCCTGGGAAGGATGTGAGGGCCTGTTTCTCCATCTCTTCCATGTAAAGATTAGCCACTATGGGTGAAACTGGTGAGCCCATAGCACAACCATGGATTTGTTTATAAAATTTTTCCCGAAATTGAAAATACGTAGCATTAAGGCAGATTTCTAATAATTGGCAGATGTGATCCGGTTTCAGTTTGGTTCTTTCATGCAGAGAAACATCCGCCGCCAGACTGAGAGCTTACACAGACTGAGAGCTTACACAGACGGCTTGGAGAAAGTAATAAAAAAGTTGTTTATTCATTTTGAAAGTGAATGCAGTTGCCAGAAAGCACTTTATATACAGGAGAAAAAAGTTTTAAAATACACCTGTATTCATTGAAAGGTGTGCCTTCTAATGCAGAAAATATGGTAAATGTTTTGCTGCATCCCATAAACGTTTCTATCAGGGATAGAATCAAATAATATTTTCAATAAATGCCTCATGATATTTTTGCAATATTCAAAACTGCCGCCATGTGTTTTAATAACATACCTGACTCAGTAGAAGGACCAGAGGGACCATGCTCTCAAAATATAAACATAACACAGTAATAAAATAATGTTTGTGGGCAATTACATACCGACGCTGCTGAGGGAGCTGCTGCTTTCAGAGTCGGACGGCATGGTGGAGAGGACGCTGTATGTGGAACCTGGCGACACAAAGGACAATTTCGAGGTAAATCCCCCAAAGCAGGGAAAAGCAAACTGACTTCCTCTTATGGATAGGATGTGGCGTCTGGCATATTGCCGCAGGTGTACGACAAAAAACAGCCATGGGCTTAGATTCGAGACAATACAGACATCAACATTCCTCCATGGCCAAGTCCATCTTAATGCCTCGGAGTACTGTCGTCATGAAACCACCTTTATCCTCACTTTACACTCTTGACTGCATTTAATCTCTAGCCTGTGTATGTTTGTGCTACCCAAGCACAATGTCACAGCTCAAATGAGATTTTCTTTTTTTTCACCCAGAAGTGTGCATCCATATCACAAAAACAACTGAGGGTAGAGAACGATAATTCTTCATCAAGATAGGTGATCTTTTTTTTTTTTTTGCAAAGACGACCACACTGTACGCAGAGGATGTGCAGATGTTTGCTACACTGCAGAGCGTCTGCTCTAAAGGGCAATGTCAACCTTCCAGCAACGGTGTATTATGGAGAGCAGGTTGTCACCTATGCAGCTTGCTCCCCCTCTCCACCACGCTGACTTGACCAAAGGAACAGCTGAGCTGATACAATTTGTGGTCAGTATGGTCGCAGGAGCTGCCAGAAAGGTAGCGGAGTTCGCCACCAGACCGCCTTAGGTGCGCCATTACCGGATTGATTTCGGGTTTACTCCCATAGGAGCTGCCGGAAAGGTGGCGTATCTCGCCACCAGACCTCCTTAGAGGCTCCGGAGACTCGTGGATGGCGGGGTCGTCTTTACACCCGTTTAGGTCTATAGGACCAACCCACTGGCAATAGATTTGTGTATTCTGCAGAATAACTATATTTTGCACAACACACAGTGTAATCTTTATGCCTACATTGCCCCCTTACTTTGTGATGAGTGTCTTCTACATGTCAGTGTTAGCATCACTGGCCTATTGATGCAATTGACGATTGCATGCATCAATATATATATATATATATATATATATATATATATATATATATATATATATATATATATATATATATTTTCTCTTTTGTTATTTCAGGACCATCTGCAACATTTATGTACTCACTCCATATTCACCATCTCAAACCATGCATCCATCTTCTCTCCGCGCCTGACCTCATTAAGGCCGTGGGTGAGCTACAACCTCGACCAGCTGACAAAGAGGCTGCGTACAGCATGGAGTAGTTGCTAGACAATTGTCAGGCACAAATATAAACCTTACAGTTCACACACGTACACCAAAGTATATCATTTTGTTGTTTTTATTAAATAACCTCAGATGTGAGGTTTTAGAATGTGATGGAGAGCAAGCATGCAAGCTTAGCAAGACCATGCACAAGTGCACATAAAAGCCAATATTTGAACCCCATATTGTAAAATGGTGATCTTCGCATCCTCTATACCAGCATGGGCAAACTACGGCCCGCGGGCCACATATGGCCCGTTAGGCTTTTTAATCCGGCCCGCCGAACCTGCCCAAATTATAGTAAAAACAGTGTCTGAAACTCATGACAAAAAGTTAGCAGAAAACAGGGCAGATAACTGAAAAGTTGCCTGCCCCATTTTTCACAACTTGAAGCACAATGAGACAACTAATCACATTAAAAAACATTGTCACAAAGTTTATAGCTTTTTTTAATCATGAATGTACCTACGACAAATGCTACCTTGCTTAATTTACGGTAAATGTGCATGGCTAGATTTTGCTGCAGTAGTCGATTGTCATTGTGGTGCACAATCCAACGTTTGCATTGCTTCCTATGAGCCACTAAGCCCCTTTCATTAGTCTCACGTACACTTTACAGTCACAGTTTAATGTAAATTTACGTTTTGTAGCGTCACATATGTTGTTAGCTTCTTTTGAATCTTTCTTCTGGGCTGAGGTTCTGTGCATCTATTTTGGAAAATGATATGCAATTGCACGACTTTATAACGCTTGCGAAAGTCCGGAAGAAAGAAGCAGGATTCTGATTGGCTGCCGTGCCGAGTATGCAAATTTCACTGCTGGTAGCCTATGTCTGTGTGCTCGGCGACAGTACACGTGTATTGTTTGCGCGTGAAGGTGAGGGCGTCTGAGAGGAGTTCGTTGAGCGCGCGGTCAGGACAAACCATCTATGATTTGGCGGAATTTAACACAAGTAGGTATTATTGAGCTTGAATATTTCGTTGTGGAATATGTTTTGAATGTTGAAAGTGATTCCATTTTTCGATAAATGTTGATTTCTTTAACTTTGCCCCTTCAATGAAAACTTATTAAAAACAGACGCAATCTTGATGAATCACAGTGCATATGTTATTTTAATGTATTTCCATTTCCTCCTCCAAGTATCTGCGAAATAGTATGTAAACGCCATATTGCTTGAGACAAAACTACATTTAAAGGACAACCGGCACCATTTTTTTGTGTTCCCCACTGACATCAGAAAAACGTTTTATAGCATCTAAAATACCCAAAACAGGCAGGCTGATATTTTTAGTTAAATGAAAAACACAAATAAAAATTACTTCAAAATGAATCCGGAAATGGCCAGTTTCAGAAGGTCCAACCCCCTTGTTCGTGACGTCACGCCAAGACGTCTTGCCTTGCTCGAGAATCAAAACAATGGCTTCAGATTCGGAGAAGATGTTTTCTTGTTAATAATAATAATACATTTCATTTGTAAGCGCCTTTCAAAACGCTCAAGGTCACTCATCCAGTTATGAATATGATTCAAATAGTTCTGAAGAGGAAAGCATAAATGTTTGCAACTGATTCAAGGAGTCCTCCCATATCAATTCGAGCCGTCAATGACAGCAATGTAGCACCCAGAAAATGCAGAAGATTTCGCCCAAGCTCCGTTGGAAATGGGCTGATTTGTCAGCTGGGAATTTGTGTCAGCGAGTGTCAGCGAATATCAAATAGTTGTCTTGGTGCAACACACAACGATTCACCATGGCGTTATTTATGTGTTTTCCTTCTAATTTCGCCATCAACACGGATCAACACGAAGTTTTCAGACCAAACAAAGTACTCAAAATGCATTGTGTGTCGCTTTCTCGGTCAGGGGCGGTCCAAACGTGACGTCACATGGGGATCGTCATCAACTCGAAAAAAAGACTTTGTGAATATTCAGCGCAAGTCTTAGAACGTAAACTATAGCTATATGCTGTGGAATCTTTGTAAAATACGCTCAGTCGAAGTCATTTGAAGTGATTTTATAAATTATGGACATAACTTGACCGGAGGCGTCGGTTGTCCTTTAATGCTTTAGGTTTAGTATTTCCGGCCCAAACACTCCCTCCAAATGCTCCTGGCCCGGCCCCTCTGTCAAATTTTAGAACCCAATGCGGCCCGCGAGTCAAAAAGTTTGGCCACCCCTGCTCTATACCAATCCAACATGCTCCTTTGTCCATACTTTTGTCTCAGAATTGAAATCAAATGAGACAGGGTTTTGTTTTTTACTTTTTTTTCAGTGCTGTGGTAGCCAGTTAGTTAGCCAGTTTGGGATTCAAATCCGGGCTATGAAATGTTTAATAAAAAAAGGGGGGGACAGGGAAAAAAATGTGCCAAAGAGCTTTACAGAGATCGTTTTTCAACACAGATTTACGCACCACTTTGCTTTAAGTTGGGGAAGTCTTAGAATTGGACTCGTTTCACACTTAAAGGTAAAAGCAACACGTCTAATGCAAAGCAGAACAAACGTACCACAACAGCACATAAACCCCACACAAACTATTTATTGTAGCCTACCACAGCTAGTGAGAATGCAATGTCATTTTTTTTCTTTTTTGAACTCACACAATGTCCTATGTTACAAAAAATGATCGCATCCTCTCTTGTTGCTTTATATTTCAGCTTAGATGCACATACTAAAATACATGATATAAATTGTAAAAGAATACTTTCAGATCTTTCTGGGGACATGTGATGCTGCAAGTCTCGCGCTGGTGCATTCATAAAAATGGGAATATTTACAGTTCATGTAATCAAGTATATTGCACTGAATATGACCCGATAAAAGAAAAAAAGAAACAATTAAAATCAATTCCAACCACAGGGCAGGCTCTGAAAAATAAGGTGGGGAACAAAAACGCACTGTAAACTGATGTCATTCAAATTGCTGTGACCATCGCAAAAATGTTTCAGTTCATCGCTGTCTTTGACTTAATTTAAAAACCACAAAACTCCCAGACATGTGCATTTTAGCATGTTGGCACTAATTTCGGTGCTTCTGCCATGTTTTGATAGGCTACTCTCACACAGTGACGAGATCTTGCTTGACGTGATTTTATGGAGGAAAGATGTATTGAAATGATTGATTGACGGTTTTTCAATCGATAAGGGGCTATGAAAAGGACATGCAATTCTATTTTTTTCACCCTTATAACTATTTATATTTCCACTACCTCCAACGAGAAGCATTTGTTTTCAATCCCAACAAGATTGACCCAGCCAGATACATCAGATTATGTGCAACCTTGTATTTCAAATAGCATAGTGTTTGCCTATGTCCATATAGTGTTCAACCTCGTTTTTGTTCTCCACTCAATTAAAAAAACGATGCGTTTCCTCCTGCAGCAAGAACCCGAGCCGTGAACAAAACCCCAGAGCATTCATGACAGCCCGTAAAAAGGAAAATGCCAGTAAATCACAAAAGGAAAACAAATCTGTTGGTGCGTGCCGGCCTCCTGTAAATGGGTATCAACAATAAACGGTCAGTGGTGCTGAAAATCTCAGGATCTGATTCAAACAACACCAACATCAATAAAAATGCGGGCTTTGAAGCATGCTGTGTGCTATATATACACTCACACAACCTCTTGTGAAGTGGGTTTAACAGATGGCCGCCTTTTGTAAGCAGCAGGCAACAGACTGATGCCAACTGTTCGCCATCTCAGTCTTTGCCTCCTTACTGGGTTTTAGCTGTGCTCTGGCTCCAGCCATTCCATGTGTGACAAGGCCAAGACTAATTAAGTGCGAACGAGAGCGAGACTGAGCCACTCCATCTTAACCCCCGTAGAACAGAGAGGGCACACTAGGAAACGTCGCGGAGGAGAAGCAAGTGGATGAAAGGGAAATGGTCGGGACTCAAAAAAAGATATAAATGGCGATTGAGAGAAAATAGGAGGAAACTCAAGCTATGATCCAGATGGGAGAAGAAGAGAAAAAGCTTGGCGGAAAGGAAAGGCTTTTAATCTTTTCTGATGATCAGTGATCTTAATACATTTGGTGTTGAGAGCTTTGATTTTTGACGGTTTTATAAAGCAGAGTCCAGGCTGTGCAACATTATGTCGCCAAACAAAATAAACCCTCAAAACTCATTTGCATGGTTGTGAGAGATGACTTCTTGAACCCGCTATCGGGCTGAGCAGGTCTCACACTAAACAGACGTAAGCCACGACGAGGCTTTACCGCAACTTCGCTGCAGGGTAAGTCCCTTTGAAATCCTACGCAACATCACTGCAGGCTGATGGGAAAGGCTTTATTTTGCCTGTTTGTCATTTGAAAGGCACTCGGATGAATTAAAAAAACGCCAGTAATCCCAATGAGGAATGATACTCAAATGACTCACAATTACAGAACCCTTTTGAAATAACACTTTGCTTCCTGATGAGAAAGAAAGGGCGAGAATTCTGAATTACAATGAGAACAATAAAAAAACATGATTATGTTGAAACTGAAAATGTACTTGTTGCATAAGTGTGCTCAGCACACGAGCCATTTAGTAGAATCACAACCAACCAAGAGGAAGGAACACTGTGATCATTTAACGATTAATTCCACAAGTGATTTGCTTTTTCATTTGATCTTCTGTGATTCCATCATAGAAGGACAACAATAATGGCGAAGAAGATGAAATCTAATAACAACAACAGAAGCAGAAACTGGAAAATCATTGAAGAAATGAGGCAGTCAGATCTGAATTATAGATCGATAGATTCCTATGCCCACCGACGCTTTCGATAGCCAGCATAACACTCCCACAAGCGGGAGCATTACAAGGCAAGACTCAAGATATAGCCCTGTGGACAAAATGTGGATGACAACTTCAAGCTAATAAGCAATTAGCTCGAATGTCACAGACAAGGCGGCTTCCTGGAGGTCCACGGGTTAGTGGCATTTGCAGCTGTTCGAAACAGAGTTAATTGTGAATAGTAATGAGCACCATAAGCACAAACTGCGGTTGATCGTTTGTAAACACGATGTGCGTGTAAAAAAAAAAGCCTCAGAATAAACGCCCTTTCTCTCAGCATAAAAAATGCAATGACAAGGACAAATGAAGTAGTCATCGGGTTGAATTCTAATTTTGACAGATTCCATTAGTGACCATTAACTCTGATGATGGTCTTGGGTAAGACACTGAAGGTGAGAAATGTAGCCTGCGAAAACCCGAGGCAGTGTTCGCACTGGCCTGTTGCTATGATCTAAATACGTCAGGGGAGGACTCGACACTACCTTCAGGGTCTCTCATCCACCCCCCTCACCCCAGACTCGCTTTGCCGCCTTCTCTTCCGATCAAGTGACGTGCTCGGCGACCAACGCTGGCTTCCGATGAATAGATTAGGTGTTCAGGCACATAAGGAGAGGTGACAGCGTTGCCATGGTGAGGCTAGATGAGGAGAGGCCGACGCGATTAGGCGAGAACGTTGAAATAGAGCATACTGGGGGGAGAGGAGCTTGGCGAGCTTTCTCAAACAAAGATGCAAAGTCAGGCTTCAAGCGAAACTGAATTATTAAACAGTATCAGACAATTCTAATCGCTGCTAACTGACACAAATATAAAAAAGAACACACTGATTAGAATCTTGATAGGACGCGACCAATGTTGGAAACCTCCATGGTGATACACCACGTATAATAACTTTGACTCTACCAACAACTCGGGGTCACATGGTCAAGAAGCAGTATAAGCATAGCAAAAACACAGTCCATTTATTTTTGATTTGCTGTCATCTCCACTCGCTGTATTCTATAACACAGCAACCAAAGAAAAGCACACACAAACCTAAGAGGCATGCAAGTACAAGTATCAGCGTTACGTTTTGTGTGTTTGGTTTTATCTCCCTTAAACCGGAGGCACGTGTGATAATATCAGCCCAAAAAAAACTGGTTGGGCATAACTCACTTGTTTTATGTTTTGCTTAAGTGAGATGAGGCGATGGTGCGTGAGTACAGAGCCAAAGAAAAGAAAGCAAATTTACATGGTTGACCTCTAAATCCTGGCCGTGGTGTAATTTATGGACTGTGGAAGCTATTGAACCGACCTTGTGATTACATACATACATACATACACACATACACATACATACACACATATACGGGTGCACGCACGCGCACTCAAGCACGCAGCCTTGTGCTTTTATGACAATTAAAGATGTGACAAGATCAGTGTGTCGGCAATTGCCTTCAACACAAATAGTGTGTCATACAGTGATTCTCAAGTGTAAAACGTCACACTCTCGCTGAAGCTGGATATGTTTGATATTATGCTGGAAGTCGGCAATTTTTGGGTTTACTTCTCTCTCATCTCATATCAGTCCATACAAAAATGTGAGCTTGGGGAAAAAAAAGTGCAAATTACACCGCGAGTTCGAAAGAGGCTGTGGGCCATACTCTTGTCACTGTCTCTTGTTTAAAATGTATACAAATAAAATGTCTGAACACATGACACTTTGCAACTCACACATAATATCTCCCGACAACTGTTAAGTCTCAAACCTAAATGAAAAGCGAGTAACAGTGTTCGAATAACTGGAAGATTATGTGCTAATGTTAGCATATTTGGCCGGGCGTGGCAAACTCAATTTTATTGTGGTGAATGACTTGGGAGTCAAGGGTTCCAAACAATCAAAACCAGTTAGTTCTGTCATTGTGCCCGGCAATGGCACGGGCTTCATGTCACTTTCTCATTAGCTATTTATCCATTTAATGTTGCAATCTGCGACTCAGCCAAATTGGTGTTGAACACTTATACAGAACTCGGGATCACAAAATATAGAAGAGGTTTTACAATTGTCAACACTGGAGACAGGACAGAATAATTCCTCAGGATGATCTTTTAGAGCAGGGGTGTCCAAAGTCGGTCCTTGAGGGCCGCCGTCCTGCCTGTTTTCCAGCTCTCCCAGGAGCAACGCACCTGATTCAAATCATCAGGACAATTTTGATGCTGCTTCAGAGTTGGCTGATGAGCTGATCATTTGAATCAGGTGTGTTGCTCCTGGGAGAGCTGGAAAACAGGCAGGACAGAGGCCCTCGAGGAACGACTTTGGACACCCCTGTTTTAGAGGTATCTGGCAAACGTGATTTAGCTGACTTGGATTGGTTATTGCCATAAATAACAGTGGTTAAGTCCGGCATCTATGTGTGATCCTGACCTGACTGACGGGTATACTGTACATCCAAAAAAAAGAAATCATTTCCAGGCTCATGAGCTTGAAGCCTTTCTTTCAGGAACCGAATCCTTAGTACTAAAATATCATGTTTGACTTCTCCGTACATGTTTGCTTGCCATGTTCCATCTGCTAACTTGTGCAAACACAACGACTTGGTCCAACTCCTTCCATTTCCAATAAGACACGCAACAGGCCTAACTTCTGGGCATCAAGCCATGGTGTCTTCGCTGCCGGTATAAAAAGGTCCGACCATCGGCTTTCGGGAGTCCACTATGCTATGCATAATCATAAAAGGCTCGCAAACATGATGACTACATGAGCCGGGATTACTCTGCAGCACGCACAGTGCCTGACTCAGAGCTTCATGTTCTTCGGGGGGCCCTGGTCGAATCTCGCCCACCTCTTTCACTGCTTTGTCATGCTGTTTGCTCTTTGATCTTCCTCAAACAGAACCTAAGAGTCAAGAAGATGAAGCAAGTTCTTCAGCCCAGCAAATGCGTTGGAGCAACTGAGCTGCACCCAAATTGAAATATAGGCAATCCAGTCCGCTTTATCATCAACCAGCCATTACGAGTATCCACGCAACAAAATGCCTCGTTCTGAGTCATGGATCATTTTTGTCCTGAACAGCTTGCCCTTGCCAAAGGCTGCGAAAACCAAAGAGTGAAAAATGACTTCAAAGTGTCCGCCAAACCCGCGACAGCTCAAATCGCCTGAATGGAAGCTGTCAGAGAAGCCTGAATGAGTGGAAGAAACTCACTAACGGAATTTTGGACAGTCTTTCCGACATTCCTTTCATCTTGAATAACAAAGACCTGTGTGTTGATTCAGATAGCCTTTACTGAGTGCGTGCAGATAATTCATTGTACTTTTGTAAAGGTCACCCTTCTGAAGAGGTAGAAATATGAATTAGTCAAGAGAAGCTTTGACTACAGCTGTTAAGATTGACTTCGTTTTTTGGAAACACAACCTCATAAAAGCTCAGACAACATTGCAAGCGAGTTTTTGACATTTTAAACCTCTCAGTGTGGCGATTATGTTTCATGTTGTGAGCTCATGTTGACACATGGAAGAATTACATTTGAAGGTATTTAATGAGGATGTTTCCATTTCCAGAGTTGTGGCGTGTACTGTGGACCTGACAGCGTTGTAATTGATGCATTGGTGAAAAATGATGATGCAATTGCATTATCTAGGTTAACAGAATCCAAAACTAGTAGAGGTATACAAATGAAATCATTGCAGACAAATATGCTTTGACGTTTGATGTGTCATTTTTGTTTTCTTAAAGGAATGTAAAGAGAATGCCATTTTTTGTCACATTAAACACAAGAAATGACGATCTATCTCCCCACAATGTACACTATTGCAAAAACAGCATTTTTGTGTTGGGGGAAAACTGAAATAGAATTTTTAAATAGCAGACAGACTGATTCAATTTAAGTGAGTTCTTATTTTACAATTTTGAGCAGTAAGAGTTTCAAACTGAACTGGATTGTTCAACGTCGTTGAACTAATAACCAATGCAGCTGGCCTTAATTAACATTTTACACTTGCTCGTGTGCTTTCTAGTTACTGCGGAGGAAATGCCAGCAAATAAATATTTATTAACTTTATAATGTTATGGAAATAAACAGCTTTTTGACCTTGTGTTACCTTTCAGTAGCCCATACTCTCTCTCTCTCTCTATATATATATATATATATATATATATATATATATATATATATATATATATATATATATATATATATATAATTGGGGAGGAAAAGGAAGCAGTATGATGTTCATCGAAATATGGCATTCTTGTCTAAATCACGCCTTCACCTTGCCCAGAACAATAAAGAATAAAGGATCAAGTGATGTCATCCCATTTGTCGGTGATTACACGGTGGGTCACACTCGACCCAGAGCCTCGCGTGACACGAGCGGCCAAATGTGTGCAGGTGTTGGAGATGCAACTTAAGGAGTTGAGTATTAAACAGATGGGGACCCTGCGACACGTGCCAAGAGTGCCAGAGGAAGCTGGACGGCTATACCGCGGCAGGATACGCAAGGACTGAAAGAACGGAAACGTGCACAGAGTATGGGCTACTGAAAGGTAACACAAGGTCAAAAAGCTGTTTATTTCCATAACATGATAAAGTTAATAAATATTTATTTGCTGGCATTTCCTCCGCAGTAACTAGAAAGCACACGAGCAAGTGTAAAATGTTAATTAAGGCCAGCTGCACTGGTTATTAGTTCATACAAAGGGGTGGATACAAGTGCTATCAGATAAAATTCACAAGTACATTATTTTACGACTAAAATATACAAAAGAGACACACTTAATAGTACCTCAGGACTAAATTGGAACAATAAACAGACCCAGTGGGCACAGTGAGGTCAACTCTTAGCCTGTTTTGCGGGCCTTGACGGATTTACTGAACAGCATTTCGGACAAGGACCGCCCCTCGAGCCAAGGAGCTAATTACATCTTGGGTAAGGGTGCAACTAATAATATTTTTTTCTCAATGTTGTGGGGTGTAAAATTACTCATGTGCAAGTTGGACATTTGAGCATGCACCTTTTTCAAACGCAACCATATCAGGTATGTTCCATGCGAAATGCCCCTGTAAAATCAATCGATCTTGGGATTTCTGTACTTGGAGCAGCAGTGGGAATCCGATCTAAAATGGCAACATGTGCTGCAGGTTCACCTGATTTTTTTTTTCTGTGATAAAACACACGGTGAGTTTCTCACAGAAAGACAAATGTGGTGCATTCTAATGCCATCAATCGAACAAAAGCGGCAAGGACAATCAACTGGCTTCCTCTTCTCACCGGGAACATGAGGAGGAGGAGGAGGAGGATGAGGAGGAAGCAATCGCCGGGGAAGGGATTGAGGCAGAGTGAGGTAGTGAGGTTGACTAGGTTCGTCATGGCGTAACAGCACACATGTAAAATACACACACACCACTTTCAATGCTATAGCATCAATCTCTGCGAAGCTAAAATGAAAATAAGGACATAATATCCCAAATTTTGCAGCATTTTTGAAAAACGTCAACAATAAGATTACATGGCTCTTGAGGCAGGCATAGCCAAGGTCCAAGATCACAATAACTGGTATATTTAGCTAATTTAGACCTTGGAGAATGGGAATAATATCAGTTTCCATATATTTGAAGAAAAAGGTCAATTTTGAAGAGGTCTACGCACACACACACTGATAGGTGAAACATGAGATTCAGGTCAGCTTGTGGGTGATATTTAAAGTCAGCAGTCCTGACAAGAGTGTTTGGGTCATAATTCATTCTGTCTTTGTCACTGCTTTATCGCATGGGTCAGACAGTTTAACACACACACAAGCGCACAGAATGTCTATGTGTTCTGCTGCTGTACACAGCAAACTGCTGAGTGGGTGATTTGGGTCTTTCAAACAAAAGGCCCATTGTCTCCCCTTCCTCTTTGTATCACCCTGCTCTTCTTCAATCTCGTTGCCGTGCTCAAAACAAAGTTGAAAAAGTGAGGCCTCCTTCCATCAAGTCCACATATGTAATGTGACCGCCTTTCCGCAAATTGGAGTCTGCATTGCGATCAAGCCTCAATTTATCACCGCGTGCTGCAACAATAAACACTTCATTTCATTTCCAACCCTCCAAAAAACAGGCAGTGTTACTTGATGCCAAGTTACATTTAACACGATGTTGAGAATGCAAATGTGGATGACCAAATTAAAACTGTGTGTTTTATAGCTACTCATAAGCCTATTTGTATAATGGCAATACTGATATCATGTAATTGGAATACAATATAAAACACAATTGTCAAGTTATGTTGGTTTTCTCAGTTCTCCCCCTAACTTGAAAAGGGGTTTTGGCTGTGTTGACCGGGGTTACACTGGGACTTCACTCTTTGACTCCAATGATGAGACAGATTTCTCCTTTCTTTTTCCTCCTTTATTTTGGACTTAATCGTCTCTTTTCTCATTGAAAAGACAATTGGAAGATTGCAAGCTGATTTCAAGATTGCAAGTTTGCAAGGTGAAAAACCTTTGAAGAAGGTGAAACACAAACAGCAATTAGGTTTACATTTGAAGGCTTAACAGGCTGGTTTTGACATTAAACCATCAAATCAAATTATCAAATAAACGGTCACAATAACAGGTTCTCTCACAGTCAGCCACCCTGGTCTTTACACAGTTGAACTCTACTGTCTTGGTAAACTCCTAGAGCAGTACTTGAACCGAACCTGAGCAGTGTTGCAACTGACTATTTTAAGGAGTGGTTGCTTCTGGTGAGAGCCTTTCTGATTTCTGAATGGCTTTCAGCTGCTGGCACACCTGCCTTCATTTCAGCTCTCTCCTCTGGGGGAGAAATGGTGCCACTCATCTTTGGACTACAGCTTCGGCCATATTTGTAGTTTTTTTTACCAAGACACTCATCTTTGGACTACAGCTTCGGCCATATTTGTAGTTTGCCGAGACAACAATTCACACCCCTGCTGTGATTGTTTCTTTATTTACTCCAGTGCAGAGGAGCGGGGGAGTGTATTAATTCAATGGGGATATCATCCCACTATCAAATAAAAAAAGGATCATTTCGAGTAGGAAGGTACAATATTATGGGACCAACAGTGGGAAAAATGATTTTATCTGTGCAATATTTAGGCCGACATGAAAAGCTGCATTAAAATTTTAACGTATTCACTGCCAGACGTGCAAAAATGTGTCGAGTCCAGTGCCAGGGTTTTTGTCATTGTCACTGGAATTCCAGGACCTACATAATATTGAGTTTTAGGACGACATAAACATTCAATCCAGCATTAGAAACCTTAGACTCTCTTCTTCCATCAGAAAAAAAGTTAATTCCTAATATTATATGGGTCTGGAGTTATTTGAGCTTGAAATGGGGTCAGCTGTACAAAATACAATGTACAGTGAGACCTCAACATATGAACTTAATTGTTTCCCAGACAGAGTGTGTAAGGCGAAAAGTGTGTATCTAAAAAAAATTCCCATAGGAAACCATTAAAATGGGAATAATCCGTTCCTGGGTGTCCATAAAATATACTTTTCAACTAAATAAGCCTTAAAACTACACACTACATACCTTATTCTATGTATAATAAATGTGCTATTGTACTGTAATGAAAGAAATACACTGGATTGTATCATAAAGTCACTTTATTTAGATGCACATTACATGAGGACTGTAATTAAAGAAATAAACTGTGCTATAAGATAAAGTCGTTTTATTTACCTTTATGATGGTCATTGATGGCTTGATGGAATGATGTTGGAGGTCATAGGTCAAAGGGAATTGCTGTTTGGAAAGAGATTCACATTACATGAGGAATGTAATTAAAGAAATAAACTGTGCTGTAAAATAAAGTTTTATTTACCTTTTTGATGGTCGTTGATGGCTTGTGGAAGGCGAGTCACCTTCCATAAGGACTGTTGGTAACTTAACCTCTGGTGTGGCTTCTCTTCTTTTTTCTTTGGAGACTCTCCTCATCATTTTTACTGATTAAAAACCTCTTAATTGACACCTGTTGCTTTCTGACTTGTAAGGTCTTACGAAGCTGAGGCATCACATTATTGTTCATCATGTTGATGATTGTCATAGCCACAGTCTTTTCTGAATGGAACTGTTCGGTAAAAGCCTGCACATCATTCCACTTTGCCAACATTGCCTTTATGAGCTCACTTGATGCTGCAGCCATCTCCTCCTCAGATTTTCTGTTACTGGCTTCAAAATCCTCAATAAGCGGCGAACTTCCAGGTTGGCGCATGGCGATATCGGCGCGAATTAGCCGTGCTTTCTCCCTAAACCACACAAACACACACCTCGTTCGTGTTTTTCAATTATCTCCTTCTTCTCAGCGACTTTGTGTCTTCTTGGGCTGAACACAAGCCTGTGGTGGGTTTTTTTTTTTTCGGTTCCATCATAGTAAAATTATCAGCAAAAAGCTCCAAGTAGGCAATCGACGTGTGCATTCAATGAGAGGGGGTGTGGAAATCCGCCAGATCCGAAGGTCGTATGCTTGATGGACCAGCCGTGGTGGGTGTGTATTATGAAAATAGTGCTTATTATAAGTTTTAATTTTCATAAATTTGACGTTCATAAGATGACAAGTTCGTAATATAAGGTGTTCGTAAGTTGAGGTCTCACTGTACTACATATATATGCATTTATATAGCGCTTTCACAACAGCTGAAGCAGGAACAACGAGCTAACATGTAAAAAAGGGAAATGCTGCCTCCTTGTGGAAAAGAAAAGGCATTGCCAGAGGCCTTGGCCAGGGCTTATTCGGCAACCGAGCATGAAAAAACAAAACCCGAACAAATTTGGGAATGGCGCTCTACGTCATATTGTCAATTCCCGAAAAAATTCATGAATGTCAATGAATAAGTAACGTAGAACCAGGCCATGTGTCTGCTTCGCCAAAAGATCAATATTCACTCTAAATATTGAAACTTGAAGGTGAAGCGTATGGTTCCCATTGACTTGAATGAAAAAAGTCAGGGATTTTTTTCGGGCCGGTTGAAAACGGCCAAGGGATCATGGTGTCCGAGACGTGCCTTTTCCTTTTTAATCGGAATTTTACTTTAACCCCTTAAGGCACTGTCTAACCCAAAAACATGTAACTGTCCACTGTTCCTGAAAGGGTCCATCTATGATACTGCACCATGAAATCAAATTAAGCACTATTATGTACTTGCAGAAAATTTTAAAATACAGCACAAAGGCAGACTGGAGATAAATAAACCACATCATAAATGGGAGAACATAAATGGACGATTGCATTGCCGAGCACAATAACAACATCATTAACTATTGTGCAGGGACGCATGTAAAATTCCACACTCCTGTGGAGACATTGGTGCTGCATTTTTAGTTTGATACCAAGTTGATGAGTTTAACAACAACTAACTCTCACATGGTGAACAGTAAAATTAAATTTCATAAAATCTTGACAGACAAAGGAAGTATCTGTTTGTCTGCATAAACCATTTGCAAAAAATCATAATAATTACACTTGCCCGATTGTGACTGTATGCTTCAGAAATGTTTTCTACTGCCCCCTTGCAATGAATTTGGTGGTCACAGGCGATAACTCAACACCCATATGCTGGCCTGAGTTCAGTCCATCATCAATATTGCCCATCTGGCACAGTCGAAAGCAGCTGAAGCCGAGCGCTGTCGTGCGTGATTTCGTTTTAAAATGGTTGGTAGATCAAGGAGGGGAAAAAGAATGTAATATAAATAAATAAAAAGCAGGATGATGAAAGACTGCAAGAAGCAAAATGAGTCATTAGGAAGAGAGCTTGGACACCACCTTCCAAGCTAAATTTTGTTAACCTCTGCTAGAAGCGTGTTTATATCACTGTCACAAGGCAGCATGGATGTGTAATATGTGAGTGTCGGTCAATCTTCAGGTCAGTCGCCAGCAAGGCTGCACAATCAGCTTGCCGTCAGCATAAATATGAATCTGATTATATTTACTCGGCGAATGAGGACACGCAGAATGACTACTGTGGCTTGTGGTTTAATTAGTGGGTTGGTCAAGAAGGGAGGGTATGACCCCAGAGACACAGTCCTCCAGTATTTTGACTCACGGCATAATGGGCGGAATAATGAATGACTTGTTTGTATGTTTGTCTCCAGTGTGTCCTGTCAGAATTAGTAGAGGTCTGTCTATCAATCGGAATTTAGACAATATTTTAAAATGGAAGGTCATTTGGGTGATGGAAAGACATCCATTAAGGCAAAAAGGCAGTTTGTGTTCATTCGTGTAAAAGGTGGCCGGTGATCAATTTCCAATCAACAGAAGGTAGCTTGTCAAGTCCACCCAAGTACATTGCTGCAGCTGGCAACGTAATGAACAGATACAAAAAGTTAGAGGGTGTGGACACTTTACTACGATACGAAATGAACCATGCATTTCATAAAACTGCTGTTTGGATTATCCAACTAACCCTTTTCTGAAGCACCAGTCCTGATTAGGGCCAAGAGTGAGCTTGGGGACATCACGGCTGGCATGGACAGTGAAATGATGTACTTCCAGCCGAGATTGGTCACCAGATAATCAGATGTTTCTCAGAATATATATATTCTTGAGGACCATATATGTCTGACAATCAAACTCAGTCACTCAGAAACTGCCTTGACAATCCTTTAGGTGCCAAATAGGATTTGAGCAAGAGCAAGTATACACGCCGGACTGATTACCAGCCAATTGCAGGAGACACTGTGACAATCAAATTTATATTCACAGACAATTTAGAGTCTTTAATCCACCTCAAATTCATGTTTTGGAATTTGGAATGTGGTCAAAACCAATCAATCACAAGAAAAGCATGCAAGGTCAAAGCACTGATATGAACCTTGACATTCTTCCCTGTAATGCAACTATGCTAACCAGTATTTCACTGTATTACCCTCTTGGTTTCTGACCACCTGAATTCTGCTGACAAACAAATAAAAGTGATGAAACATCTGCAGTGGAGTGAGTCTGCGTTATCTTGCACAGTGCTTGCATGTGCGTGCATGTAGGCTCGGCTGACGAAAACACCCAGGCATCATTGGAGCTCGCCGAGCAGAGAGCAGGTCACTATCAACGAGATTAATCGCATACTCATTTACTCTCCTTGCACGCCTCGCACAGCTGAGACGATGAAGAGCGAAAACTCCAGAAAGCTTGCGTTCCGATAGACATTGGGAGTGCCCGGCGGCTTTGTCTTTGCTCTCTCCCTCTCAAGTGCACTTAAAAGGCGGTAATCGCATCATCCAAAACACTACTGCAAAGATAATGAGAATAACATTAAAGGGGGGGAAAAAAATAAATAAATAAAATTCAACACTCAAGTCGGAACGTGGGTAGCCAAGATGAGCGCGGCGGCGGAAGCGGGGAGCTGCAAAAGCGTGATAATAGTGTGTCTTACAACAACAGAGTACTCCATCAAGCCAGAGAGGAAAACACGGTGCTTAATCCTCTCTTGACTAACTACAGGCTGAGACACACTATGAACAGCCTTTATCCTTGTACACGGCAGGTCAATGCACTCCAAGTACATTATTGTGCCTATAGGGATTCAATGATATGGCAAATGTATGACCAAATGAAAAACAAAGTAATGTAGTTTATTCCATACATTGTAAGAATGAAAATTGTAAAGAGCAGTACATTGGGGAGACTCAACAAATTCTCAAAAAAAGACTTTATCAACATTGCAGGGATAATATAAGTGGACCTCAATCGGCAGTACATTTGCACCTAAAAGCTAGCAACCACTCATTTGACGACAATGAGGTTAAAATCTTAGCGAAAGAACATAGATGGTTTGAAAGGGGGGTAAAAGAAGCAATTCTTATAAAACAACAAAATCCTTCATTAAACCGGTCTGGTGGGGTGAGGTTCAATTTGGATCGTTCATACAATAGCCTGCTTAGGCAAAACAGGTTAGGCAACTTTCGTAATGCTGATGAGGGTCGTTATGCTGATGAGGTGATACCGGTGGGAGTGGGGGGAATAGGCCAGTCGTTAGTCAGGAATGTAGGAACAATCAGTGGGGCCACAGGGAGGGGTCCTCTGCCCCTCCAACCTGAGAATAGGGACCTATCATAGCTGTGTCCGGTGCCACCATGTCTAGACATTAGGGATATATAAATAGGGCCGATACGACCAGTCAGACTTTAGTTCGCTGACGAAGCCTCTTGGATAGGAGGCGAAATGTCCGAAACCTTCAAAATTGTACAGATGACGGCTGAAGAAACCTTCTCATCGATGGACCACTCCTGTACGACTGAGAGCTTACACAGACGAAATGTATGACTTGTATTTCATTAATTTTGAAATGCCTTTGGAAGAAGGCTGGAAAATGAACATAATTTTAAACGACATGACAACAAAGTGGAATATAAAAAAAAAATCAATCAGGAAGATTGTGATTTGAGAATGGGGAACTGTTGCATTAAGTAAGGTCTGTCGATTGTGGGTTTTTGTTTAAGAGCATTTGCAGTTTCTAAATATGTTAGGGATGTGATAGAATTTTTTTTATATTTTCTTATTTTTTTCCAGGTAAAGCTGTGAAATGAAATGGATGTGACATACGACACTACCTCATGTTACATTCAGAAATTACATGTATTGTCTGTCTTTTTTAGCCACATTTTAAGTGCCTTGCACTCTGGGTCCGAGAAGACATTAATTTCATCTGTGCTGTATGTCATGCATATTAGCATATTTGACAATAAAGCTGACTTTGACTTTTTGACAGACGAAAATATTTTTTATTCAATTAACAGATGTGATAATTAGTCGAATGAGTTATTCAAAAAAACATCCCATAGCTGAAATAGTATCTGGTTTTGACAGTAAAAATGGAATGATAGCCAGTATGTAGCACACAGTAGAATAGGGACTGTTGGAAGTCATCAGCAGCTAAACTGACTGACCCCAAAACGACCCCATTTGGAATTACATTGTACCTCGGAGGACTGAAAACATGTAAAGAAATGCAGTGTCCCTGAGACTTTCCTACCGATCACAGACAATGTTGGCATCAGCGTTTGAAAAATAAATAAATAAATCAGAAGACGAACAGTATTTTAGGATCAGCGCTAATCTGCAGCGGCAACAATTAATGTGAGAGGTATTATGGCTTTGGGGAGGATTGGCAGTAGCAGACCTAAACGTTTCAAACAAACCTTCTCCAATGCCAAAATGATTGGGGTGGGGAGTATCGACATCTCTCACTAACATTTGGACCACTTGGCCCATACGGCTTTAAAACACGATGCTGGTTATGAATATTCCAGTAGTAAAACTAGCAGTAAAATCGCACATGGTTACTTTGTCCGAGGCACCCCGACAGATGAAATTTACTTTCATCACGGCATGGATTTATTGTGACGCCGAATATACATCTGGTTGACGCGCACACTCGCCCAAAGCATGTGTGCAGGCTGACGTGGTACAGCGGTACGCCCGTTGTCATGGAAACAAGTCAGTCGACCTAATGTGCCGTGACCGCGGCACGCCACCAACGGCAAACTTGATGCTGATATTGCTGAATCGATGCTGGGATTCGCATCACACGTAGAGCGGATGTCGCTTGTCAACTGAGGCTTCTGTCACGTGAATCAAAGGTAAGGCGGAGCCGAATATGCTGCAAGGTATACTCCGCTTGGTTTTACAGTGCACATTAAATTGGTCATAATGCTACAGGTACACTGCATGTAGTAGACATCACAGGGAACACAAAGACAAACAACCACTCATATTCACGTACAGACAAGCGTATGTACCCAGAGCCACGGTCAATTTTGCGCCATCACTAAAGCCTACATGAATGCTTTTTGAATGTTAACAAATACAAAATGGCAAACATTAGAGAAGAGCACCAGAAAAGATGTTTTTAAAATGAGACCTCCTTGCTGTGAATGACAAAACCACTATGCTCCACATTGGCAACTTAATTCATGAAATAACAATTCTCATACACACAAAATACATATTAAAGGGCATGTCAAGTCAAAATTAGTCTTTGCAAATTTCAATTCTCTACCACTTTTTAACTCATTCACTGCCATTCCTGAATTTATTCGGGAATTGAAAATATGACATGTAGCGCCATTCCCAAATGTGTTCGGGTGTTGTTTTTTAATGCTTGGGTGCAGATAAGGTGCTGGCCATGTCCTCTGGCAATGATTTCTCTTTTCCACAAGGGGGCCACATTTCCCCGTTTTCTATGTTAGCGCTTAGCTACAGCTTCAGCTGTTGTTGAAGCGCTATATAAATGCATTTATTTATTTATTTATTTTGTATAGCCGGCACAATTTCAAGCCCAGATCACTGCAGACCCATTTAACTTAGGAAGTAACTGTTTTTTTTTTCTGATGAAAAAAAGAATGTCTAAGGTTTCTTGCACTGCATTGAATGTTTATGTAGTCCTGAAACTCAATATTCTGTGGCTCCTGGAATTTGAGTGTAAATGACAAAAACCCTGGCACTGGATTGGACACATTTTTTTCACATCTCCTGGCAGTGAATGAGTTAATATCATCACGGCGACGGGCGGCCCTGTGGTTAGCACGTCGACCTCACAGTGCAGAGGAACCAGGTTCAATTCCAGCTCTGAACTCCTGGTGTGGAGTGTGCACGTTATCCCTGAGCTGGTGTGTGTTGTTGCCAGTTACTCCGGTGTCCTCCCACATTTCATGCATGGCAGGCTGATTGAACACTTAAAATTGTCCCGGGGTGTCAACTTTAAATTACATCAGAGTGTCGTATGTCTCAGGTATCTCCCGTTATGGCCCACCTGTTTTCTAGCTTTGGTCTCAAGATGAGGTTAGGTTTCTTGCTGGGTCTGTTCATGGAGGGCAAAAATTATGGCCCCTGAGATTAATGGGCGAAAAAGAGAATAGGTATTCCTGTTTAATTCATATTGCACAAATGCAAAATCAGAATACCCCGTTTGGACTAGTGGGGGTGTATAGAACATATAACTGTGAAGACATGTTTTCACCTGACTTCCTCTTTAAATCAATGGTTTTCTCTCTGTGTGGGTGAGGTCTGCCACATATTCAAACAATCTTTTAAGATTCGAAAAATCCATATGTGCGGACCAAGCCTGATGGACAACTTGCGGCAAGCTTTGGAGTCACACACAAAATGATGGATGGCTCGGGAGATTCAAGTTTGATACCTGGAAAACCTCAAACTTGAATACGGATGGACCAAAATTCTGCAAGCAAATCAACCTCCGGTGATTTTCTACAGTGTTACTATAGAAGACCACCCCAGTCACAACCAACCAAAACTCCCCATTGAGAGAGGGCTGTCTTACCGGTGTTGTGTTCCACGGGCCCTCCACCATTGTTACCACCAAAGACTGCAGCGTGCAGGTCGGGGTGCGCCTTCTCCAGGGCCACACACAGGTCCAGGAAATGGTCGGTCTCCTTGTTCAACAGCATCTTCAGCAGCAGCTCAACTTTCTCCGCGCTGGACGAGCAGTTCTGGTCCAGCTCGAAGCGGTCGAGTTGACTGAGGGCGCCCGAGACCACAAGCAGCTCGATGACTCGGTCGGCGTCCTTGATGGACTCCACCAAGTTCTGGTGGCACTGGTCGAGCAACTCTTTGTGCTTTGGCTCCATTGCTACGCGCCGTGGTAGTTGCCCCCAGCGCCAAGCCTCCTTTTTAGCTTTAAAAAAGCTAATGCGCTGGAATATCCGTAAGCGATCAAAAGTACCGAGGGACTGTGGAACTTAAGTTAGTTCGCCGGAGCCCAAGCGGCATCTGGAGAGTGATGTCTATAGCATAGTAGTGGGAAATGCACAAGGAGCCATATTGGTTGCCCGGGGCTGTTGACTGCCCTAAACAGCGATACATTGTCCCATCTTACTCGCGTGTGGCGATTCACGTCGTCTTCCACCTCCTTCCCGAGTACCGACACATTTTCGGCTCCCTCTCTCTCTTCTGGGGAGCATTCAACGCGTCCGCGGACGACTCGAATGCTGGGGAAGGGACATGGAAAGGAAAAGGAAAAAAAGTCATGGAACTCCGCCGCTGAGCCTCTGCTCCACTGTATCCTCCGCCATGTCTGGGCAACTCGGCAGCTGCTGTCCGCTGTCAATCAAGCCGCCGTCTCAGGCCCGTATATGGAAAAAGAGGCGGAGCTAGGCAAAATCACGCCTGTTTCTTCAATGGGCGTGAGCGTGACCTCATGTTACGTCGAAATAAAAAACATCACGATAGAATTGCAGTGTACAATTATTTTAGTCACAGTAGATGCTGCGTTTCATCATATATATAAAATGTAATAAATATATCAGATTTACATAAATTATCTACATATGTTTTGGTTAATTGTTGATTTAACTAAACATCCAAAAGACTAATGCACAGACAAATAAACAGTAGCTAAAACCTCAGATCACATTAGTTAAAATGTGTAAATCTCAAAGGTTTGAACTATGAATGATTTTTGATGATGTCGCAGCAGCCAGTTTGAGTGAGGAGGGGACACGGGCAAAGTAGAGGGAAAAGTTGAGAATGTTCATGAGAGGGTGGGAGGTGGTAGGAAAGCAGCTCTTTACAAATGAAATTGGGATGGGATCCAGTGTGCAAAAATGAACAAATAACGTATTTACAATTGATTTTATGAAATTAAATGTAATATTGGTCACATCGATCCGTCACCTAAAATGGATTCAGTGTAATATGAAGGAACAGTTACACATAAAACCAAATATAGAATTAACAATAATACGTTTGAAAGGCGCTTGTAAATGAAATGTATTATTATTATATATACTGTAAGTATTGTGTTGAAGTTGCACATTAAAAAATGGAATTAGAAAAATTAAACATGATACATTCATATTTGAACAATAGAAATTGCATTCCACTGTTTGTTCATATACTTCCAAAAAAATAAATTGTTATCTCACATAGATAGGTGTACTTTACATACAGTTAAATATGTTGTCACTTTATTTGTATTTTATGACATCCAATTACTTTTTAATTGCATGTGACACTGAACCTTAATCACATACAAATAGTTGATCACGTGTTTATATTCAACATTTTGAAGTGTAAAAGGTGCAGATTAAAAAAAAACATGCTTACATAATGATGCTGTTGTAGCCACAGGCGTATGCGCCGTGTACCATCTCCATTCAAGCTGCAACATCCCAACAGATTTCCCTGAGTGTGTGTGTGCTTGTGTCTGAGTGTTGGTGAGGTGGAAGGTGGGCGGGGGGCGTTTTTAAAACCTATGTGAGTGCTGACAAATTATATTAGCATTTGTGAAATACAACGAAAAAAAAGATGATGTATGCCATCCACTCTCAAGATTGTTGGCACAGAAGCAGCTGTCTGCAGGCGTTACTTCTCTCAAACCGTGAATCTCATTGTGACATCTCCAATTCCCTTCTTCTCTTTCGCCCACCCTCCCTCCTCTCTGTCTGCCATTTTGGCTGCACATACAGACTGTGCGATGTGCTCCCCTTTTAGATGAAAAATTAATAAGGATTCATTCATATCAAAGAGAAGCCGGTCCCCACAGCAAACCTAGATTGGGCACTCATGTCTGGAGCATTTTTTTTGAGGATACAGAAAACAGACTGATGCTTTCCTTATCTAACATTGTTTGTGTTTAAATGTTGATTCTCTGTCCCCTCTGATGATTGACGGGGAGCTTGTTCAACAGATTTGGGGATGAGACAACTCAGATGAAAGAAGATAATTTCAGAGGAACCTCAAAAGTGGCACACAATACATTGACAGTTGTTCTAATTCCATCCATCTAAAAACGCTGGGAAAGTAAATCAGGGCCCTGAATTGAAGCATGGTTGCTCTGAGTCCCACTCTTTCCCTTCATCGTTGGATCTTCCACAGGGTTCAATTTGGGGGCTCTTGTTGTTTTCATTGTATTTACTCCTACTTGGGTCCATCTGAAGAAATCATGACATTTTATTTTCCCGTGCTGTCAGATCTGTGCCGCTAAGACACTTTCTCCTTTGGGCTACTTTTGTCCAGCCTGACTTTTTATGATTTTTGTTTTTGTTTATAATCTCAAATTAAAATGGCTAAAGTAAAGCCTCTCCTTCCAGAATAGCACTTAGAAACTGAAACAACCTTCATTAGCTCAGCTAGATCTGAAACAGAAACAGCTTTCATTAGCTCAGCTATAGATCTCTGTAACACACTTTTATTTTGGAGTCAGTCGATGGTTTGCTAGTTTTTTAACACATTTTATAATACAATGTTGGCTCAACTCCAAATTGTAACCCATTACACTTTGCTGCTGTGAAATGTAAATTTCTCCACTGTGAGACTAATAAAGGCAAATCCAATCCAATCCAATCCAATTATGAGACATTCAACTTCAGAGGTTCCACTGTCTGTTCTCCATCTGCTCCATAAAGATGCCAACACTTGTAACATGATCTTATAGTATGTAATTGATGTTCTACAGTGGCTGCATAACCACGTTTTAAGGGGGTTATAATATTACTGACACGATGACAAGGATGGACATTGTCTATGTGTAACGGAGTTGTACACTTAGGTTATTAAATTATGAAGGAAGTGACGCAACGGCGCACAGTGTGGCACTATGTCCCGCCCATAGTTTCCAGAACAATCTCGAGGAGATTCAGGTTAATCACAAGACGAAACCCATGCGACTTCACCCATCCCTTCTGCCATACTGTGTTGCAGTGTTGCAGAAATAAAAGAAATAAAAAGACACATCCACGCGTCTCGTCTTCATTAATACGGCAGCATCGTGGAGATGAAGACAGTCACTGTTGTGACACCCGTTACATTGGTGCCGTGACCCGGATCACAAGTGACTCTCCACTTCGGACCGGGACCGCGATGCTGCACAATGAAGACGCTGTGCAGTCCCATCACTCGGTGGACGGTGTGTCGACCCCCGTTTTGGAAATACATGTAGTGTGTTAATTGTCTACCTGCTGTTTTGCAATTAGTGTGCTTTTTTTTCATGTACGTGTTTTTGTGTGTTAAGGCTAAGAATGAGCTCCTTACATGTAACAAGTAGCACACCTTTGAATGAGTGTGTTGGTAGAGGTAGAGGCTTCCCAACCGTGTAACAGTTGTGTAGTGCAATCCAGAGTGGTGCAGGTTGTACAGAGGGGAATGGGCAGGTTCAAGCTGAGGCCACTTATGTTAGTGGGGACAGAGTTCCTTCCCAGACCCAGTGCAGTGCACCTACGACGAGCGCACAGACAACTGATACACGAGCAACAGATACCTTTCTCCAGTCTGTCACAGTTATGTAGTGCTATGCAGGGTGATGTAGTTTGTACAGAGGGGAATGGGCAGGTGCGAGCTGAGGCCACTTATGTTAGTGGGGACAGAGTTCCTTCCCAGACCCAGTACAGTGCATCTCCGACGAGCGCACAGACCCTGACACACCGGCGACAGATCCCTTACTCCAGTCACCTGACGTAGTTGGTCAGATGAGCGACATAATTAGACAGCTTCCTTGTACATCCTTGCCCGATAACCTTGTCTATTTTGCCTGTTGGTCTTTCTGTTGTCTTCCGTGTGTATGTTGCCTCACTTCTGCATAATTTAAGGGGGGTGTATGTAACGGAGTTGTACACTTAGGTTATTAAATTATGAAGGAAGTGACGCAACGGCGCACAGTGTGGCACTATGTCCCGCCCATAGTTTCCAGAACAATCTCGAGGAGATTCAGGTTAATCACAAGACGAAACCCATGCGACTTCACCCATCCCTTCTGCCATACTGTGTTGCAGTGTTGCAGAAATAAAAGAAATAAAAAGACACATCCACGCGTCTCGTCTTCATTAATACGGCAGCATCGTGGAGATGAAGACAGTCACTGTTGTGACACCCGTCACATATGTCCTTGACATCACTCTTTGATTGGAGCATCATGCCGAGGGTGTCCCTTGAGCAATAAGATGAGGCATCAAATTAAATAACTCAGTTTATTTGTTTTGCACGAATTAAACTAGCATTGTGTTGATTCCTGCAACATATGGGCAGCAATTGACTAGAAGAAAACTTGATTACACCGGCCACACAAACTCATTGCCTAGCAAGCATGGTGGGAGGGTGTCTTATCTTGATTAAAATTATGACTAGGATGAGGGGTGTCTCCAGGACATGCTAGATTTGTTAAACATGACGCAATAAACTTAGGGATGCCATTAATTTCCCCCTCCCTTCCAATGTTATGGGTTGTACTATTGCTAGCTAACCAGCTTAATGCACCTCAGTGTCGACCACGGCATTTTAGATGAGGCTCACAAGGCATGTTGGTGTGCACTGTGCAGCCACACAAACAAGCACTGAAGAAAGCACTTGTCAGTGTTAGGTAGTAGCTCACTCTAATGAGGATATGGGCTTGGGAAAAAAAGAAATCAATGGCTAATTAGAATATGACGTCAAAATATTACATAACAGTAATCATGACGTCTGCTAACATTATCCATGCTCTTGTGTGAAAAATTCACTGTCCCGAGAATGACTTCAGTGTTTTGCTGCCCCCTAACGGCGACGACAGTCAGCAAATGTGGAGAAAATGGAATCAGAGCCTGTTTGAATAGTTCACTTTCATGGACACTAAGAGTGTCTCGTTATTGGTTTGGAGAATGTGGATATTCCCCCGTGAATGGTAGAAAAGCGAGGAGGCGGATTTGACTCCCAGCACGTGGACCAGGATAGCAAACTGGTGTAGCTACTTTGGAGCCTCTTCATTGTTGGTATTAAAGGACAACCGACGTCTCTGGGCAAGTTGTGTCCATAATTTGTAAAATGGCTTCAAATGACTTCTACTGAGCGTATTTTACAAAGATTCCACTGCATATAGCTATATTTTATGTTTTAAGACTTGCGCTGAATATTCCGAAAGTGTTGTTTTTGAGTTGGTGACGAGTCCGTAGTGACGTCACTGAAGGAACCGAACAAAAAGGACACAATGTAGCAGTCCTTCCATCACGTCAATGCTTGTTTGGTATGAAAACCTCGTGTTGCGCCAGAAGAGGGTGTCCAAGCTCCACGTGAGGAATTTATCAGCCTGTGGAAACGGGCTGATTCATTCCTCACAACAGCTCGGTGGCCATCTTGTGCATTTTCTGGGACGCTACATTGCAGTCCTGACGGCTCAAATTGATACACAAGTACTTCTGTAATCGATTGCAAACATGTATGCTTTCCTCTTCAGAACTATTTGAAATTATATTCATAACTGGATGTGTCGATGAAAAGGTTTCTGCAGCCGTCATCTGTACTTAGTCTGCCTTATCTGTACTAAGTACAGATGACGGCTGAAGAAACCTTTTCATTAATGGACCACTCCTGTACGACTGGGAGCTTACACAGACGTATAACTGGGTGTGTAACAAGAAAGCATATTCTCCGAATCTGAAGCCATTGTTTTGATTCTCCAGCAATGCAAGACGTCTTGCCGTGACATCACGAACTAGGGGCGGGACTTTCTGAAAATGCCCAATTCGCAGCTCATTTTTTTTGCAGATTTTGGATACTTTCAGTCATTATTTTTTTTGGTGTTTTGCATTTGAATAAAAATATCATACTGCGTGTTTTGGGTATTTTAAAAGCTATAAAAAGTTTTTCTGATGTCAGTTAGGAAACTAAAAAGTGGTATCAGTTGTCCTTTAAGTGGGCACACCTCATCATGAGAAGGAACAGAGAGAAAATACGGCACAGGTAAAGATTGACAGAACAGATCGAGATTTTGTAACTACCAGACACGCTATGAAAGGACATTATATTTCTTACCATTTGCATGTTCCGGCACTTGTCTTGAAAGACAATCTTCACTCACACACATTCTTCATTCTAGACAACAATTAGCTGCACACTAAAAGCAGCAAGTACACATTTTTTCCTCATTACTGAAATAAAATATTCATTTGAATTTGTATTTTCGTCAGACAAAAAGCAGTCAGTTTTCAGCGTTTATTTTCTGGGACCCGTGAATATAAAATTATTGGTAAATGTGTGAACTACATTTGTCTATGTTCATATGCTCCTAAACGGTAAAGCACAACAACAACGAATATCTAAAGGTAGACTTGCAATAGAGATTACATGGCAAGGTGAGATATGTTGTGGCACTTGTGCATTTCAATTCAACATTGTTGAACATTATGAAACTTTTGAAACATGAACCAAATAGGACATATTTGGTCATAAAGGCACATGTGCATCTAGCACATTATTGCAACGGCGAATATGAAGCCAATAAACAATTAATATATTAAAAAATAGATAAAACTTTTTCTCACATGTAATGATCTCTGATGTTTAACTCTAACATTCAGCATGTAAAAAAATCAGAACAGTTTTTGTGTACACATTGTAATGCGAGTGGCAATTTGAGGTTACTACGGTAAACATTGAAGACACTGGCTTGCATGCACTTTTTCAGCGTGTGTATATTGCTTTGACAATATAAAGCCAAAGCGGATTAAATGTTGAAGGCCTGCGAAATATGATTGCTTCAGTCATTTCCACCACACAGCTTGAGAAGGAGCTTCTTGTAGTCTCCTGATGTGTCACCCTGTGAGAAAGGTTAAGAGATGTTTGAATTCAACAGTTGCTTCGCCTCCCATGTATCCACGTGCTTGACTAGTTAATGAGACAGAAATGATCAGTACTAATACTTACAGAGATGTCCGTGTACAGAGACTTGCCATAGTTTTTCACATATTCCTGGCGGATATCCAGCATGTCCACCTCAGAACGGGACACCATGATTCGGATAAGAGTGGTGTCTTTCGTCCCAGCCCCCTAAACACACACAGACATGATGAGAATGGATGAAATCGTAAATTTTCCCTGTATGTGTATTACATACAGACGAGTCGACTAGTTGAATTTACTACTTCACAATTACGAGTAGAGTGTGTCAAAAATATTTATGTATGATTTGGCTTAAGGAGGCAGCAAAGTCGCATGCAGTCAATTAAGTGTGTGCAAAATATATGATTCTATTGAAAATAAAATAGCCAAGGCATCATTGGATTGGCATCATCATATTAGCAACGACTTAAATAACCCTTAAGTCATGATATATATATATATATATATATATATATATATATATATATATATATATATATATATATATATATATATATATATATATATATATATATATATATATATATATATATATATATATGGTCCTTCAGAATGAGTCTCACCTTCATGGCCTTGTAAAGCCGCTCAGCAAAGTAGGCTGATGTATTCTTAATACACTTCACTGAAATACAAAATATGCACAATAAACACTCTTTTAATAGTAGATTAATCATGACAGGATGAAAATGTGACAACCTTAAAGCTACGAAAACTGTAACAAAAATGAAGGTTCATGCAACATGCACACCACAGAGCTCACAATGAAAATCCATTTGTGAAAAATAAATGGCAGTGGACTAAGTGGAATGACACTCTTAATCGGTTACAGTACCATTACCCTGATGGTAGCAAAAAAATATGTAAATAAAAGAGGAAAAAAAAGGCGGGCATTAATCATGTGGAAAATGCTTGACTGAATGTTATTTTTGTCCCACTTACCCACAGCCAACATGCCATTCTCCAAGTCCCCTGACATCTCCCTGCTGATGCTCTTCTCGATATCCCTGCCGCACATCTTCTGGTACTCCAAAAAAACTGCATGCAACATGCAAGACAAAAATACATTGAGATTAAGACGCGATGGTTACAAAATAAAAAGATGGAGTTTCTGATTTACCATAATGACTGCTGCTTTTATCAGTATATTGTTAACACGGATAAAGAAAATATAAAAGAACCAATTAAAGAGCAATATTGGTGGTAAACATAATTACAAATTGAAACGGTAATATGACAATCCGACACGGTTTATGACTGAGTGGTAGACGTCTTTATCGTTAACAGAAAATTTAGTTAAAGTGATGGACATTGTGTTTCTTTTAGTGGCTACCTGTCGCAAGGTGGTGTTTGCTCCTGGCACACAGGATGGCATTAAATTTGGACTCGTCCGTTCCCAGCTTGTTCTCCCCAGCTGCATACAGAGCCTAGGAGGACAGTTGCAACCTTATCATAAATGGTGATTAATAAACTACATATGCATTTGTGTAATGAGAAGATACCTGAGCATCTTGCTTGGCCAGCGAGATGTCGACATTTGGCCTTTCATCACGATTACCCTGGAGGGAAAGTGGAAAAGGAAGAGATTCGTTGAGGTCTCGATGCAGTTGGAAACAAACATTTTCTCTTGTTTGTTCTTTGTTCTTGTACCTGTGCAAGGGAGATCAGGAGCCTACGGAAGTGTCCTGAGGTGTCACTGCTGATGGCATCCTCCATAGACTTCTTGAATTCTAAAGTGAGATTAGAACGTGAACCACACAAGTGCCGGATGGCAGGAGTAATAAATACAGGAGAAACAAATGTTACTAGATTTGATCATTTTCAGGAGTGTCTCACATTGTATTTTCCACAGGAGCAGAGGACAAAGTGAATCATTTTTCAAGGAAGTATACCTTCATTTTTCTGCACATGTGAACGCGCACAAAGCTGGACACGGCTGGGCTTTTCAAACAGAAACCAAACATGGTGATTCGTAGTGAACCAGCCGACTCGAAGCGCCTCACCTGTTTTGTAAATGCGGGTTATCTCCTTGATTTCGGCATTGGAACGAGAAGAGAGGATTTCTATCAGACAGGCTTCGTCGGTTCCAGCGCCCTGTGGGGATCGCATGGCGCATTACAATCGCATCACACGGCATTATTCAAATTGACATATTAAATATATTAAAAGTGTGCACGCAGAGCCTTTGGTGCAAATGTTTACCTTGATGGCATTGTGGATCTCAGAGGCGTCAAACTGAGCCGGGCTTTTCAATGTGGCCATGACCAGCTTCCTAAAGTCACCCGAGAGTTCAGAGTGGAGGTCCTTAATCAGGTCCTGAAAATAGATCTGGACTTGTAATAATCAAATACATTTTTTATCAATTACTTGAGCTATTAAAAACAATCTAAAATAAGCATTGAGTATTTTTCATCTGGCCCCCTTTCCGTGTTGCTTGCAGCACCTGTCGTCTATAAGCTATGTAAGCTATATGTAAGCTATGCTTGACTCTCGATATGGACAACGCTGTTTAAAGGTGGAGAGACTATTTTATCAACTGTGAAGTTTCTCATTTTAGAACCAGGCAATTTTGTGTGTGAGTGTGTGTGTGCGTGTGCGTGTGCGTGTGCGTGTGTGTGTGTGTGTGTGTGCTCGCGCGTGTGTGTGTGTGTGTGTGTGTGCTCGCGCGTGTGTGTGTGTGTGTGTGTATATATATGTGAGCCCGCTAAATGAGAGTGTTAATACACATGGACAGTCGGGATGGTTTACCTTCCCATAGGAGGTTTTGTAGGCACGGAGCAAAGGAACACGTTGCTTGTTGGAACGACTCCCCAGTAAGTCGATGATGGCCTGTTCATCAGTTCCTGCACACACATGAAATGCCAATTGGTCCTTAAACTCACATATTTTATGAATTAATAAAAAAATTAAACAATAATAATACATAGTTGGAGTCATTGAGTAGTAAATCTAAAACACAATGAAAGACAAAACAGCCTAACTCATATAGCGCTTTCACAACAGCTGCAGCTGTAACAAAGCGCTTCACGTAATGGTCAACAAACATGGTCAGTTGTGCAATCTTAACGACCCTGCCATGTACTCTATGATGGTTGAGTACAAGACAAACACGTTATTACATGAATCAGAATCAGGATCAGAATCATCTTTATTGCCAAGTATGTAGAACACACAAGGAATTTGTTTCCGGTAGAACACGCTGCACTAGTATCGTTGTCAAAAAAAACTGCTAAGCCAATCCATATGAAAGAGGTGCGGAGGAAAGCATCATTTTCTCCAGTGGATCAGAGACATCATGAACACAAATTAAGTGTATAAAATAATAACATCCCTTTATATTGCTGGTAAAAGAGGGGATGGAGTCAGCCTGGAAATCATATGCCAGAGTAATAAAAGAGGTGTGATAGATGTGGGATGATGCCTGTGTGAAAGGGAATTTTAAAGCAGGAATGCACATTTTAGACTCTTAGAGCTATGTATTTATAGCACACATGCACTCTGCGTTTTGTGTTTCCAAGCTTGTGTTAAATGCACACATGATAGAAGATGAGATTAAGACTTCTTTTTGGTTTTCAATTTCCAACGTTTACATAAGAAATATGATCGTCCCGTTCAGTGAATGGAGCCTGCATCGCTGCTTGTGGCGAGCGAACGAGGGAGAGTGTCTTTCCACACACAAATGTCTGAAGGACAGTGTCAATTGCTTTCACCAAAAGAGGGTTTGAAATGTCACTGTCTCCTGATGAACAGTTGGCATCCCAAATCTGTTACGACACTCTTTGCATCGTCAAATATCAGGAAAATTATTGAGCGTGGACTTGACCGGGATAAATCAGCGCAACCGATCCAGGAGAAACAAGGTTGGAAATCAAGAATTGTCAAGTTACTCACCAAAGCCTTTCATGGCCTTCCTCAGGACCTCCACATCTTTGAGAGGGTCTGCTCCGGGAAAGTCCTTGATTGACCCTCTGAACCCTTTCTGCAATCACACAAATCCACCCCCAAAAACAAATAAAATATTATTTATCCAAACCGTATCTTTATCCACAATTGGTTCTTACTTTAACAGGTGGTGCCATTGGCATGCCACCGCCTCCATAAGCTTGCATCGATGGGTTTGGAGAAGGGACTTTCGGATACCCCGGCATGGGCGCAGGTGCAGCTCCGTATCCGGTAGGGTTGGGAGATGGTGCACGAGGGTAGCCGGGCATCGGCTGGCCTGGGTAGCCCATCCCCGGGCCTTGAGGCATGGCTCCTCCTGGCTGCGGGTACAGGCCATATGACTGTTGGTTAGGGAAAGGGGCACCGTAACTGCCTGGTGCATAGACAGGCGGGTATCCCCGGGGGGCTTCGGCGTACACGGAGGGGTTTGGTAAAAAACACCCTACTCCTTGCCATATCTGGCTGGCCTGTAATTTGGAAAGATGAGTGTTCTGTAATATGGTTCTAGAGTGAAATGAATAATGTTTTAATGATAAACAACTACATGTATTTAAAACGTTAAAATGCTTTATGACACAAGTATCTAAAGTAAGTATGGCATGCTATGCAGTGAAATGGAAATTCTGACATCTCAAACGATACTAACGGGACAAAGAATGAGAAAAGAGAAAGGATGGCAAAAAATGGGCAAGCTTTCATGTCTTGGGCTGTTTTTCTTCTCATGCAAGAAAGATGACTAATACAAGAAAAGCAAGGCTAAGTTGTATTGTTTTTTAAGGATGATGACTTCAGGAACTGACTTACCATCCAGTGAATAGACGCAATAGTCCAGTTATGGATGTGAAATTCATTCTAACTGCAATACTCAACGCAACCATCTTGATCATGTTGTTTTATTACAGACATTGCAAAATAATTTTCAAGATATAGGAGCATTTCTTCATAAAGTCAACCTACCATGCCCGCATTGTATCCAGGGTTGGTGAGGTTGTCCACACCTATGGAGGGATATCCGCCAGGAGGCCCACCTCCCCAGCTGCCTGTGGCGCAAAACAAACATTCAACTGTTACCCACATTGCATTGCATTCGAAATGACTAACCGTTACAAATTTTAGAATGGGACAATGAGTGGAGGGATGACTCCTCTTGCTGAAACTTTCCGATGTGTCGTTAAGAGTGCTGAATTTAGAAAAAGGGAGCAGTGTATAAGTGAAAACAGGGGGAGCAACTGAGGACAGCGCTACATGTGTCTCATAGAAACAGCAGAGCAGTTTGTTGGCTTTTGAAATGGGGATAAAATGTCTTACCAGGTGGAGGTGCAGGTGGGTATCCTCCGGCCTGGGGTGGATAGCCTCCTGCCTGGGGTGGGTAACCTCCTGCCTGGGGTGGGTAACCTCCTGCTTGGGGTGGGTAACCTCCTGCTTGGGGTGGGTAACCTCCTGCCTGGGGTGGGTAACCTCCTGCCTGGGGTGGGTAGCCGCCTGCCTGGGGTGGGTAGCCGCCTGCCTGGGGTGGGTAGCCGCCTGCTTGTGGTGGGTAGCCGCCTGCTTGTGGTGGGTATCCACCAGCTTGAGGAGGGTAGCCGGGATAACTCATATCTTCTAAGTAAAAAGAGAAGATAGTAAGTGCAGTAAAGGGGCGTAATATTATATGGTACAACTGTGTTCATGTTTCAGGTGTCTGGTACATATTTCAGTTACTGCATTTAAAAGCTACAAATCGAATTCCAATGAAGTAGTATATAAAACAGAATACTTTGCTAGTCATGTTCAACTTTTATTTAACTGAATGGACCACAAAGACACAATATTTAATGTTCAAACTGAGGAACTTTTTGTTGGTCATTTTTTGATTGATGTACAGTGTCTGGTGTTAAACAGTCTGGGGTCTCTGTTGTCGTATTTTACGATTCATAATACACTCCAGGTTTTCAATTGGAGACGTGTGGACTGCAGGCATGCTAGTCCATTGCTTTCTAACAAATCTCACAGGTCCTTAATATGTTACGTGCGCGCTGCACGTGTAGCTACTCACGTTAACTACTACTGGTATTTGCAGGTTGCAGGTGTGGCATATACTACAGACTTTACATAATATAATCTAAATCCGGTTATATGAGGCACCACAGCAAAACCAAAGAGAGACAAAAGGGTAAATTTCAAAAATTACTTTTACTGAAACAATCTCAGCTACTGGTAAAGACGCGAAAAATTAGGAATGAACAGTTTGCAAGGGAGAATTGTATCAAAAATTTGTCAGACAGAGATCTCTCAGAGACAGAAAAGGCGGTACTTACCAAAGGTTTAAATTTCTCAGTGACTCCTAAAACTATACCTACAATAGATTACATCACAGCTACTGAATCGGCTATTAAAAATAAAAAAACTTTCGTATGCAGAGGCAGATGATCTACACATTAAAATATCAGCTCTTCTCAGTAGTGCCAAACTTCCTCCACCCAACATAACATTAGAAGAGAGAAAGGCGTTAACTACTCTACAAAAAGACAAAAATATTACTATTTTGCCAGCAGACAAGGGCAGATGCACAGTGCTTCTCAACACATTGGATTATGAAGACAAAATAAATAGGTTAATCAGTGATTCTAACACGTATGAGCAACTAAAAAGGGACCCTTCCAATAGATACAAGAAAGAAATGATTGACTGTCTCCAAAAGTTAGAGAAAGGAAAACATATAGACAAACAGATGTATTTTAGATTATACCCGGGAGAGGCCACGCCATGTATCTATGGCCTGCCAAAAATACATAAAGAAGGGTTCCCCCTCAGACCCATTGTTTGTAGCATTGACTCCTCTACATACAATGTAGCCAAATATTTAAAAACTATTTTAGCTCCGTTGGTTGGTAACACAGAATATCACGTAGAGAACACCACAGGGTTTGTAGAGAGGATCAAAGACCTCATATTGGAACCTGAGGAAACTTTGGCATCATACGATGTGACTTCTCTCTTTACATCTGTCCCAACCCCAGCAGCAGTCTCAGTGGTGAGGACGAGGCTGCTGGCGGATGTTTCTCTGCATGAAAGAACCAAACTTAAACCGGATCACATCTGCCAATTATTAGAAATCTGCCTTAATACTACGTATTTTCAATTTCGGGAAAAATTTTATAAACAAATTCATGGTTGTGCTATGGGCTCACCAGTTTCACCCATAGTGGCTAATCTTTACATGGAAGAGATGGAGAAACAGGCCCTCACATCCTTCCCAGGGACAAAACCTAGACACTGGTTTAGATATGTGGACGATACTTTTGTCATAATTAAGAAACAAGAAATTCAATCCTTCACAGATCACCTCAACTCTGTAGACTTCAACATTAAATTTACTTGTGAGGACATTCAAGAGAACCAACTAGCCTTCTTGGATTGTAAAGTAATTATAAAAGAGGACAGAGCGCTAAAAACAGAAGTCTTTAGGAAGGCTACGCACACTGACCAATACTTACTTTTTGACTCTAACCACCCTTTACAACACAAACTAGGAGTTATCAGAACCCTCCAGCATAGGGCTAAACTAATACCAACTAGCACTGAAGGTAGAGAAAAGGAGTCAAAACATATCAGGAGAGCACTCACTAACTGTGGGTACCCTCAGTGGTCATTCAACAAATGTCAGAAAGAAAGAATAGGGAATGAAACCAATAATTCTCAAGATACAAAAAGAAGAGGAGTAGCAGTACCGTACATTGCAGGAGTTTCTGAAAAATTACAAAGAGTCCTTTGGCAACATAAAATTCCTACTTATTTCAAACCGATAAACACGTTAAGGCAAAAATTAGTGCATCCAAAAGATAGGCTGCCAAATGAAAAACAAAGTAATGTAGTTTATTCCATAAATTGTAAGAATGAAAATTGTAAAGAGCAGTACATTGGGGAGACTCAACAAATTCTCAAAAAAAGACTTTATACACATCGCAGCGATAATATAAGTGGACCTCAATCGGCAGTACATTTGCACCTAAAAACTAGCAACCACTCATTTGACGACAATGAGGTTAAAATCTTAGCGAAAGAACATAGATGGGTTGAAAGGGGGGTAAAAGAAGCGATTCTTATAAAACAACAAAATCCTTCATTAAACCGGTCTGGTGGGGTGAGGTTCAATTTGGATCGTTCATACAATAGCCTGCTTCGGCAAAACAGGTTAGGCAACTTTCGTAATGCTGATGAGGGTCGTTATGCTGATGAGGTGATACCGGTGGGAGTGGGGGTAATAGGCCAGTCGTTAGTCAGGAATGTAGGAACAATCAGTGGGGCCACAGGGAGGGGTCCTCTGCCCCCCCAACCTGAGAGTAGGGACCTATCATAGCTGTGTCCGGCGCTACCATGTCTGGATATTAGGGATATATAAATAGGGCCGATACGACCAGTCAGACTTTAGTTCGCTGACGAAGCCTCTTGGATAGGAGGCGAAACGTCCGAAACCTTCACATTTGTACAGATGACGGCTGAAGAAACCTTCTCATCGATGGACCACTCCTGTACGACTGAGAGCTTACACAGACTATCTGCTATATCACAAAATGAGATTTTATTAAATGTCACACATTAACAGGTCATAGATTGACATAGCATAGCAGCTTTAGTTCGCTGACAAAGCCTCTTGGATAGGAGGCGAAACGTCCGAAACCTTCACATTTGTACAGATGATGGCTGAAGAAACCTTCTCATCGATGGACCACTCCTGTACGACTGAGAGCTTACACAGACGTATAGCATAAAATAGTATCTTGCACATTCCTGAAAACTCATGATATTACTTCCAAAAATGGTATTTCCTCTTTTAGGTTCCTTATTTTATCATTTTATGAAGTGAGGGATTGGAGGATTTCATTTAGTTATTTAGCTTCCTTGAATAATAAACAACTTTAGGGACAATGGCTACTCCAGTGGAGCACTGATATGGGGTTCCAGAGTGCATGAAATTGTTAAACTCATGTAACGATAAATTTCTTCCATATGTGACCTCAGAGGGTATACAGTATGAGTATGGGCACAAATCAAGTTTTTTTTAAGTGGGCAAACATGTTTAAAACGTACACGTTGGAAGTTAATTTTTATACACACGGCTTAATGAAAAGTACATTTGTGTAATACACAGTTTTAACCATTGAAAAACAAAACGATGTTTTCGCAAACCCTTTCCATCATTAACATGAAACAAATCATGCATACTTGCCAGATCATAACACTATAACAGGGCATAAAAACGGCGATGCCGTTATATCGAAACAAAGTACAACGTGTAATGTCTTTATTTGTTATTCCCATTTCATTGTAGTCACGATGAGTGAGTCAACAAAGAGACAAAAGCTGTTCGACGCACGGCAGCTAAGAAGACCAACAATTTACATGCATTGTACAGTACAGTAAAGTATTGCACTGTAGATTAGCTTTGCTGGGGTTTATCTGACTTCAAGCTTGGACAGGCCAATCCAACTGTGCCTCGCGCTAAAACAAATCACGACACGGTTGCCTAATTATATCCGACCTGCATAATTGGACGCCTAGAAAGAAGGCGACGGATGAAAAAAATGTGCCCAGACTCAGTTTGGCCGTACAATCTTTTTTAGTCGAACTAAAGATAAACATGCAGGGGCCGAGATAGCAAGGGAGGGGCAAAAAAAGAGTAACGTTACACCACGAAACGTTGCCCAAAATAGTCGCTATGTCTCCAGATAACTTTTATAGAAGCAAATAAAACCAACTGTCCTAAACAAGCTTACTTACGGGGAAATGTCAACTTACTTGGGGCTGTTCAACTTCTTCCTGGTGTAATCGGGGTGCTGGTAAACGACGTCTGAGGCTTTCCGTGGGCGGGTCACTCGAGAGTTTCCATCTCGAAGGGAGGACCCGCCCACCGATCTGTGTGTCACACTTGTGCTGCCTGTCACGTCGCTGTCAAAACACGACAACGCTAAATAAAGTAACCAATGCATTTTTTCCCACCTATATGTAAATGAGAACGCAAATGTCAAGGTTGATTTTGTCAAGGTTTAATTTTTAAGCTATGGAATAAGAAAAAATAATTTTCCTCCAAATAACAAAATTCTATAATTTTCCAAATTAACCAATGTTAATGCTTCTTAATATTTGTATTGGTTAATGTGTATGGTTAGATGATAATGTTTCGTATTCCAGTGCCCTTGAATTTTGAAAGCCACTTATAAATCAAATGTATTATTATTATTATTATTATTATTATTATTATGTGGTGCAAAAACGGTACCGCCTGTACTACAATACGCCACTAGAGGGAGACGTTTTTTAGGCTTTCACGTCTGGATTGGATTGGATTTGCCTTTATTAGTCTCACAGTGGAGAAATTTACATTTCACAGCAGCAAAGTGATGAAAGTAATGAAAATAGAAAAACAAAATACAAAATATATGAGCTGCCCTGCCATCTGCAGGTTGATTCATTGGGTGGTAAGTAATTTCAATCAACATCAAGTCAACAAGCGGCCTCATTTATAATTTTGTTTTATTATGACGTAAAGACTGAACAACACGTCAGCAGTAGTAATATGAAATCTAATTTGAGAGACCACAGTATTGCTGATGTCACCTCTTGAAACAAAACACAAGTACACTTTGTGTAAAATTTCGATCGCTAGTGTGATAAAATCATTTAGTGGCGGTAGAGTGTTGGAGGAATAAATTTGTCCGACAAGAGATATGGGTCCAAACAACGTACATGAATATTTACAGGGCCAAGCTCTGATTGGCCAGCGTCCTCGATGACTCCCACCGTCCTTATTTAATATTCAAAGCAGATCGCTCAACCCCTCTGCAATAAAGGCCGATAGCGGACTATGGGGAACAGGGGGAAAGTTTTTATACTTACATATTAGCGCGATGACTTTTGCTAAGACTTGACTGGGGCCGGGCTCCGGGCGTAAGGAGCGTACACGGGCTCTTTTTTACGGAATCAAAAAGGACCACTCGACATCTCGCCCCGAGGAGAAAAATCACACAAGAAACAAGTTCCATTGAAAGTATCAGCGGTGGCAAATCGAGTTCAGCCCTTTGGATTGAAGATGAGCCTACTGTCTGCCATAGACACGAGTGCCTCCGTGTACCAGCCTGCGCAACTCCTCAACTGGGTCTATCTCTCCCTGCAAGACCCCCACCACCAGACCAGCGCATTTGACGCATTCAGACCCGAACCCAACTCTTCCCACCCGGATCTCAACTTCAGCAAGAGTCCCGCCTCGGCCGACCTGAGCTCTTCTCTCAACTCCAACTATCTCAACAACTTTTTTCAACTGCAACGCAATGAGGTGACATTTACGTGTAGCGGTCTGTTATTTATTTATTCATTTATTTTGGAGGGAGTGAGTGTGTTTAAAGTAACCTAGCTGGAGGCATGCCTGTGCAGGGAATGTTTTATGCAGGACAGCCCGGACTATTCTGGTAGGATGCACCCGCTGTGATCATTTTATATGGACCATGACTTCAGCCACCCTTATGTTCTTATGAAGTTTTAGCAACATCATACAAACTGTAGTACAGTGTTTATAATGTACAATGACTCTACATTATATACACCAGCTAAACTGTAGAAATTTAGTTCATATACTAAACGTGTTTGAACGCTTTAATAGCGATATGCAGAAGGACAGCAATGCGGTCTCACTGCAGAGCAAGCCAGCACAGTAAGCATAGTGATTGCGCAATCCATGGTGAGGATCAGCCAGATGGTGCCTCACTGCTCGTCTCTACTTAGTATTTGAACGGTAAATGTGAAAATTCTAAAACGGTGAAGTTAAATGGACAAGAACTTTAAAGTACAAATCACTAAATACATATAACTGTTTAATTTATTTTTTTCATTTGATATTTCCATGACAGCTTTCCATGATGACAGGTGAGGCACTGCCTCACCTGCCTCCACTGACTGCACGTCACTGCAAAAGGCATGCTAAAATTGATGCAAACATGATACAAAAATGTGACCAATTCTCAAGTAGGTCCAAGTTTCAAATAGGAAAGGGATTGCAATGACCCCCCCCCCCCTCAAGACTGGGATGCAACTCAAACCTGTTGCTGGGGTTTTCACAAATAATGCAGATATCTAAGACTTGGCCTGAAATGACTTGCATGAGGCTAAATGGATTTGGACTAGTTTTAGACATAGCCAGGTCAGCTGAGCAGTCCACAGTTTTTTTTAAATATCTTCAAATAGACACAGCCGGGCAAACATAATCAAGCCGTGTTTGCATACTGTCTATTTTTGAAGTGCGGTGTAATTTTAGGGACAAACACACTGTTAATGTATGCTGGGCATGAACCTGATACTACAAACTTCATATTGCAAACACAGCACTTGATCTGAGACATACTCCCTGCTTATAATCCTAGTGTGTTTGTTATACTGCTGTTTTAACACTCAAAGTAGATGTGCTTGTGTTCTTTATTATGGTAAGAGCCATCAACGTCACTTAACGTAAAACAGTCCTTGGAAGAATGGGTGTGCACACAATGCATTACACGCAATTGTGTAATGCAATTCAATCCACATGAGAATAATGTGTTTCAAAGTGAGAGAGCGTGCGTACGGGCTGGAAACAGTTTAGGGGCATCGGGGTTTTGCAACTTTCTACGTCGACGATGCCAAGCTAAATAAACCACCGCAGAGATTTGATGATGAGATGAGCAATTGTTTTCAAGACATGAATGTGAAAAAAGTTCAAACTAGTATCAGCATGGTGTCCATAGCTAAGTTCTAATTGAAAAAGACACACATGCAATATATTGTGATAGTCTTTGGACTTTTGTTTCCAAGGTACATTAACCCTAACCTCTCGTTGTTTCCTTTGTAACTTCCTGCAGTTTTATGCTTGCTCAGGTCACCCCAGCAGGCAGAACAGCTCTGGTTTTAAAACAACAGAGCGTGATTGCCCCCTGATGTGCCGACACCACAATCCTAAATCTGGGGAAAAAAATGCCTTCTCTTGCTTGGTTGCGCAGGACATTATTTCCTAGCTTTTGTAGCAACCGATGTACATATCCATCACCCCCCCCCCCCCCCCCAAAAAAAAAAAAAAAAAAAAAAAAAAACACTGTGCTCGAACCGCTTAACGCTGACTCACCTCACAACTGCACCCCATCTTTGTGTGAAATCACTCGTGCTTTGGTCTGCCAGCTGGAGAGGGAAAACAAAAGAATGAAGTTTTCTCAAAGTAGCACCACAACAACTGCACGAAGTGAATACACAAACAAGCGTGTGTGCGCATATGGTACCGCATAACAGAGTAATACCCGGGGCTGAAAGGCATGGCGGATGGAAAACCTGAGAATGGACAGGACCGTGATGCTTGATTTATAGTGACAACGTGTAATAAATGAACACAGCCTCAAAGCTGGATCTGGTTCGAAAGTCCATGGCAAACAGACTGCAGATATATAGATCTGGCATGGAAGCACGGACAGGTTGCCAAGTTTTAGGTTTCTGTGCAATGCAACATTAAACAGCAACATTATTTCCCAGACACTGGAACCCTCTGTGATGAGGATGAATTGATCTGTGCATCCCATCAAACTCACTCACTGGGGCTTTCGCTTTTATGTGGCTTTGCAAATTGCAACTATTTGTAAAGGCAGCAGTTAGAGGATGAATCATTTCATGCCAGATGTAGGGTTTCAGAATCAGAATCAGAATACCTTTATTCGTCCCACAATGGGGAAATTTGCAGTCCACAGCAGCAATTGAAAATGGATGGAGTTGGGGTGGGGTGAAAGGATAGAAAACAAGATATTCTAAGCATAACAACATAAAAATGTCAACTGTATACTGTGCAAATGTAAATGTGCAAAACCGTTCCATAAGAGAAAACAAACTGTACATAGTGCAGAATCAAGAAATGCATTTTGATATATTTCAACAACCCATATTTACAAGTGTCCAGTTTTGTTTTTTTTCCTTTTTCTTTTTTTCACATGTGATCATTGAGAATTGTGAAGCCTGACAGCAGTCGGTAGGAGCGAGCGGCGGTACCTCTCCTTCTTGCAGTGCGGGTGTAATAGTCTCTGGCTAAAGGAGCTACCCAGTGCTGTCAGGGTGGGCAGGAGGGGGTGGGAGGGGCTGTCCATCATAGCTTTTAGTTTAGCTAGCGTCCGTCTGTTGCCCACCTCCTCCAGAGAGTCCAGCGAGCAGCCCACGACAGAACTGGCCCGCTTGTCGGTGAATCGTGGACATGAGATAAGACCAAGTCCAAGCATTTATTCTTTTGTCATTCTTGTCACATTTAATCTAAGTCCAAAGTGTTATGGTCTAAGACAAAACTAAATGATTTCCGGATAAGTTTTAAGCAAATCTGAACGTTTCGAAAAGCTGTCAAACGCTTACATCTGTCTAAGTTTAAAAAAAAAAGTATTTTTGGTTTGGGATTGAAGACAGACCTTTCGTTAAACTTTTAACCAGGCCCGCAATTTCAAGACGGTCCCGTTACAAGTCCAGTATATGAGCAACTGGCTGAACCGAGGCCCAACTCTGCTTGTTTCTGGGCTTCATGCACTAACTCGAGGTCTGTGCCAACCTTACACAATGTGTGTAACGTGACGAAGGAGATCATATGAATGTTGACTTGTTTTGGATTATTTACCTCTTGGTCACAATGACTTGCTGAGGACATGACCAAGACGACATACTCTAAGTTTATTTGAAAAATGCAGAGGAGACTTGCTTGAGACATGGATGGAGGGTACAAGGCCCGAGATTTGAACCAAATTACCATATTTTTCTCATTATAAGGCGCAACTTACATTTTATGTAAAGTGCTTTGCAATAACTGCTGCAGTTGTGAAAAACATGAAGCCTATTCCATTTAGGATACATCCATCTAGTGGATGCTTAATACAACTGCAGCCAACATTGTAGCTTCTATTCTATTTATAATAGGCCTTTCATTAAAGATAAGCCTTATACTCCGAAGTGCCTCATAGTGCAGGTAATGAAGATTTACCGAGACTGGATCCAAATTAATATGAGCTTTAAACATGGTCTTTCCCAATATGGCCATAACGTGACATATGGATCCATCTGTAATCGCGGCTGATGTTCATAAGCTAAGAGTATGAGGTTTATATCACAATAAATTCAATTTATAACATTTGTTTTACATTTCCCAAGTTCCCTTATGTGCGTTGGGTCATAAGTGGCAAGATGCGACTCGAGGACAGTTTTGAAAGAGTGACGTTCACATGATCCAAATGAATTTTCTTTCGATCGAAGGAGGTGAAATGAAGCTCAGTGGGGGACTTTTGTCCCGCGATTAATATTCAGTTGGCATTTTCAGTGTCGCAGCTGGTTCAGCGGCATGCTTCTCTGCATTCTGCGACAAGACAAACTGACCGCCGCTTGTTTACAGCCAGCAGCTTCTGGTGACATCGCTGATGTTCCGCAGGCTGGCCAAGGAACATGCCTTCCATCTTGTTTACAATGACTCATCATCTGTAAAGTCCTGTTCTTCTCATTTGCGAACCTGCTTAGTACTTTTCTAACTCGTGAGCACAGCTGGGACCCTGGCCAGATGTTCTGAATTTAATGAGAAAAGATCTAGTCTTTTTTTTTTTTTTTTTTAAACAGCCATGTTTTTTTATTTATTTACTTATTTCTTGTTTTTCATGCACAAATTAGAGAGAGGAAAGGAAATATTTATTACAAACATAATTTTAAAATGTTCAATAAAGTTTAGGGTCATTTTAAGTGTATCTCGCTTCAATCTTCAAAACTTGGTGGCTTTTCATTCTTGGTCCCTTTTTAGCTGTACAAACTACACTATGTTAAATTGCTAATGTAAACTTTTCTGTGCTTTTATGAGCATGTAAGAACTGACCTGAGACAGTGGTTTCACTTATGTTGACTTCAGGTCAGTGAGAAGGTTGCTTAACCTGTGAAATGCGGACAAAAGGGTTCAGGGTTTACCTTCAGTAAAATGGACCAGTGAGTGCAATGATCTTGCAATCAAAACACAAAAAACAACTTTCTGTCTTTACTCTTCTTCTTCTTATTATTATTATTATCATCATCAATCATGTTATCATTATTATTAGTATTAATATTCATTTATTTATTTAGTTATTTTGCCATACATACAGTTGGTCCGAATAGGTTGATGCGTGTGTAAAATTCAGTGGCTGTGTAAAATTCAGTGGCGGGACGTGTATGTCACTTCAGTAGTGTGACGTCTGAATCAATCCACAGCTCCCACTATAAAAAATGTGGTGTGATTTACTACACGTCCTGTACTTTACTTGACGGTACAGTTAGCCAGGACATAACTTGTGAAGAAATACATACTGTCATAAAAAAAAAGTTGACTGTGAAGTGTCTTTGAGAGTTTTGAAAGGTGCTTAGAAATGAAATGTATTATTGTTATTTTATATATATATATATATATATATATATATATATATATATATATATATATATATATATATATATATATATATATATATATATATATATATATATATAGGGTCGTATATATATAATTATTATTTGGATTTGATTGGATTATTATTAAACGGTTCGAGTTTTTACCATCAGCGTGTGGATTCATGATACGGGGTCAGAAGCTGCTCTTTCATACCGGGTCAGGAGTCGCTCTTTCACACCACAGAGAAGATGATTAGCGAAGGATGGTGAAGCATCAACAATAACCTCATAAAATTGCAATATTATTTGCTATTTTTCTATAGTCCGACCTTTCTAAATGATGTCCAATTTTGCTTGAAAAGTCCGTCTTGAAAATGGCTTGAACAGTAAATTTGCAACAAAATCAATTTCGTCTCCTTCTTCAACCATTGTGGGTTGACAAAACGGCTATTAAATCAACACAATGTATTTTGGTATGCAGCTCGCGACTGGCACAGTGTGCTAGCTCTGCCCAGTATGCTCTTGTCAATTGTGGCCAGTGATAAAAGCAAACCATTATTGGCTTGTGACTAGCCAATCATAGTTTGTGAAAACTTTGGCGTTGACCAGCGCCTGCAAGAAGGCACTGGTACCCATTTTGGGTTGCCAAGTCGAAATATAATTGGTTGATGGAAGCAATAGTTTTATCGACACATTCAATACAACAGGGCCCGCAGAAGTGATTGTGAATGCGTAAAGGTACTGTAGATTTCTGACCCTGGTAACAAATGATGGCTGAAATGTGATTGTTGAAATGCTTAAATACGAAAACAAACATCTGGAAGCAGCACAACAAGGGAAAAGCAATGAAAGGAAGCTGAAAGACAATTTGGAATTAGTTAATAAGAGTTCATGGATAAAATATAATTAACATCAGTCTGTAATTCAAATATTTTTAGGCCAGCAGAGAAGGCCTTGCAGGCCCTGGCGGTTCACCACTGATAAAATTGCAGTGCATGTAGTTTTGTACAGCTTAATACATTCTCTAAAGACAGGCTTGGTAAAAACGCAAATCATCCTGCATGTAGACGAGAAGCAGCTTACTAACTTATGAATGAATTCCCATCTAAAATGATAAGCTTCAGGACTATTGGATCATCTAGAATTTATATAATACTTGGCACTATGAACTCCAGGGTCAAACCTCATGAATATTTTCTATTCCTTAGGCCTTAAACAACAACGTGTACAAGAATGTATCACCATATGGCTCCCTGAACAACATTGTGGATGGGCTCAACTCGCTGACGGATCACTTCTCAGACCTTTCCCTATCATCCGAGCCAAGAAAGCCTAACAAGAGACCGCCACCCAATTATTTGTGCCACCTGTGCTTCAACAAGGGTCATTACATCAAAGACTGCCCTCAGGTAAGGCGCCATTTATTACATAAGATCAGCATGACACGATCGGTGCGTGTTATTGTTCCCGTAAAATGACTTGTCTGAATCAGAATCAGAATCAGAATCAGAATACCTTTATTCGTCCCGCAATGGGGAAATTTGCAGTCCACAGCAGCAATTGAAGAGGGATGGGGTTGGGGTGGGAGTGAAAGGATAGAAAACAAGATATTCTAAGCATAACAAAATAAAAATGTCAACTGTATACTGTGCAAATGTAGATGTGCAAAAACCGTTCTATAAACAAGACTGTACATAGTGCAGAATCAAGAGATGCATTTAGATATATTGCAACAACCCATATTTACAAGTGTCCGGTTTTTTTTTTTTTTTTTTTTTTTTTTTTTTTTTTTTTTTTTCCACATGTGATCATTGGGAATTGTGAAGCCTGACAGCAGTCGGTAGGAACGAGCGGCGGTACCTCTCCTTCTTGCAGCGCGGGTGTAATAGTCTCTGGCTAAAGGAGCTACCCAGAGCTGTCAGGATGGGCAGGAGGGGGTGGGAGGGGCTGTCCGTCATAGCTTTTAGTTTAGCTAGCGTCCGTCTGTTGCCCACCTCCTCAAGAGAGTCCAGCGAGCAGCCCACGACAGAACTGGCCCGCTTGACAAAGCGCTCCAGTCTTTTTCTGTCCCGGGTGGTGATGCTGCCTGACCAGCAGACAATGCCATAGTGGATGGCTGATGCCACCACAGAGTCATAGAAAGTCTTTAGGAGTGACCCCTGAACTCCAAAAGACCTCAGTTTCCTGAGGAGGAAGAGGCGACTCTGTCCCTTTTGATTAGGGCATCCGTGTTTGTTGTCCAGTCCAGTTTATTGTTGAGAGTAACACCCAGGTACTTGTAGGAGGTCACCCTCTCAATGTCCGAACCCTGGATGTTCAATGGTGCAGGTGACGATTGTTTCCTGCAGAAATCCACCACCAGCTCCTTGGTTTTGCCAGTGTTGATCTGGAGGTGATTCTGCTGGCACCAGTCCACAAAGTCCTTTGTCAGTCCCCTGTACTCCCTATCGTCTCCCTCTGTAATGAGGCCGACAATAGCTGAGTCGTCAGAGAACTTCTGAATGTGGCAGGTTGGGGTGTTGTAGTTGAAGTCCGAGGTGTAGAGGGTGAAGAGGAATGGAGCCAGGACTGTTCCCTGCGGCGCTCCGGTGCTGCAGAGAAGCCTGTCCGACTCACAGTTCTTTACCCTCACGTACTGTGGCCTGTTTGTGAGGTAGTCTGTAATCCAGGATGTGAGGTGATGGTCGACTCCGGCATGCTGCAGCTTGTCCCCCAGTAGACTGGGCTGGATGGTGTTGAAGGCACTGGAGAAATCGAAGAATGTGATCCTCACCGTGCTCCCAGCATTCTCCAGGTGCAGCAACGCCGTATGGAGGAGGTAGATGATGGCATCCTCCACACCGATGCTGGGCTGGTAGGCAAACTGCAGCGGGTCCAGCGATGAGCTTGCCAGCGGTCGCAGGTGGGCGAGGACGAGTCTCTCCAGCGTCTTCATCAGGTGAGACGTCAGCGCCACCGGTCTGTAGCTGTTGAGCTCTTTGGGGTTGGCAATCTTGGGCACTGGGACCAGGCATGACGTTTTCCACAGCTGTGGAACTCTGCCCAGCTTCAGGCTCAGGTTGAACAAGTGCTGGACAATGTCACACAGCTGGTCGGAGCAGGTCTTGAGGAGTCGGGAACTGATGTCATCCGGACCTGCTGCCTTCCTCACCTTCATCCTCCTCAGTTGGTTCCTCACCTGCGCAGTTGTGACAGACAGGCAGGAACCAGGAGGCAGAGTGGCGGCTGAGGGTGTGGCAACGGTTGGGAGGGCAGATGTTGGTTGTGGAAAGCTGGCCGTGAGAGGGGGCAGGGAGGGTAAGGCCACAGTGAGAGTTGGTGCAGGTGCAGCTACAGGTGAAGTTGACGGTGGGCCGGGGGCGGCTGGCGTCTTGTCAAACCGATTGAAAAAGCGGTTGATTTCATCTGCCCAGTCCTTGTCTTTTTCGTTCAATGTCACTGGGCTTTTGTGGCCTGAGATGTTTTTCAGGCCCTTCCAGACACCAGCGACATTGCGACATTGGTGTTTTGCTTTAGTTATCCTCCTGTTAATCTTAATTTGTTTCATATGAAAAGCGGACTTGGCCACAGCCTTGCTTTGGCTCTCTCTTTCATTGCTGCCACTCTCTCTCTGCTCTGACCTACTTGTAAAACAGTCTGGCCTCTGTCTTTGGAAGTCATGTGTGCAACTGTGTGTGTGTGTGTGTGTGTGTGTGTGTGTGTGTGTGTGTGTGTGTGTATCTTGTGCGCTCGGGTTCCTCTTGACTGTGATGCGTTCAACCAGCCGCTCGGAATTATCCGTCGTAAGCGCTGCAACAAACAAATCAGGCTCGTTCAGGGGTTAAGTTGTGTGTCACTGCATGGATTCATCATTTTCGAGCTCTAAACATGAACAGCTGTCCTTACTGATTAAGTCAAGTTGATTTTCTGTATCTGCTCCATTCTGCATGCTCATCTCTGATTCATTCTTACATAAAGCCACCCCCCTCCTCTCCCAGATTTTTGTCTTGACCCTGAAGATGACTTCAACAGTCCTCATCCAAAGCTTATCAAGACGAATGTACTCATAAGCTTTCGATTGGCAAGTCCCTAAACCAGAGAGCAGCTTTGTTTCAGATTGTGACGCAACTCTGTATTCTCAATACAAGAAACTAAATCATCTTCCCAATCTCCCTCTCTTCAAATAATAAAACAGACAACTCTGGGATGACATAACAGCACCACAATTAGAGATGCGATGCATTCTCCCCCACAATGTGTGTGTGTGTGCGTGTGTGTGTGCGTGCGTGTGTGTGTGTGTGTGTGTGCGTGTGCGTGTGCGTGTGTGTGTGTGCGTGTGTGTGTGTGAATATGTGGAGGGTCATCCTTGCTACGTTACAAAGCTTGATCTTTGATCCTCTCTCAAGGCAATTTGATGCAGAGTGGGCTTTAGTGGTCTCAAAGATGTCTTGAATTAACGGCTTTGGGAATTGGAAAAAAAAAGTCATTGGTGACAAAAGGAAAGGTGTATGATTCACTGTCTTGGCGGAAATTTTGTGTTTACTTCAAGTAACTTCAGCCGTGGGGTCCATCAGGAGTGGTCCATCGATGAAAAGGTTTCTTCAGCCGTCATCTGTACTTCTTTGAAGGTGTCGGACGTTTCATTTCTTATCCAAGAAACTTCGTCAGCAAACTAAAGTCTTACTTATAGTTTAGGCCCTATATATATATATATATATCCCTACTGTCCAGACATGGCTGTGCCGGACTCTGCTATGATAGGTCCCTGCTCTCAGATTAGGGGGAGGGGCAGAGGACTACTCCCTGCAGCTTCTCCACTGATAGTTCCTATCGTTCTGACTAACAACTGGCCTGATTGCCCCACTTTGACCGGTATCCCCTCATCAGTATTACTAATCCTATGTTGCCTAAGCAAGCTATTGTATGAACGATCCAAATTGAACCTCACCCCACCAAACCGGTTTAATGAAGGATTTAGTTGTTTTATGAAAATCGCTTATTTTACTCCCCTTTCAAACCATCCATGTTCTTTCGCTAAGATTTTAACCTCATTGTCGTCAAAGGAGTGGTTGCTAGCTTTTAGGTGCATATGTACTGCCGATTGTGGCCCACTAGTATTATCCCTGCGATGTTGATAAAGTCTTTTTTTGAGAATTTGTTAAGTCTCCCCAATGTACTGCTCTTTACAATTTTCATTCTTACAGTGTATTGAATAAACGACATTACTTTATTTTACATTTGGCAGCCTATCTTTTGGATGCACTAATTTTTGCCTTAAAGTGTTTATCGGTTTGAAATAGGTACAAATTTTGTGTTGCCAAACGACGCTTTGCAGCTTTTCAGAAACTCCTGCAATGTAAGGTACTGCTACTCCTCTCCTTTTTGTATCTTCAGAATTTTTCGTTTCATTTCACCTGAGAGCAGGGACCTATCATAGCAGAGTCCGGCACCGCCATGTCTGGACAGTATGGATATATATATATATATATATATATATATATATATATATATATATATATAGGGCCTAGACTACCAGTAAGTCTTTAGTTTGCTGACAAAGTTTCTTGGATAAGAAGCGAAATGTCCGACACCTTCAAAGAAGTACAGATGACGGCTGAAGAAACCTTTTCATCGATGGACTTTCTGATGACTGCAGATGATGCAAATAAAGGGAAGCCTGTGTTTACTGCCCATCCATTGAGCTGAGGGAGGTCCATGTAATTTGTAAAACAAAACTGGATGATCAATAATTTTATCGTATATACCCCCCCCCCCCCCCCCCAATTCCCCTTTTGGAGAAACATTGCAGAAATCAGCTTAGTTTGAGGTGGTGGTCTGCTCAAACGCAGAGAAGCCTGAACGTGAATGTGTTTGTACAGTGTTGCCAATTGTGCAGCAGTGATGCTATATTTTGTTTTTGGCTATGCAAAAAAAATGGCGAGCCACAAAGCTAGCTACCTTGTTGTGGTGTTATTGGAAACCTATCAAAAAGCATTCATGGTTGTGCTCAGAGAGGAATATATTGACCTCTGAGAACACAAAGAAAAGAAGATATTTCCAGCATTTGCAAAAACACAATTTCATTATTATGTAGTTCGCTGACCAAAGATTTATCTGGTAGTGATAAGCATCTTGGATGTAATTTCACACTTCATGTGTCGGGAGGCACCCTGGAGCAATGAAAAAGCCAATGGACGTTAGTGGCTTTAATTTAGTGATGGTGAAGGGATTTTCCTGTAGTATTCTGTCATCTTAAAATGCATTTTAGGAGGAAAAAGGCCTGTCTTATTTAGAAAAAATGTCTGTTTACTAAAAAGAACATAGCGTATCTTATATTTTTTTAGGATTTTTTGGGGTTATTTTTTTTAAGATGCAGTGCGTGATTTTTCATTCCGGGGCAACAAGTGACACTTCAAATACAATAATTCCCTTCCAGGCGTATCAAAATGAGTTTGCAGATGTTGCAGGTGTCCTATGGTGACCTGTAAAGGCAAGGTTAATGGTGAGGAACAAAGCCTCATAATGATCTGATTTCATTGGAGTTCAGTATAAAATACTGTAAAAATAATATCACACTCTCGCCAAAATCCTGGTTCCTTCATTTTCTTTCCATTCTTATTCCTCTCCCATTGCCTGGTTGAGGTGCAACGGTGAATCCCAGTGCTCTGTTTCTTCTGCATGGAAGAGTAACGAGGAGCAGATGTGAGATTAAAATGCTTTGACTGGCTTTATGACATATGATGGCCGGTCTCTGGAGGTCCTTAAAAGACCTGCACGCTGATGAAATATCTTGTGCACAAAGCCAAAGTGTGGGAATTAGATCATCTATTGACCACTCGAATGGGGATTTGGCCAGAAGTATATCATACAAGAAGTTACATTTGCCTCCACTTTGGCAGAAGTAATGCTGAGCCCTGAACATTTATCAAACGGCCATAATGCTCACAATTGGACCAAGTGTTCACAAAGTAGTACATAATGCAGTATGTCTGTTATCTTTTCCATATCTCTAGCAAGCCTGTCCTGAAAACCACATAATGTCTAACTTTACAGCGTGTCCTCTTAAAATGATACATTGGAAATGCTGTTTTAAGTAAGCCTTGACAATGTCCGTAAAAATCCTTGGACTCAACCTTGCCAAAGATGTCAGCATTCCAGGGTCAAACTCAAAATCAAGACTCCTTCTGGTTTTTATTTCAGCTGTTGTTAAACTGCCAGCGGTAATTCACAATGCCGCAAAGTCTCCAAACGGCGTCCACACCTACACACTTCATCAACATCCTGATTCTTTAACGCTCTCCTGGGTCTCCTGTCCATGACTTTACCTTCCAATTGTGCTATATCACTTATACTATTACCTGCCAGTCACTTGTGGTGCCGTCACTCGACACCAGTAATGTGTGTGCCGTACATATTGCAATGCCGACTAATTTCTGGACAGTACATCCAACTTGTCATTAGGGTTAAATTTCAACTGCCCCGTTGCCTCTCTGACTGCGCATTCTTCTCACAAAACACTTTCTTGGATCATGACTTGATTTTATTGTGAACTGGAGTTTGGATATCTCTTCCACTGCTTGGCTCTGAGTGCAAGGCAATTAAATAGCTGTGGCCACTGAAGTATTTATGTGTTACTGAATTAGATTTTTTTTGTAATAACATGTTAACACTGGAACCACTAATGGAAGAGTGTAGACAATGGTTCTTGATAGTCAGGGGAAAACCACAAGCCTGGCAGCCCGCTGCTCCCCTGCGTCACGAGGACAGAGATGTTATGTAAACTGGCTTTTATTCGGAAAATGAGGTCGCTCCCCCAGTCATGAGCAGAATGCCCCTCAACTGCCACTGCCACGCCTTGGCTTGTTTCCAAGATGTCTTCCTTTTGCACTCATGATTTGCTTAAACTGAGAGGATGAATACATCCTCCAACAATTGCCCTCACCTCGGATATGTTTGGTTAAAAACGATGCATGAAACGACATATTCTTGCATTTGCCAATGAACTCATGCACAATTTATCGGGGTTTATATATAGGTGTCTGTGTGTGTACATAATCATTGTGATATTTAATGCAAAACCACAGCCACCACACATCTACTGACATTGTTTTTAATTAAACTTCCATATCAAACGTGTCGTCCACATTGAAACACCTCTATCCCTTCCCTACTGGGGAAAAACACAGCGGACTCCAATAGCTTCACTTTGTGGATACTTATTGTGCACACATCATTTAGCCTTCTTATCATTCAAACAAGTCGCATCAAGGTACATTCAGTGTAAAGCAATGACAATAATAGTCATTATTTAATTATTTAAGTTCACAACCAATTTTATTTAGCAAAATCTAAAAGTAATTCAGTTAAACTATATACAGTATATTTTGTTTAATAATTTCAAGAGAAAAGTCAATAATTTTGTAGTGAAGTTTCTTAGCTAATTTAGAGTCGAACGAATTAGATCCCTGCGGTCATCAGGAATTCATTTTTCCTGTATTTATTTATTTATTTATTTATTTATTTATTTAATGAGGAAGAGATAAAATGAGTCATCGATTCATGAGCTTTTTATCGTGGAACAAAGCGGCACTAGATGATAAGATAGTTCTATCTTAGTGAGGCTAACTTCTGCAGACTAGCAATTTAAATACTTGAAAGGTATTTATAAAGTAGACAAAAGATTACCTGTAATTCTTTGGGATTTCTCCATTGTGAGACAAATAAATGTTTTATCTTATTAATAATTAATGAGGCTTGTCTGGAATGTATTTTGACTTTTTTCCTCTGCTGCAGAGAGATTTATTGTGCTCACCACCACTTGAACATAAAATGGTTTGTTTGTCCTATTTGTATTTCTATTTCTGGTTACATGACAATGCTTCTTTTGTCCAATTGTAACGTGCCGGTGGAATGGAAGTATTTTAAAGATGTTGGAGCACACCCGGACGGAAATTTGATTGGTAGCGCTTGTTTTGGGTGACGATGCATTGAATGAATACATTTATTCACTTTAGGGTCAAATGCTGGCATACACGAGTGGGCCTCACACCTCAAGTGGTGATCATTTGTGTCTTCTGTCAAATGGTGGCCATTATCCCCTGATAAGTACCAAAGTGTTGACCTAAAGCGAGATCTTCACACCACACTTTTGACTCATTTGTGACCTGCCCAAATGTTTTTAAATCAGTATCGGTAATCAACATAATAGCAACCCATCATGGTCGCCTATTTTTTGGGGGTTTCAATGTTGCAATACATATATTTTTTAATTAAACATTTTTGGTGGACAAAGCATCCTTTCAATAGGTTGGCCAGACTGTTGGAATAATTCGACAACTCTTTTGCAACACAGTTTGAGGGTTGTTTTTAGTATGCTTTGGGGTGAAGATTGAATAATGGAATCATTTGCAAGATAGTCGACTTGTATAGATTGCACATTTGCTCGTGTGTTTTGGCAATGGCCAATTTTCGGCATAGACAATTAGAATTATGTTTTTTTGTTTTTTTTAACTTTGCACAATAGACCTTTGGACCACAAACATTGGATGGAAAAAAATACTGACATTTGTATGTGATCATAGCTTGCAAATTGGAATGTTTTCAAACATACTGTGTAATCTGCTTGTTGACAAATACAAAAATAGGTTGAAGACGAGCGAAATATAACTTGTGTAACAAACCTGTACTTACATGCCAATGTGTTCTATTTTGACATTGCATTCTTTTGCTTTGCTCTGTTTTGTTTTGCTTGTGTGTGTGTGTGTGTGTGTGTGTGTGTGTGTGTGTGTGTGTGTGTGTGTGTGTGTGTGTGTGTGTGTGTGTGTGTGTGTGTGTGTGTGTGTGTGTGCGTGTGTGTGTGTGCGAAAACAACAGTGCAGTTGGGTATACCAGATTTCATTTGTTTTTTCACAGTATTTGGGTAGAGTGCGGAATGACTCAGAATGTGTTTCAGTGTAGTGAACAAATCACGGCAAAGCTCTTCATGAGATGTCTACCAGTGCATGCAGAATTTACAGCATAGCCTGAAAGTCAACAACATCCAAATATAAAATGTTGTATAATGTTGTATAATGTTGCCATGCACTACTTTCAGTGTCTGTTTTCATCAGAAAGACCAATTCAAAATAGGCTAAAATAGTTTTCAGTGAGATGCTTCCGTTATCAAAACAATCCTCATTCACACAAACAGAGCCAGCTGTTCGCAAGAGGCCATTGTAAAAGAAACATTTTTCCTATTAGTAATTTGACTTGACTGGACACACTTTCTTGGAGGTCTTTTCAGCATCAATGCCACAGTTCTCTTCGAACTCAACCCACATGTTCGCTATCATAATCTACACTTCATTATCCCTGTGGTATAAAAAAAAGATAAAGTCAAAAAAAGTATTGCCGCAAAATGGAACGTGGATGAAATGGCTTTGCAACTCCTAAAAGAAGCCTAAGAGAAGCAAGGACAGGGCCCCATGTGAAAAGGGAAAGCGGAAATCCGACAGGGATATGACGTTTAACACCAAAAAATGACTTAAAGGACAACAGACATCACTTTTTTGTTTCCTAACTGACACCAGAAACACGTTTTATAGCATCTAAAATACCCAAAACACACAGTGTGATATTTTTAGTCAAATGCAAAACACCAATAAAAATGACTTAGTGTCCAAAATATGCAAAAAAAATGAACCCAGAAGTGGCCAGTTTCAGAAGGTCCCGCCCCCTTGTTCGTGGCATCACCCCGACGTCTTTCCTTGCTGGAGAATCAAAACAATGGCTTCAGATTCGTAGAATATGCTTTCTTGTTACTCATCCAATTATGAATATGATTCAAATAGTTCTGGAGAGGAAAGCATACATGTTTGCAATCGATTAAAGAATTTATTCCGTGCCATTTTGAGGCAATAGGGGGGGGGGGATGTAGCACTAAAAAAGAGGCAAAAAATGGCGACAAAGGTCCGTGTAAGGAATTAATCAGCCCGTTTCCACAGGCTGATTAATTCCTTACATGGAGTTTTCTTGCCCTCTTCTGCCTCTTTTTGGTCCTACACGACATTTTCAGACCAAACAAGTACAGCAAAGTGCATTGACGTGATGGAAGTACTGCTACAATGTATCCTTTTTTTCGGTCAGGGGCGTTCCTTCAGTGACGTAGGGTGAGGTCACCAACTCAAAAACAAGACTTCCGGAATATTCAGCGCGAGTCTTAAAACGTAAAATATAGCTATATGCGGTGGAATCTTTGTAAAATACGCTCAGTACAAGTCATTTGAAGCCATTTTACAAATTATGGACACAACTTGTCGGGAGACGTCGGTTGTCCTTTAAGCTCTGTTGTGTAAGCAAATGGCATTGTCAGACACATTTTGTATATTTCCCACCATATACTACCTTATGCCACTGATCTCATTATCAGACACTGTTGTTATCCATTTACAGGTAGAAATTGTGACTTGTTAAAAGTTTACTTTTGTGTTCTGGAAACCAGATGTCAATTTATCAAAACAGCTCTTCATCAACTATTTCAAAAGTACACAATATCGGCGTCCCACTAGGCGAAGATGGGGGATCCGTGATCCCGGATCCTCCATACACTGATTGCAATTATTATTTAATCAACTCCCGTCACCCATCAAATGGAAAAGTATTTACATTCTCATTTGCTAGCTGTTTCTAGCAAATGAGCTAGAAAAGCTGCTTGTCTTTTATTCATGCACCCCTTCACTTGTGAGCCCTGTCGATAAACAATCTTTCAACACAGCTGTCATGAGAAAGTGCCTCGCATTTTCCACCCATGATCTCTGCAGCGACCTGGGCCAGTTCTACATCGCTGTTGTTATATGCCGTGGCAGGCAGTTTAGCTGATTCCCTGTCATGGCTTGGTGCATAATTGATTTGCGCGCATGCACAAAAAAAAGGGAGGCAACGGTTTGAAGGCCCGAGACTAGTTTGGAGACAGCAAGCCAAGGAAAGCAGTGTGAGGACACTTCCCATGATAGGAAATCAAAGCTTGAAGAATGATACAAAAAAAGTGTGGTTTCCTGCCAGCTGGCTTGTGTTCCGTACCGAAATCCTGTTCTTCCGCTCAATTTTTGCTGAGACAACAATTGCATGACTTCCTGTTTTGATAACTCTGACCCTCAACCTCACCTCTGTGAGACAGCACATGGGTCGTAGGTGTGTAGACTACCACTCTCATTTGCACTGCTATGGGGAAGTGACAGGGGGATATTTAAATTTGTCATCGGGGTACAATTTTATAATATTTTGCCTGTAGTTAATATTTCCTCCAGAGTTTGAAGTAAAGCTAAACGTGGAAAGTATTTCCAGAAAAACGGATACAAATTGTAATGTTTTGGTCATTTGGGCCTTATGAGGAGGGTTTTAGTGCTGGAAAAAAGCAAGCTTTGAAAAACAGTTCTCAAATTCCTTCGCAGGCTCAGGTTGAGCATGTGCGAGTACATCACAACTGACACCCAAAAAAACTTTGTGCCCATGCGCATCACATTTCTTGACAGTGACATCACCACGATCCAGCATGCTATGGATCATTAATATATATCTTAAATTGTGCTACGTTAGCATTTAGTTTCTTACATATTTCCTGTCATCTTCCGATCATGCTTCCATGCCAGCAAAAAAAAAAATGCAGACTGAAGCAAAGAAACAATCTCTTGAAAGAATTGTTCATCAATCTTTCAGTGTGAATTACTTTTCACAGCAGTGGATCATACTAATGTTCACCCTCAATCCATTTTAATTTCTAACAATTACTCTTTAATAATATAGTATTTCCTTTCGTCTGTGGAATATGTCATCCATCCTGCTGCTCGGCAGCCCGTCAAGTGATTAACCGCACAGTAATTCCAATGTGGCGTGTGTGCCTAACACAGCTAGTGTCACCGGGGTCCTCGGACATGCCGAAGCTACAGGAACTGGGTCGCCAGAATGGCTCGCCTGACACTGCGGACGGAGGGTCGCTGGCCAGATATTCATTCCAGCGTGATATCCTGTTAGAGCGGCAGTTCCAAAGATGTTTGATAGGTTCTTTTGTGTTTTTGTTATATAAGCAAGATAGATCGCAGACCTTCAGCATGGCCAGCAGTAGGCAGATGGTGACACGCAACTGTCCAGAACATTTTCTTTTGAATGACTTGAGGTTCTGTGACACAGTTTTTTCCGCTGGGCCCCTAAGACATTACTCCTTGGAGGAAGCTACGTTTGTGTAATTATTTTGACAGTAGAAGAACAGAGAACTTTCGACCTAATTCACTTTGATTTGTCCAAAAATGTACGACACTGTTGACCAGTATTGTACTCTTGCAGCAACCGCGACCAAAAGATGGAAAACAAAACTTCCTTGATGTGCTAATCTCATCATAATCTACCTACTTTGTCTCACTAGTTTTTTAAAATAACTGCATTCTGAGGAGAATTTTAAATGCATTTACAATTCATCTGATTGCTTGCCATGACAGTGTCTTGGCTGGGATGACAGGATTACATTAAAAAAAAAGATTGAATCAAAAATAAAGCATCAGAAGGAACTGTAGATTTGAAGACTACAGATTACAAAAACCGAAATACGGTCCTTTTAGGAAAAGGACCAATTTTGTGTCTCTGGGTCTCATGTTCTACCTCGTGTTCTACCACATACTATGGCTGTGTACCATATTCCAAAGACATGCATCCTATCTTAAGACGCTAAATTGTCCATATATGTTAGCATCAGTGCCCGTGGTTATTTGTCAAATTGGATCTGGTATTTGGCGGTCTGGTAGTCTAGTGGTTAGCACACCGGCTTCACAGTGCAGAGGTTGCCGGTTCGCATCCCGGTCCGACCTCCCTGTGTGGAGTTTGCATGTTCTCCCCGGGCCCACATTCCAAAAACATGCATGGCAGGCAGATTGAAGACTCCAAATTGTCCCTAGGTGTAAGTGTGAGAGTGACTATTGTTTGTCCTTGGGTGCCCTGCGATTGGCTGGCAACCAATTCAGGGTGTCCCCTGCCTCGTGCCCGAAGACAGCTGGGATTGGCTCCAGCACCACCCACGACCCTAATGAGGAAGAAGTGGTACAGAAAATGGATGGATGGATCTGGTATTTGACCCTGACTAAAGGCTGAGTATGTCCAATTTGTCAGATGAAAAGAAACAATATTTCATCTGAAGCATGTTGGCCAAGGTGTGTGGCCCACATGTCATGCATCACAGTCAACTGAGTATATGAGGACTGCCACGGCGTCTACTATTGGTCAGATTATTCACCTTGTTCACGAGTCTGTCTTCAAGTGTTCAAATTTTGTCCTTGCCAGATATTAGTCTTGCTGTGTTTTGTTTTTTTTCAGCTCATAGTAAGTAGTCTTTGTTTCCGGTTTGTACTATTTGCATCTCGTGTTTTCTCATCTTTGTATGACAAGCAAATTGACGTTTTGCACAAATATTTTTGTATTGTATTTTTTCCTGGGTATTGGAGCTAATGTCACTTGTTGTGCTTTGTTAGTCTTGCGTTTTTTGGGAGGCAAATAACACACAAAAGTCTTACTCTTGTCTATGTTTTATTATTATACTATTACATTATTGTTATTATACTATTAAATTATTACACAGATTGTACCGGAACATGATGATGGGTTATTCATTGCTTCCATTTCCTACAACATAACCTGCCTATTAATTGATAATGGATATTCAAAAAGTTTCATAACTTCCTCACACTTAAAATGTGTGCATTTTTATCAGAGCAAATCAAAATTATAACTGGTCTGTTGTAGTTGAATTGAGCTCATTGATTGATTCTTCCGCACACTCTTTGGCGCTAGGAGTTTCAATGACGAAAGAATGCGGACATACTGAGAAGCTGCGAGCGCTGGCACACAATTATGGATGTAGTGTCAAGGGATCAGGGAGTGACACTGCTGGCTTTGTGTCGAGGTCTGAATGGGCACCTTAGGGAGAGACTGTGGTTCTGAATGGGTACCATTGGGCTAAGCCATAGTTGCCGGCAATGGAGGTTGGTAATTAAGGCGAGCATTGTGCATCTGCAGACTCTGCGAGACGGAGGGGACAGGAAGGCAGGCCTGTATGGTTGCCTCAGCGGGGATCTCTAAAGTGCGTCAGGCTTATACATGTTTGGAAAGAGAGCCTTGGATCTCTGGGAGAGAAAAATATAATTACAACAACAAACCCCACCGGCCACCCTATGGAGTTTTTTTCATGTCAACAGACAGACTATATGGGCCACTTTTATGGTTTTGATTTTGTAACTCTTTTTTTCCCTCCTTCCTTAAGTGTCTTGAAGTACTTTTCTGGCAACGTAGTCTGGAACGCCGGCCTCCTCGAGGCATTGGGGCTGTGTTAACCATAGTTTAGAGAACGGTTGTGGTCAGCATGTGGAAGCCACAAGGGTGAGTTCGTGCGCATTAGAGGTAAGCCCGACTCAGCCCCGACGACGTGGAAGTGGACTCGATGTGCTCAGAGTTTTATTTATTTGCACGGACTCTGTTCAAGGAGATTAAATTACGGCGGGAAGAAATGTGCTGTGAGAAGGAAAACTCCCATTAATCAGAAATGTAGAAGAGAACCGTGCTGATTATGTAATAGGGCGTAGACAGGTTGAAACCTTCAAACGAGTCAATTTGAACAGAATAAACAAGGAAATAGGTCTTTATGTTCTTTGCTGATCCCCAAAGGGGGCATATGCTTTACCACTTGACAGCGTTGGACTTGTAACCTGGTTTTGATTGGATACAGAGGACTGTCAAAGAATAAGGATGTGAAGAGTAGGTCTTCTTCCCTATCATATAGCTTCATAATGTTATTTATTTTTTATTTTTTATCAACAACTTATGTGTTGACTAAAACCAGATTTGGACGATCCATGCTCAGAAATCCATTTTAGAAAGTTTGTCTCCTGTATCTCTTTGCCCTGCTGTGTGCCAGGAAGTTTCTGGCAGGCTTGAGGACTTGGGGGTGGTGGAATGGTGGGCGGCACTGCAGCATGGGAATGTTTTTACAAGCCGACCCCTGATCTTCCTTGCAGTCACAGTGAGAGGCTCTGAATGCATGGCATCCACCTCTAATCTCACACTCACTCAAGACAGGTTACCAGAAGAGAATGGAGACAAGTCCCGGAAATGGGTATGGGCTTATCAGGAAAACCACTTTTACAATACTGCCATCGTCAAACTGCCGCAGAAACATGAGAGGAACGTGAGAAGCACACTCACGATTTTATTCAATGGAAATGGAGAAAACAGCCAGTATAGTTCACATTTTAATGCTAACAATCTGAGCTAACTGGAATATAATAGCCAGGAACTGCATTATAATGACATACAAACATGTGGAAACGCCTTTGTGCGAGTCAGTGCATCTAAACTCATTCACTGCCAGACGATGTGCAAAAATGTGTCTACTCCAGTGCCAGTGTTTTTGTCATTTTCACTCAAATTGCAGGAGCCTCAGTATATTGAGTTTTAGGACTACATAAACATTTAATATAGCATTAGAAACCTTAGACTCTCTTCTTTTAAAAGTTAATTCCTAAGGCATATGGTCTGGAGTTATATGAGCTTGAAATGTGGGTGGCTGGACAAAATACAATACAATACATACATATTGATTTATATAGTGCTTTAAAGGACAACCGACGTCTCCGGACAAGTTGTGTCCATAATTTGTAAAATGGCTTCAAATGACTTCTACTGAGCGTATTTTACAAAGATGCCACCGCATATAGCTATATTTTACGTTTTAAGACTCGCGCTGAATATTCCGGAAGTCTTGTTTTTGAGTTGGTGACGAGTCCTCACGCTACGTCACTGAAGGAACGCTCTTGACCGAAAAAAGGACACATTGTAGCAGTCCTTCCATCACGTCAAGGCATTTTGCTGTACTTTGGTCTGAAAACGTCGTGTAGGACCAAAAAGAGGCAGAAGAGGGCGACAAAGCTCCATGTAAGGAATTAATCAGCCTGTGGAAACGGGCTGATTAATTCCTTACACAGCTTTGTTGTCATTTTCTGCCTTTTTTGGGTGCAACATTTCCCACCCCTGATGCCTCAAAATGACACGGAATAAATTATTTGATCGATTGCAAACATGCATGCTTTCTTCTTCAGAACTATTTGAAGCGTATTCATAACTGGATGAGTAACAAGGAAGCATATTCTCTGAATCTGAAGCCATTGTTTTGATTCTCGAGCAAGGCAAGACGTCTTGCCGTGACACCACGAACATGGGGGCGGGACCTTCTGAAACTGGCCACTTCCGGTTTCAAATTGAAGTTCTTTTTAGACACTTGAAGTCATTTTTATTGGTGTTTTGCATCTGACTGAAAATATCATACTGCGTGTTTTGGGTATTTGAGATGCTATAAAACGTTTTTATGATGTCAGTTAGGAAACAAAAAAGTGACGTCGGTCAACAATATCTGACGTCGGTTGACAATATCTGAAGCTGTAACAAAGCGCTAACATGGACAAAAGGCAAATGCTGCCCCCTTGTCGAAGGGAAAAACAGAGGTCTGACCAGCGATTTATCGGCACCCCCCGCAAGGAAAAACCAAAAGCTGAACAAATTTGTGAATCGCGCTCCACGTCACACTTCAATTCCGGAATAAATTTGGGAATGTAGGCAAAGGAGTCAAAAACAATCGCTGCATATAATTTCGAGTTTACTGGTGAAGTTGGGGAACCTCACCCAATTGACTTTTTCGGCACTACGTTGAAAAGCCGAACATCCCAGAATTTTTGCATTTCAGAATGTGACAAATTTTTAGGGGGGTTATCTTGTATAAAACGTCAGACCGACTGACATTGGCATGTCGTAGAAAATTGCAGCTTAAAAAACTGTGAGTATATTCACTGACACAAACATAGTGACATAGACTTAGTAAGAAATTACATCTCTGTCAACAAGAGGTGTACATTAAACAGTCCATTCAGGTGTGTCACCATCAAATATTTTAGATGTAACTATTCACATTTTATTTTCCCTTAAAGTGGATTACAAAAGTGATTTTCCTCTATTCATTAAAAAAAAAAACATTTAGTGTGTATTGTGCACCTCCACAAATTGGCCTGCCACTCAACCTGCTCTTGTCATTCATTTTGCTGGTAACCTAATGCTGGTGTGCAGCTGCACCGCTTGCTGGGCCTAGTGGAACGGTTGTTAAATCCAAGGCCATTGCAGGCCAGAGTTGGGAGGGGCACACCCACGGCTCCACTTAGCATTAGCTCTTGTAAGCCCTAGTAAATACGTTAAGCGTAGGCATATGGTTAACTTACATCGGGAGGTGAGAAAGGTGTGATGACGGAACAAAGCTTCCGTGGAAGGATTCCATGCTCATCGGTTATTGCAAGTTTTTTTTTTTTTTTCTGTGAGCAAAGCCTAAAGAGCCTCAAGAGAGAGGTTCTGGGCCTTAATAGTGCACACCAGTGTGGTCATTTTTTTGCAGCAAAATACCCATATTTGATCCACAGGGGCAAAATATTCCACCTGACATCCAAGAATATGAGATTTGAGATCCGTGGCCAATTAGGGAAGCTTGGTGATGGAAATTGAGGAATCTGGGAATAAGTATTGGCTTGGCATGGCCATATGCATGTGCAGCTGTCTTAGACGTGAGTGACGTGGGGCTCCACTGAGATGCACACCCAAAAACAAATGCATACACACGCATATGCATACAGATAGTCACATGCACGATGCTCGGGTGAAGTTTCAGGATGAACCCGAAATGCACTTTTAACTTTAATTTAACAAATGGACGAAAGAATATTGTTCTTGATTTCCAATCTGTATCCAGCCATCCTATTCACCTTGTGGTTCCCATTTGAACAATTAATCCACAGGGCCTGATGCTCGATGCTAAGTATATTACATGTATCATGTATTATTTATATAGATTATTTGTAATGATGCAAATAAATTAACCCTTACAGGGACAGCGGTCATAACAGTGGACATCAAGGAGTCCAAGATGGCGCCCGAGTAGGCAGCCGTCAGCAAGTGCTCTGATGAGCCCTGCTTTTTTTGTGTTTTCTTTTGTCACTTTGTGTTGTTGTGAGTCGTGTGGAACGGATACGGATTGTTTTTCAGCATTTTTGACCACAAATTCATCAAAGAGGAGACTGTGCTGAGCGGTTGCGCCTTTTCGGCAGCATGGATATGCCAGTACTGTTTTTGAATGGGAGGAATGTCGCTGCCATTCGACTGTCATCGCTGGACACCACAGGGGACATTGTGCTTTTTTGCGTCTGTAATGGGCAGCATCTTCACAGCCCCGCTTTGTTCAGTGGAAGGTCGGTGGTGTTGGACAGTCTGAGGCTGGATGGATAAATGGCATGAGGAACCCGCGATAAGAAGGAAGGAGCGTCAGCGCAGAGCGCCGATGCGTATATGGAACTGTCGCGGGATGGAATTGAAGCTGATTTATGTGGGACAGGAGATGTAAGACAATCTCTTTTCGTCAATGGATGCTACAGCTGCGTGTTTGTTTTCAACATTTAGCTTGTAGTCGACGTGCACATTCCACCATGATGTCCCTGATCCACTGGTGAAGAGACGCTTTGATCCTCTCCTCTTTCATCTGGAACTGCTTTACGTAACAAAGAGGGTACAGAAAGTGCTTAAGAATGAATGTCTCTCAGTGTCTTTGTGTTGTCATGTTATTTGTTATTTAGTTTTTCTTTTGTTCTTTTGACTTCAAGACGGCGCCGCGAGAGTGGCTGCCTTTCCAGCAGCTCCTGTGTTTTGCTTTTCTACTTTCATTTCTTTCATAACTTTGCTGCTGTGAAATGTAAATTTCTCCACTGCGAGACTAATAAAGGCAAATCCAATCCAATCCAATCTTATCATGTTATCATTATTGGTGCATGAAATCGTTATTAAATAAAAGTCATGTATCAAAATTACATTGAGACAACTGCGCACATGCGATTCAGCACGCATTTTTGCCCCCAATGTTTTCTGTAACCAAACCCACCCTGCCCTAGTTTTTGCCTGCTTTTCATGGAAAGCATAGAGTGGATGTTTATCGGCTGTTATTTAAAATGGGGAATGTGAGGGTTTAAAAAAAATAATAATTTCATTGTCCAAAAACGCATTTCATCTGCCATGAATTGTATGTGGATTTTCACAACTCGTGAGCTGACCTGGTACCTACACCCCGTACCAAACAGGCGGGTCAACTGTACAAGCTAAATAAGCCATTCTTCATGAGAGCGAACCCAGCAGCATTCAATATCATACCTCTTCCTAGAGTTTATAAAAACAGCAACAAATTGCAACTTTAATTTCTAGTAATTAAATATGATTGAGAAGAGATTTAATCTAATCTAAGTCAACAGTGCAACACAGTCAACTTTTATCATACTGCCTTGTCATTGAAACATCAAGCTCTTTACGTGACCTGAAAATTTGTGAAAAACGAAATTGTTTCCATGTGAAAGCGATGATGCATTTTAGAGCCTATGTTTATATGTTATGTTTGTTTTCATAAGGATTAAATCATTAAACAGTATCTGCTTACATTATTTTTATGGGAGGGGGGGGGGTGTTAGTTTTAGGCTACAATTGTCTGTCAGTGAGATTCAATGACATTTGAAACGTTGTTTTAGCCCCTGACGAAGCACCTCTACTCTATCTACATGACTGATAGCTGTGGGATGCTTTAACTTTAGCACAGCTGTCTTCATTTAACCCCCACCCATGTGATCACTTCAGTGTCAGCAGAGAGACTAAACATACTGTAAGCAATATGCCGATGCGATATGTTACAGGACGTTACAAGAATATGTTGGGGAAATATTAAATTTAGAAACTTTCTCTGGTTTGAGCTCCTTGAACCCCCCCTCCCCACACACACACACACACGCACACACACAAACCCAAGCTAAATTTGGTGTCTGTCATATTATTTAATTAATGTATACTGGAATGTATGTGTGATTGTAATCCTTTTTTTTTAATGCCCGCTCATAATGCTTGGGTATAAATATTGTTGTGGCTTCTTCCTATTTGATCATTTTTCACTCCTGCCTTTGTTATTTGTGACAGGCATATGAGGGGATAAACCCAGCTGCACAAAAGCATATTTAGACCCCAGAACAACAACTGGTGTGCACTATTGTGAGCGAGTTTTTTTTAAGTGTTATCAAATGCACAGCACATACAAATAAAGCCACAAATTTCCAGAACATGAAACACTTCTTTTAAGAATAGCGCTCTAACCTCTGGGTAAAAGTGAAGACTTTAAATTGGGCGGCCAACTGTACACAGCCCGTGCTTGCTCATGCTCCCAAAAATAAACAATGTCGCAACTTTTTATTCGAATGCATAATATAGAATGACATTTTACAAGTTGTGGAGCTAAACACCAGCGCAAGCTCACTTAGCATTACCTTTCTATTTGGGTAATTTTTAGCCGCCACAGCAACAGTAGACTTTTCATAAACTATTGAGGCACTTTATAAAACTATAAAGAACTGGAATTGAACATTTCGTCCAGCTACCACAACCGTTTTCATACTAGCGGCTTGGCTAATTAGCTAACAAGTATTGGAACAATATGCTCTTGCAACTTCATTCCTTTAGGTGTTTTAGCAGTTTTAAAACACAATTTATCAGGAAGAGTTATGACTCATAAAGCAGCATTAGTATACAGTGAGACCTCAACTTACGAACTTAATTCGTTCCCAGACAGTGTAAGGCGAAAAGTGTGTATCTCAAAAATAAATTTCCCATAGGAAACCATTAAAATGGGAATAATCCGTTCCTGGGTTTCCATAACATATACTTTTCAACTAAATAAGGCTTAAAACTACACACAACATACCTTATTCTATGTATAATAAATGTGCTATTGTATTGTAATGAAAGAAATACACTGCATAGTACCATAAAGTCACTTTATTTACATTTGTGATGGTCATTTATGGCTTGATGGAATGGTGTTGGAGGTCGAAGGTCAAAGGGAATTGCTGTTTGGAAAGAGAGGGGCATTACATGAGGACTGTAATTAAAGAAATAAACTGTGCTGTAAAATAAAGTTTTATTTACCTTTTTGTTGGTCGTTGCTGGCTTATGGAAGGAGAGTCACCTTCCATAAGTACTGTTGGTAACTTAACCTCTGGTGCTATTCGGTCGTGTGCTTCCGCCGAAGATCACTCTGCCAGCCGTGGTGGGTGTGTATTATGAAAATAGTGCTTATTATAAGGTTTAATTTTCATAAATTTGACGTTTGTAAGATAAGGTGTTTGTAAGTTGAGGTCTCACTGTATTGTTCTTTACCAACATTTATTCAAAGCACTAACGCAACTAAATGTAGTTTTGTCGCGAGGCTTGTTAGCTCAAAATTTAAATTGTTTGTTCAATTTTATAACTACAGTATGTAAATGAGCAATGCTTACCATGAAGTACAAGAATATGGACAAATAGTAGATTTCAATGGTAGCAAGGCTTTGAACTTTTGCTCATGCATCTGATTGCACTTGAGATTAGCTATTTTTCTCTCTCATTTAAAGTATTTATTTGTACTTAACAAAACAGATAAATATATTCTTGCCTGTTTCAACAGGCCTAGTTTACTTATTTACAGATAGATATAAGTGTGTGTACTGCTTTCTTGAGGAAATTAGCATGGAAGTTTTCTCACCACACGTAATCTAAAAGACTGTGTGTATGTCATTGCATTTCTTTTTTGGTGGATTAAAAGCAACAGGAACTACATCTTGGCAGCTGTAGCCACATGGAAAAAAGTACAATCAATGCGTGTTTATCGAAAGGCTAAATGGATGAAAAAAAATTTGTCTGTGTCATGCATCGCAGATAGATCAGGCATGGTTGGATTCTGGACATTTGTTTTACAGACGGGTTTTGGGTTCAAACTACATCTAGTTTCTTGTGGCACTGACGGCTAACAAGCCAAGTGGAATCACATTGGAGCAATTATTAGAGAGTTTATCAGAAACGCTATGCTTAATGAGAAAACAAAAGAGTCGAGCAAACACTTGAAGTTCTTCCACTGTATCTGAAAATCTATCTCTTGATGAACGGCGGCCAAAACAAATAGCAGTCAAGCGATGAGGACACGCATGCCTCCCATACACACACACTGTAGGTTCTGGGCCTGGTTTGGTGTTCTTATGTTGGTGTCCTGGGGGATGCGGAGAGGGGCATAGCGGGGCCGGAGCTCCTCCGCTCCGCCTTTGTTTACACTGATGGTTTCCAGATGCTAGCAGCTAGCGATCGGAACACTCCGGAACGCTGGGGAGCAGCCCAGGAGTGTGGGGCCCCAACGCCAGCGACGCAGGATTAAAACAGATAAAAAACATTTGCTTTTGTGTTGTAATGCTGCTCATAATTGTTTCCAAATTGTGGAAAGGGTTTCAGAAAAGTCATTATGCTTTGTCAGCTTGCGCGTGGCAGTCGTAAACTTGTTGTCGCAAACATATGCAATGGTGTTTGAAGTCGTAATTGCACATGTGGGTGATTGAATCTGACTGATATTGAAATGCCTGGTTTTATTCATTATGTTTGAGTGGTAATATCTAAACCCTTTCATCCACCGTTAATAGTAACCTGATAATATGATAAGCGGTCCACTGTAGAAACAGCTGTTCCTGAAAGGGTTATTGTAGGCTTTACTGTCTTGTCCAGTTGCAGGGCACCTAACCCGTGTCAGGACCAAATATCAGTGCCGTATGGTGATGTGTAATCTTTTAAGATACCACAAATGTATCTAATGAAGTCAAATTACCTGAATGTGTATGTCGACACAGGATATGGCTTTCCGCTAAAAATCATTTAGCGATCCATTTTCACGGGCTTGTTTTCATTAGGCTCACAGCTAAGCTTTGATACGATGTGAGGTTGACCCTGGACTACTTGCCAATCAATCACAGGGCATGTATAGACGAACACCAACGTGGACTCACATTGACAAATATAAAATTCTAACAAAAACAGTTCATCAGTTCATGGTCGATTCTTCATGAGTGGCACCTTAGTTTTAACATTTGATTCTCAGGCATGATATTAGAAACTGACAATTGGATTGGATTAGCAATTAACAGAACACTAGATATCTTTCCTTGAAAAGAAATAACCATGTCTTTGTCATTCATAAAACAATAACATTTACCACAGTAAATGTTCAAATGAGGTCCAATTTATTAATTATTTGCATACGTGCCCTTTGAGCAGGCATTCAAATTGAAATCACGAGGCATAAAAATACTTGTTCTCACCGAAGGAAACAAGTTGAAGCGCACGCAAATCATTTTGTCGACGGGGTCCTGTTTCAGCTGATATTTTTGACTCATTTTGGAAATCAAATATTAAGTGTGTACCACAACCACCCTGCAATATGATCATTTACCCGAGTAGGGAAACATTGCTCGAATTTGTCTGGATGGTTCCTGGAGACCAGTCAAGGATGTGGTCCTGCCCGGTTCCCAAAGTCAGGAGAAATTCACTTTCAGCTCACTCGGTCCAGAAAACAGATGGATTTGTGATTTTTCATCCTAACATTCTACAGGATTGGGGATGAGACAAATCAGTGAACGGTTCACGTGGATTTTGAGAGAAAAAGTGTTGAAAATATTTCACCCACCAATAGCCATCATACCTCCAACATACAGTATGTAATGGTTTGTCCTATTACAAGTTGCATCATTTAGCACCCCTGTGAACAAATTGCCTCTTATTGAACACGGCTGGCCTGCTTTTCCCCTCATATTGTCAATCTCAATTGAACGACCTTATTCAGGAAGCGGTTGTTTTCATAAACAAGGAGGCATTGTGCTGCGGCAAGTGCAGATTGATCACTTTGAACAGCACACCTGTTGCCCTCCTGTCACTTTCAGCCTCAGCCACCTTTCTTCGCACGCAGTCGAAAGAGACAGCTGCACCCGCAAAGGAGGCGTCGACTGGTGAAAAAGATGCACGGGAAAAACAGTGGCTGTATTTAGAGCTTGATAAACAGCCTCCCATAATGCACCTGGCTGAGGTTTTGGCCCTGCCTCAGGGATGTGAAGTCCAGCAGCGGAAACAGCTAAGAAAAAAGCTTGTTCTGTGTGCAGTGAGAAACAGCTGAGGTGGTCACAGGGTCATTTTGTGTGTGTGTGTGTGTGTGTGTGTGTGGGGGGTGGGGGGGGTGGGGGGGGCTTTGGGCGCCCTGGGCTCGGACTGACGCAGGCTGATGAACATATCCTCCCCGCTTTATTCTGGAAATGCTCTGATGTCAGACACATGTCGTTCATATACGGACAATTAGCATGATAAATGTAGCCTCGGCAACATGTATTCTGGTAGTTGTGTCTATCATGAGTGCGCTAAAAATCTGATGCCCAAAAAGACACAAAATGAATGAAGATGGAGAGGCGGCCATGGCGAGTCATGAAAGCCATTTCCAGTCACCCTTTGCTAACTGCATACAGAAGGTGGCCATGACTCAATATTTTCCTCATTTTCCTCCGATTTCCGCTCAGACTCTTTCAACTTAGCTACTTGTCAAAACATAACCAAGCAGCAGGTAGTAGCGCAACCATCACTGTAAAAATCAAGATAAGATAAAACTTATCAAGGGTGGTTTTAATTTGTAGTTTTGACTGAACTTGGAGAATAATAACATCCATTAATCCGCCAAGATTCTCACAAAATGCAGATTTTGATCGCAAGATTTGATTTCAGTCTAGTCATACTGCAAGTAGAGAGCCAACACAATATTTTTTGTCTTTATTTATTGTTATGAGCTTTTGCGTCATTCCTCCACAATTCTTTCACATCGATGCGGTCAACCCTCGACCATTCTTTTTCCTGCAAGTCTCGGTTGGCCAACATGCCTGCGTTGCAGTGTGACAAACAAGCTCAGGCTTCGATTCTCTGACAGCGTCTTACCGCTGCGCTCAATGGGATGTTTTTGTTGGATTCAGTCAACCTGTCTGGGTCTCGGCGATGACAGCATAACTTTTTTTTTTTACCGTGATGGGAACATTGAGACATGCCAAAGAATGTCAAACAATCATAAAGATCTTCGAGTTTGTGTACTTCTTTTTCTAAGAGCAGCTCTAGTTAAACCAACCATTTACTTTGTTTGTGTTACGAAAGGTTTACATTAGGAAAGCCATGAAAATGAGCGGGAATGCACAATCTGTTTTCACTTCACCCGATCCTCCAATCTGAAGCGTTTTCAAGATGAACAATTTTGGCACATCTGGTGTTCCATCTCAGAAGAACATACGTCTGCAGCATTATTCAAATAGGGCGAAAACGAGGACCATAGGGGCTCATGATGAACACTGAATTTAATGTCACCGAATTTTAGCCATGTGTTAGGAGCGAGAGGACATAAGTCTGAAGTGGAAACAACTCAGGGTGCGACTGCCAGATTTTCTGAATGTTGCGGTGGTCCAATAAGAATTATGTCCCACGTGTGGTTACTGAGTGGATCCATTGATCATTACAAATGAGGCCTGAAGAAGAACGACACAATGACGAATTTCTGGCATATTCACGCTAATGGGACTTCTCAGCAGCAGTATTGTTCAGTTAAATACAATACTGGCTGGCATCAGAGTGTTCTAGGAAGATTATGTTAGAATCAAAACACACACTGGATTTATTTTTCCCATAGGCAATCAAAGACAGTTACCACAATCCTAATCTTCATATGTTGTTGATGATATAAGAAAAAAACATTGAGAAATCTGTACGGAATTGTGTTTTCAGATGTCAAAGATTTGTCAAGACTTATCTTTTTGGATTGCAGCACTGTCTTGCTGACACCGAATCAAATTGTAACTGTTACCACACAGTTTGAGAGGATAAAAATTGCACAATGATTCTTGGAAAGATGAATAACTATACGTTTCAGGAAGACTTGAGGCAGCATTGATGTGATACTGATATATTTATGAATATAAAAAAATCACACTGATAATAGAGATTACTGCAGAAAGACCACATTGTGACTGGACCAAATCATTGCCTGTGATTCTTGTCCCATGGGATCCCAATTTTGCATGCACTCAAGTATCATGAACGATGCCGCCAGAGAATAATTACTTCTTCTCTTCCTGGAAATGTCTGCTATTTTAATTAATTAATGTATTTTCTGATATTTCTGGCAACTCCATTAACAACTCAGTAGTGATGGTTCCTTTTCAATCCGTTTCTTCCCATCCTTCGCTTGATTTTTTTTTTATTTATTTATTTTTATGTCCGTGAAATGCGAAGATTAATGCAGCGCTAACATGGTAGGATCAGTAAGATAAGCAGTAAAGAAAATGACCAGCTGGATGAATGAAGTCTTGTGTAATATCACCTGTTCTGCGGTTGGCCAACGAGATATCACAAGTTATGTCTTACTACTTACTACAAAGTGTTCCCGAAAGCCTTGGCATTGTTTCGTCCACCAAGCTGATTTTACGGTTGCTTAAAAGCTGAGTCAGCAGTTTATTCCTGCGTTTATCATCCATGAACGGACCACTGCCAATAACCTGAGCCTAAAACAACCGCAGGTAAGAAGTCTTCTGTAATATTTAGAGAGAGCAAGACATTCCCAACCATCTTCGGCTGTGGGAATGTTTGCTCACGGTTTAGACTTGGACGGGACATCTAATATTAAACGGAGACAAAACTATCCCAGTGCTAGAGACAAAGGATCAAGGGTTCACTTTTGAAGGTGAGGGTGAGGGAGTGTCGAGTCTGGTGTCCGTCCGCTTGCTCCTTACTCTTGGCTTGGAATGTGAGATCGCAGACAAAATTGCACAATCCCCATCGCCGTTTAAGGCCTGGTCAGATCCGGTCCTCAGACATTTTTTGGAGCAGATTTTTCCAAATAGCTAAATGGGTCGACACTATTCGATCCTTGGACTTTGTAATTTGAAATTGACTACATGGTATTTTACAACCTCACGGATGAAGTGTCTGTCGTCTAGACAGGATCATCTCATCAACCGTCAAATTGTGCGCTTAAAACTGCATCGTCGCAAATGCTTGAGATTTCTAACGTGTGTGTGTGTTTGTTTTGTTTTTAATAGGAGATTTGTCCCCACATTCCTCCACGCAATGATGAGTCCCATACATTGTATTTGTGGTCGCAGCTACAGTGGTTAGTTACCCCCCATCCACACCACCACCTTTCAAAAATGTATGACTTAATTGAAACCAGACTACTTTTTTTTTAAACGAGGTCTGTTCAACCCCCACGGAGGCCATCTGCTTCAGATTTAGATTTCCTCCATCTCAATCCTTCAGTTGGCGGAGATGACCATGGTTCTTGTTCGGGCCCGAGTACCAAGCCATGCTAAGGCCCTCTTGATACTACCCAGATTTTATTTTGTTTATGTATTTATTTTACTTTATTTCCCACATTAAATCACCTGTGTGTGTCAGAAAGCCCATCATCTCCTATTAACATGTGACTATGGCTAATTCTATCATTTCATGACTTTAAACTCCAACAAACTTGAACAAGGTACATTCGAAGAAGTGTTCTGAAACTTTCTGGGTCCAGGAACCCCTTTCAGGGAGATGTTTTACAACAGACCAGTTAACCCTTTCATGCACCATGTAACCTGATAATGCAATAAGCTGTCCACTGCAGTCATTGCTGTCCCTGAAAGAGTTAAACTTAGCTACAACACCTCGAAATGAAATGGGTTTGAAAGTTCACCCTATTTTTCATGAGCTGCTTGAGGAGAAAGGAGCTGAAACCAAATGTTGTTGAATTTAAATCAACATGCATCCATTGTCGCTAGCTGATGGACAACATGGCTGGGGACAGAAGTGCTAATTACAAAAGCACAATCGCCCTTGCCTAAATAGCATCAAGTCATTATATTGAATACATTTTTCAATGACTCTAGCAGCATCTTGTTTCCCAAAAGCAATTCTTGCTGAGCAACAAGACAACATGACAAGAAACATTTGCACATTGTCTTCAAAGGAGTCCAATGGAAGGCAAACGTTTCCCAAGACAATGCCCACGTGTCAAAATCAGTGATCCATCCACACGATGGATACTTTTGACCGAAGGTATGTGCTTGGACGCTGCAAATATTTTTCCGAGGTCGCTTTGTCCCATCTGTGCAACTCCTCATGTGAGAAGAATCAGACAAATACAAATAGAAAATCTGCCCGCATTTCGGGATGTCAGTCAGTTTAATAAGAATAACTGCGCTGGGGAGATATGAACCCTTAACTGCTCAAGCACAGGGCAGAATCCCCACAATTCTCTGTCAGGGTCAGTTTCAAGGTCTTGAACGGCCATTGCTATGGGACACAAACCAGGAGGCTTCATCGGCTCCTCCTGTTCCATTTCAGTTTTTTTGGGGGGGTAGGGGGTGGTTTTACCGTCAGTATTTTGTTCTATTTATTACAGTTACAATCTCATGAATCCTGCGATAAAAGGCGTTGAATCATGTATTATCGTAGGCTTGGATGAGTGGGAGTACCGCAGTTGTCTCAAAAGAGAACACAAAGCTGCGGATGTGGAACGCAGTGTGTGCGTGTGTGTGTGTGTGTGTGTGTGTGTGTGTGTGTGTGTGTGTGTGTGTGTGTGTGTGTGTGTGTGTGTGCGTGCGTGCGTGCGTGCGTGTGTGTGTGTGTGTGTGTGTGTGCGCGTGTGTGTGCGTGTGTGTGCTGCTGTTGGTATGTGTTTGTGTGCTTGTGTTCGAGGTGAGCGGGAGGCGAGAGGGACTGTGGCAGTATGTTTGTGCTTGTGTGTGGCCATGTTGTGCATTGAGATTGCATCAGTCAATGGGTGTTTGTGGTACATGCCTCATTTAACAGTTGAATGAATCCCGGTGTGTGTGTGTGTGTGCGTGTGTTTGTGTGTGTGTGTGCGTGTGTGTGTGTGCGTGTGTGTGTGTGTGTGTGCGTGCGTGTGTCCTTATAGCACTAAAGGAGGATGTGGTTGACGTGACGGTGGAGCGAAAATGTCTTCTTGTTGGTCACTCTGCTCAGTACACACACACACACACACACACACACACACACACACACACGCATACATACACACACACACACACACACACACACACACACACACACACACACACGCACACACACACACACACACGCACACTTTCATTGCTTGTCTCCAACATAAAAAACAAACATTGACTTTAGGTGAGCGGCCACTGTCCGTGTGACACAGCAAACACAAAATCTTCTCCAACCAAAGCCGCTCAATCGATTGATTGTTCGAAAGTGCTGGCCTTGCCGCTAACCCACTTAGTTGCTCGCATAGGCCCTCTTAGCTCTCAGTTCGGCCAGCCAGGCTTTTTTTGCAACGAGGAAAAGCAAACAGAGCCTCGAGGTCAGGCTTGTGTCCAGTTTTGCACAGTGCGATGACGCAATTGCATCAAAGTGGCCACGGCCTGTGTGCAAATGATGACAGTTTTGTAAACGTTACTTCAAAGCCAAGGTGCTACGCTTATTTTCCTGGAAATCGAGCTGAACTAAAACATTTTTGTTGTATTCGCAGCGAGGAGTTGGGAGTTGTCACATGCGGCTCAAAGTGAAATGAAAATGGAGTGTGAACGCATTAGTCAATGGTCCAAACGATTCAACTTTTTTTTCTGCCAAAGCATGTTGAGGCACAGGAGTCCAGATATTTTGTGGGTCATCATGTTTGGGTGGTCATCAAAACATGGAAAAGCAACAGTGTGTGTTCAAAACATCAGGTTGGCTTTCATGGACCTCCGGCAGAGGCAAGTGTGCTAACAATTGAACTGACCACAACTCCGCATACAGTGAGTAGAGTTCAACGTCACCACAAAGCGATTAACTATTACTTGGTCAACAATATGGGCATTATTATTCATTATTTAATCATCTAATGTGAGTTTTTTCAGCGTACAGGAAAAGTCGGTTGTTGGGAAATAGCAGCGTGTTACAAGTTGTTTCAATTTCAGCTAATTTGCTGTTGGAACATGACATCAGAAAGGGGAAGTTGAGCTACAGTTCATCCACGGAAACTCCTCTGGGCAGGATTGCTATGCTTCAAACAATGTTTGATTATTCATGACAGTCATTCAATCCAAGAAGTTGAATCTGATTGGTTTTAGAAAAGTACTCGACATCCCAGTACAGGTCAAAAAATATTGTAAAAATAAATAAAGGAATAAATACAATATGGTGAACCATTTACATGTAGATTGCCTTATTTTTGGAAGCTGGTTGTTTTAGGTAATTACTTTAATGGGATCAAATAAACTGGATTGATGATTGGACATCCAACCATCCATTCTAATCTGTTTATCGTCACGGGGGTCGCGGGCATGCTGGAGCCTATCCCAGTAGTCTTCAGGCAAGGCAAGGTACACTTTGAACTGGTTGGAAGCCAACTGCATAGATGAACAACTTTTTGAGCTCACAATGATGCCAAGGGACAATTTCAAGTTTTCCATTCACCCACCATGCACATTTTTAGAAAGTGGAATGAAACAGGAATATCCACACAGGAAAGCTGGACCCAGAATCGAACCCTGCACCGATACACCACCTTTATTATTTCCCCCGCCCCCATGCCTCAAGACCCCAAAAAAATCCTGATGTAGGTTCTTTTTATTTGTGCATAAAACGGGTTAAAATGCATGCATGGATAATAAGACCCAAGAGTTTATATAGTATGTCATAAGTGCCTAGAGGTAACCTTGTGTACCTTATTTTGTATAGAATGTGGAGTCTTGTTAGCACATTTGGGGCGAGGCACTTTCTGTGTGTGACACTAATGTGAATTTATATTGTCTTGTTTCCACTTAGTCATGTGCATTGGGACCACATTTCTCTGCACTCAGTGAATCTGGCGTCACCGAAACCAGTTAGTCATCAACTTGCAGTGGATTTGTTTGCTCTGTGCGCGTTACGAGCATCTTCCAAAGGGAGCGTCACCCCCTTCTGAAAACATACAGCTGCAGACAGAGAGCGCAGTGAGGCCAAAAGTCAAAATTGAAGCTTGGAAAGCAGTGAGGAGCCTGAAAGGAATGATCCTGACGAGAGTTTTTTCTGACCTGCTGCGGTTGTAACATGCCGGAGGGATTTGATTGGAGCAAGTGGTCTTGGAAATAATGTGTGGATGTTTGGCTTCCTCTAACTGTGGTCTAAATTTGACTGTTGCAGGTAAAATGCCAGCTGCTACAGCTTTTTTATTATTTTTTAAATACAATTGTGTTTAGCCTGAACATAAATATTTTTTCTCCAATGTTGGGGACTATGCACACCACTGACTGGGTGGAAGGTTGTGGCATTGGCCATTTTGATTCCGATAAAATCTCACGTTTTGCCCCATGCCAGAAATCTTGAAGGTTTCTTGAATGTTGCTGTCTGCCTTCTCCCAGCCTCCCATTTCAACACGGGTGTGTAGACTTTTTTTACACGCTCTGTATATTTTCATAATGAGGACTTGCACTGGCTGTTAATGTAAAGTCTAAATAGACAAGAGCGCGCCCAAACAAAATGTCATCAGACCTGTCTTGCCTCGAATGCCAAGTCACATTTTCCCTGCCTGCGTGCTGTTAGGACGAGGGATGCGAGGTTGACAGTGAGTGGGATTCGGGTGGGGCATCGCGAGGGTTGAGGTCATTCTTTTTCTCAGTTTGGGGAGCTAGGGGGGCATCGAAGCACAGCCGTTGCAACTTATGGCCACCTTCGCAAGTGCTGATGCAAAGTGTTGACGTTTGTTAAGACAGCGCCAGATGCTGCTGATTAGACTTGCTATTACTCACACATGAGCTCGGGCGAACCAAGAAAAGCCCGGGGAATGCGCAGTGCACCCCCATCCCTTCTATGCACGCTCTGAAAGGACAACCGACACCATTATCCAAGCGGTGAATCGCTAACTCCGGTTAGCACCTCGTTTTCCTTCGGCTGGTGCTCTATGGCTATGAGCTAACAGCAGCTGGATGCTTGTCCAATCGGTTTGGATTGGATTGGATTTGCCTTTATTAGTCTCGCAGTGGAGGAATTTACATTTCACAGCAGTACAGTAATGAAAGGAAAATGAAATGAATGAAAGAAGTAGAAAAACAAAATACCAGAGCTGCTGGAAAGGCAGCCTCTCTCGCGGCACCATCTTGAAGCCAAAACAAAAAAAAACCTAAATAAATAATATGAAAACAAAGACACAGAGAGTCATTCATTCTGAAGCACTTTCTGTACGCTCTTTGTTACATAAATAATGATCTCTTAAGCTTCTTATACCGGATTTTATAACAGATTTTTCAGTGTACAAGGCACACCCAAAAGCCTTGATTTTCTTCAAAAGATGACCCTACACAGGTGCATCTTATATGTGAAGTAATATTGAGCCACAACAGGTCTCGCAACTACTGGAAACACCCACCGACTCCCCCCCATAGAAGAAGTAGTGCGTAACCCCAGCCTCTACTGTAGCGCCTTATAATGTGGTGTGCCTTATATTTTATATATTATACATACATATTATATATTATTTGGAAAATGGTCTTCATTCTTTGAAGGTGCCCCTGATAGTTCAATGCGCCTTATGTATGGAAAAAGTTTGAAAATGCACCATTCATTGGGCGTGCGCCCTATACACCGGAAAATACGGTATATTTTATTTTTCTTCAGCAAATGACGTCCAAGTTTGCAACCGCAAGTATAGATTTCTTGACAACATACATTTTATTTGTGAAAGGGAGTGAATTCCCGACTCCGTCGTGGTTTAAATAAATCAAGTTGCCAACATGGAATTAGGCGAGCATACTCCTCCCAGCTCTTTTTTCTTTTGTCCTCGGGTGACTGTTCCCTATTATCTGCCCCTCGAGAATCACAGGAATGATTTCATCATCCAGCTGCAATGAACGTGTGCGTCATTTCCACAAAGCACGCACTGAGCCAATTGTGTGTGTATGCAATTGTTGAAGTTTGTTATATTAGTAATTAAAGGATAGATACGCCCCATTGGTGAAATATTACCATCGTTATTCCGCTGCAAAATGAAACAACATGGAATGGGAGAGGGGTACTATTGGGAGTGTATTAAATTGATAGGGCTTTGTTCTCTGCAGGCCCGACCCAAAGGAGAAGGCCTGACCCCCTACCAAGGCAAGAAGAGATGCTTTGGCGAATACAAGTGTCCAAAATGTAAGAGGAAGTGGATGAGCGGTAACTCATGGGCAAACATGGGACAAGAATGTATCAAGTGCCACATCAACGTCTACCCACACAAGCAGGTATGCCTTAAAGGACAACCAACGTCTCCGGACAAGTTGTGTCCATAATTTGTAAAATGGCTTCAAATGACTTCAACTGAGCGTATTTTACAAAGATTCCACCGCATATAGCTATATTTTACTTTTCAAGACTCGCGCTGAATATTCCGGAAGTCTTGTTTTTGAGTTGGTGACGAGTCCGCACGTGACGTCACTGAAGGAACGCCCCTGACCGAAAAAAGGACACATTGTAGCAGTCCTTCCATCACGTCAATGCATTTTGCTGTGCCTGTTTGGTCTGTAAACGTCATGTTGCACCAAAAAGAGCTAGAATAGGGCGACCAAGCTCCATATAAGGAATTTATTATTTTCTGCCTCTTTTTTGGTGATACATTTCCCCCGAATGTTGCCTCAAAATGGCACGGAATAAATTCTTTATTCAATTGCAAACATGTATGCTTTCCTCTTCAGAACTATTTGAATCATATTCATAACTGGATGTGTATTTGGCTTCATATTCTACGAATCTGAAGCCATTGTTTTGATTCTCCAGGAGTGCAAGACGTCTTGGGGTGACGTCACAAACTGGGGGTGGGACTTTCGGAAAATGCCCAATTCGCAGCTCAATTTTTTGCAGATTTTGGACACTTTAAGTAATTTTTATTGGTGTTTTGCATTTGAATAAAATATCATACTGCGTGTTTTGGGTATTTTAGATGCTATAAAACGTTTTTCTGATTTCACTTACGAAACAAAAAAGTGATGTCGGTTGTCCTTTAACCCTAAACATAGGGACTTGTCTTATAGTTAGCTGCCATGTCGTTTTTGATCTAAAATGGGCCAGATCCAAAGTAAGCATTTTATAGTCCTCCAGGGAAATGAGGGGACAGGGCCAATATATATAAAGCTCCCACAATTTGGACTTTGGACTCAAATGTATATGAATACATCCCACAGTTCAAACCATTTTGAGCCTTAAAACTGTTTAATAAGAAGTGACATCACCCAAGACATCCTCAAACCTCAAGGCTCTTGCTAAATCAAGCAAGACTTCCTCACAATACGAGGCTTGCACGGAATCACGCGTCCTTCTTCAACTCACAAAACCCGGGCGGATGTATGGAACCTTTCAGTAAATAACACCAGACTCCTTCAACTCTCACAAAAGTTCCCCACTAAGCTGATCTTACACTACCAATCAAACAAGAAGACCTCTCCAACTCTCACTGGGGATTTTTATTCAGTCACATTTTCCCAGACTTTGTCTAAAATGCATCAGAATCTCTCGAAAGCTGATTTTAGTAGGCAGCCGCAAGGTTGACTTGTTATTGGGCTTTTCAGGACCAGGCAACAATTATGATTTTGACCCAAGATGGCTGATGTCCATAAGGTCAGATAGGTTCATGTTTCTTTCGTGGACTCTGCCAGGCAAACCTGGTCTTTGAGAGTGTGACCTAAGATATATCACATATGGTTTCATTTAAAATGTAATAAAAATCTGAATTTCTATAATTAATTTGGTGTTTTTGACACTTAAACCAGGTCCCAGGAAACTAATTGCATTTCCCGGATTCCATCGGATCTTAAAAATAAATATTTTCTTATTTGAGTCGCACTTATCCATGAGTAGTGGTTGCGTAATTCCGCTCAGGAGATGTTGGAATTCCCCTCGTATTGAATGAAACCAGCATGATATTTGATTATTCAAGATGCTACTTTTATTTCCAAAAAAACACACAAATGCTCCTCCAGGGGCGAAGAGTGCAGAAAAGGACTCATTCTTAAGCAAGAAGAGATATTCAACCCCAATACAATTTCTATGATTGAAACATTTACACATTTGATTAAATTCCATATCCTAAATGAATTTTGGATGCCTGAAGCCCCTTTGGTCACTACCACTCTGCCTCAACATCCAATTTTAGTATAGTGTTATCAATGCCGTATCTGTAAATGTATGTCGTCAAGAAACTTCGTCAGCAAACTAAAGTTTACTTTAGTTTACTTTACTTTAGTTAACTAAAGTTTACTTTAGTTTGCTGCAAACTAAAGTTTACTTTAGTTTTAGTTTTGACGAAGTTCCTTGGATAAGAAGCGAAACGTCCGACACCTTCAAAGATGTACAGATGACGGTTGAAGAAACCTTTTCATCGATAGACCACTCCTGTACGACTGAGAGCTTCCACAGAAGTATAGTGTTATGTTAGTGCAATGTTAGTTAGTCATAACATTACCAAACTATGAAAAGGTCATTCCAAATGACATTTTATCATTCTATTAACTGTGTTTCCTCAAATAAGTATAGTGGCCGAACCCGATATTTACTTAGCTGTCGAAAGAACGACGCTTTTAGCCTTTTTTTGTAAATTATGTTCTTGTAATAATTTGAAATCCATGTCCATGAATCCATTTTCTATTCCGCTTCTCCTTATTTGGGTTATGGCTCAGTGTGAGAGGTGATATACTGTACATCTATGACAGTTTGCTCGCTAAGTCCGGGCCATATATAAACAACCAACCATTCCCACTCACATTCACCCATATGGATAATTTAGTGTATTTAATGAAGCTAAATATTTTTTTTTTTTTGTGGGAGGAAGCCACAGCAGCCAGAGAAACATGCACGCCAGGCCCGACTTGTTTAACTCAGCACAAACAATCTTTCCACTCAAGTATGGCGTAAATTTTGTTTTTTAGATGCTTGAATAATGTCCAGCAGGTTTACAGATACCATGTATGTCGTGTAGGTGATGTATGACATATTAACTCATTGACTGAATTGAAAATAAGACGCAGAGCGCCATTCCCGAATTTGTTCAGGTTTTGTTTTTTTCATGCTTGAGTGCTGATAAAGTGCTGGCCATGGCCTCTAGCAAGGTTTTTTCTTTTCCACAAGGGGGCCGAATTTCCGTTCTTCCCATGTTAGCGCTTTGTTCCAGCTTCAGCTGGTGTTCAAGCGCTATATAAACCAATATGTATCGATTGCATTGTACATGTATTTTGGACAGCCGGCCTCATTTCAAGCTCATACAACTCCAGACCCATATAATTTAGGAATTAACTTTTTTTCTGACAAAAGAAGATATTCTAAAGTTTCTAACGCTATACTGAATGTACTGGAATTCAAGTGAGAATGACAAAAACCATGGTACTGGAGTGCATACATTTTTGCACATCTGGCAGTGAATGAGTTAAGGATGTCTAGAAAAAAGACGGACGGCATCTATTTCTGAGGATGCAGCTCAGCCTCAATTTTCATGTCATCGAACAATCTTGTTTTCACCAAAGGGACCGCTTTGACTCACACTTGTTTGTTTCATGCGAGAGAAAGCACATTCCGAGCGTTAGCTATATCACACACTGATAATACTCTCCTCATGCCATCCGGCAATCCCCATAAATGGATCAAATCTGCCCTTTCCAATCGCATCCATATGCATGAGATTGGGAAATAGCAAAGTCAGTAAGTCAGGCGGTTGTATATTTGGCATTTCAGATCAAGCGCATAACTTCCACAGACTTTGGGGCCATGGATACACCCCCACTCCTCCCGCCTCACGTTGCAAATAATAGTCCACCAATCATGCACATAAAAGCAGCTGAAAAAAAAGAGGCACTGCTTAACATCTTACAACACATACGTCTCCTTGCGGGAACACTCCAAAATGACACTAAATTGCAAGGCTGTTCCATTGATACTAGTGAAACCAGGGCCAGGGATTTACGAACTACAAAACATTGCCCCCCAACCCCCCAAAAAAAGTCATAAATCCGACTTAACCATTCATCATTATTTATTCAACCAATTCAGTTGTTCTTTGGTTGACTCTCAAAACACAACAAATCAACAAAAATGGTCAAGTAGCTTTTAAATTGAGAAGGCTGGGGCTACTGTGACTTTCTTGCTCAAGAATCAAATGGAAAGGAGCGCTGTGTCCTTGGCGCTTAGTTTAGGGCTCAATCACATAAAAACAACCTCATAAAAACTTTTTAGGAATTGAGTTTTTGAAAAACTTTCAGGCAGGCGACAATGCACACACATGTTTGTATTTTCAGTCATTTGCAGGCTTTAAACATAAATTATACAATCAGCGTGATTCAACCCCTTTTATGCACCATGTAACCCGATAACACGATAAACTGTCCACTGCGCTGTCCCTGAAAAGGTTAAAAAAATCCATTTTGAAAGCCAGTGTTAACTCATTCACTGCCATTCACGAATTGAAAATCTGACGGACAGTGCCATTCCCTAATTTGTTTGGGGTTTGTTTTTTCTTGTTTGGGTTCCGATAAAGCCTGTGACAAAATGTTTCCCTTTTTTCCAAGTTAGCGCTTTGTTCCAGCTTCAGCTGTTGTTAAAGCGCTATATAAACCAGTCTGTATGTATTGCAATGTATTTTGGACAGCCACCTTCATTTCAAGCTCATAACTCCAGACCCACATAACTTAGGAATTCACCCTGGCACTAGAGTGGACACATTTTTGCACCTGTCTGGGAGTGAATGAGTTAAATGCTAGCTTGCTCTGTCAAGCTTAGTCAGCGCAAACCTCTTTTTTTTTCTTCCCCATAACTTTTTTCTGTTTTGATGTCACCACTAGTGCACAAATATCAGAACAAATTTCATTTCATTGTGCCATTTAGCCGAAGAAAAATCGCCATGTACTGATTGAGTAGTTGCACTTAATCAAATGAATGCTTGCACTATTTGGTGTATATCTCAGTTTGATGAGCAGAGCCCTGCTTTGGCCGGTTTAAAACATGGGACGAGTCCAACCCTAATAGCCTTGAGAAACTTACAGGGATTGATGGTGTGTTGAACTTGAGTCACCTGTGCTCTTTTGTGTGTTTTGTGCCCACAGCGTCCGTTGGAAAAGCCGGACGGCCTGGATGTTTCCGACCAGAGCAAAGAGCACCCGCAACACCTGTGTGAGAAATGCAAAGTCCTGGGTTACTACTGCCGGCGCGTGCAATAAACGTCTCCCGTCGCTGTGGTCCGAGCGGCAAGAACGCTTTATCAGTCAACCTCCGCTCCATTGACCATCAAATCTAGTCACGATGTTAAGAGATGACATTCAGGAAAATCCAGAGAAATATATTTTGTATAAATCAACTTCTTGTGCAGGAAAGCCCACTCAACCATTTTCTCATTAGGCTCATGTTGCGGTCAAAGATGACCTCATTTTGAGGTTTGTCACCTTTTTGTTTACATAAATCTGCCTTCTATTACCTTGTCAAGTGAAGCATGTGTGTATTCATATAAACAATATATAGATATACATATATACACAACAACGTGACCTTGCCATAGTTGCCGTCAACAGCACATCTCTATTTACTGTGAATTAACTGAGGGATAATGTGCCATATATCCCAAGCTTACATGTGGCCTATTTATTTTCTTATTGTGTTGTGTGCAATTAGCCTTTGAAGTGGGATATGGGAGAAAAAAATATATATAGGCATTGTATATCCTTAGAAACTACTGTAGGCCTAGTATTGCTCCGTTATGTCAAGTGAAGTTTTTAGTTAAAACACTTTTGAAAACAAAAATTGCTTGTGCATGCTGAATATATTTGTTGTTATTTCAAGTAGTTTCAAGCTTGCTGGAGGCTGTGACACTAAATGGAACATACTGAAATGGTGTGGTGCAACAGTTGATTGTGGTGTAAAAAAGTTCAGAGAGGGCTGATGAAGGTTGACGGAAAAGTAGCCGTTTGAAGGCTGGTCAAAGAAAAAACAACCCCCGCCCCAAAAAAATAAAAATGCAGGGAGGAACAAGAGAGTTACTGTGAAACGAAGGAATTTTTGGGCCACCTTGAAAAGAAAAAAAAATCTTACATTTATGGAAAAAAATATATGTATAAAACCTAAGTGGGAATTGTCTCAAGAGCAATTTTACATTTTACAAGGCTTATATATTTGTGTTATGTGACTAACGTTCATGTAATATTAACAGAAATATTACAAGACTACCATGTGGAAATAAGTCACAATGAGATAAAGTGGTCATATATAAATGTTTTAAATTTTTAGTAGTACTCATCCAAACGTAAATTTGGCTAACTCAAAGTAGGAGTATTTGAATAAATATGATTCCATAGTAATAGTATGAAAGAGAAAAATAAAAATAATGAATGTAAAGAGACTCGTAGGATTTTTTTTTTAGGAGAATAAATTTTGACAACAATAAACACAGAGGTGAAATAAAACAGGACAATTAAAAACAAACTGACAAGACACATGTCCCCGTCATGACATTAAAATGTCAATGTGACTATTGTAATTTGTTGACTTGACTCACAAAGGTGACAGTATCATGTTATTTTGTTTTCAGTGTGGCCCTGATAATCTCTATTGGAAGGAAGGATTTATGGAATGTAACAAAGTTGGTTTTGGGTTGAGAGATTACTTTATCGAATGATTTTAACATTAAATGTACAGTACGAAAGTATGAACTACAGAAGATATACTACATTTCCAATTGATAGAAAGTGCTATATGATCATCTTCATCGGAAATTATCTATTTTTTTTATAATCACAGTACATTTTTTAGCTCGACAAATATCAACGTTGTTCTATTTTTTTTACACTGTAAAATTGTGTATGTGCCTTGCATGGATTCAAGAAAGAACTAGAAAAAGTCAAGACAGTGCAGATGATGCATTCACTGTGTGCATAGAAAGTGTTGGATTTGAACTCCTTTCTCTGTGCCCTGTTTTAACTACACCTTCAAAATTAGGACAACTGAAAATAGTGAAATACTGTTTCATCAGAATCATCTTTATTGCCAAGTATGGAGAACACACTGCAGTAGTATCATCATCAAAACATTGCAAAGAGGCACTATACAGTTCTATTTGGGTTACTGTTAATAGAGTAAATGGCTTGGGGGAAGAAGCTGTTTAATCGACTGTAATCGAATTCATGCCATATTTACAAAAACTAGATTTCCAGCATTTATCTTTATCTAGAAACATCCCTGAATTGACTTCAAATGGCTCTGAGTGCTTGTAATTTTGTATATCATTACTGTACATGTTAAATGTACATTGTCTTTTGAGCATCTTAAAAAAAAACACGAAACATTGTTTGAATCTTCAAAAAGAAACTTGAAATTGAAATGCTCAATTGTACAGTAAGTACCCACAATGAGTAGTGGCGGCCATCTTACTTTTGAAGATGTGGTTGTCTTGTAAAATTACCATTGCGTTTTTCAGACTAATGAAGCAATGACTGTAAAGTGTACTTGAGAGTTTTGAAAGGCGCTGATAAATACTGTACAATGTAAATACAAAATATACAATGATGTGGGTTCCTATAATTCCCACAATGCAATGTTTCAGCACCACTCAACGCCTATATGAAAATATATATGAAAATGGTTCCACACCCCTGCACTGTTAAAACACCCAAAGGCCTTTCGAACACCACCCGTGATGCCTTTTTTTTAATGTAATTGTCATGTAGTGTCTAAGAAAAGTTGAAAAATCAACCTGGTGTCCTAAACGGCACACTGGGAGCAAACGGAAGCAGTAGAAAATAACAAAATGTGTATTTTGTCTTGAATTCTCATTTATACTTGACTTTTGTATTAGCTTTTCAGTATATATAGCCTATAAAAATGTATACAGAGTATGTGTATTTTGCATTTTTATAGCAACCTAACTCGAGTTATGACGGATATTTTATGAACAAATGTTTATGTATATATTTGATGGCTGTCATTTTAGAAGTGTTATACACTATGTGTGTGTGTTGTGGGCGGGCATGGGGGGGATAAAGAAGGTCCCTTCCTGAGAAATAAACCTACCTGGGAGTTTTCTTTCTCCTTGGATTCAATCTGCAGAAGTATTTATGATTTTTTTACAACACTTCTTGTATAAAATATGCAAACAAATTTACACTATGAAGAAAATATTGATGTCTACTTAGGTTATGATAAATAAAAACTGAAAAGAAAAAGCTGGTACATAATTATTTTTTCTCAATATTTTTGTTAAATAATCTGCATACACGTTACTAATTATGAACTGGTATACAAACGTATCACCATTTTGTGGCTGAAAAGTATGATTTTGTGTGAACATGCAGAATGTCTCGTCGCCACTGTATGAGTACGTCAAAACTGTGAGACGCAGCTTGCCTTGAGCTGATCTATTATGGGATGTTCCAGTGTTATCTCTAGCTGTTAGCTCACGACAAAGAACTAGTTGAGTTTGCATGTGCCTGTGAGTCCAGTGTAGAAAGTATTACATTTGTGCAATGTAACGTATGTTACTATTTAAATCCCTTTTTTGATATTTTTTTTTTGTTCCGGTATTACATTTACACACTTTTGAATACAATTTACGGAATTTATGTAGTGTGTTAAAAAAAATAAATGTGTGTATCCCTTGTTGCAGAATATTACAACTTGACTGTGGGTTTGTTTTTTTAACATCCATGAAACGGCATTCCAAAATGTGCCTTATTTGTTAGCTAGGAAATATTTTTTTCGTGCTCTAGTGATGTCTCCGTTGATGAATAAAAATATGTCTGAGAGTCTGCCTTCTGTTTGGATTTGTGTCTGGTTTGTTTGAATGAACATAAAATGGAGCACATGGTGGGTATCATCCGCACCAGGGGAAGCGCGTTTAATCATTGGTCCATAATGAGTACACAGAATAGTTTCCATGCATTTGCAAGAGCTCTTTGGCATTCTAATGTTTTCTTGTTGTAATGGAAGTGAAATATACTCAATACTATCTAGTAAGCGGAAGTGAGATAATTAATCGACAATTACCGTATTTTCCGGTGTATAAGGCGCACCAGTCTATAAGGCGCACCCCCAACGAATGGTGCATATTCAAACTTTTTTTTTCATATACTGTATAAGGCACACCTTCAATGAATGAAAAGGCGCACCTTCAATGAATGAAAAGTTTTCCAAATATAGCATGAAAATATATAAAACATTTCCAAATATAAGACACACCACATTATAAGGCGCTACAGTCGAGTCTGTGGTTACGCACTACTTCTTCTACAGGGGGAAAATTGAGTCGTGACTACTGACGTAAATTGCAAGACCTGTTGTGGCTATACAGTGTATTACTTCACATATAAGGCACCTGCGTATAAAGTGCACATTCATCATCTCAAGAAAATTAAAGCTTTTGGGTGTGCCTTATACATCAGAAAATACATTAATCGAAGCGCAAATCTATGTATATATATATATATTTTAGAATTGATTATTGGAGCCCTAAAATGTTCCAACTCTTCAGAGGTTCTGCATATTGACAGTAAATATTGCCTGCGTATATGCCTGTGTATATTGCCTGTATATTGCCAGGTGCACCTTATATGTGAAGTAATATTGAGTCACAACAGGTCTCATAACTACTTTCAGCATCTACTGACTCCATTTTCCCCCGTAGAAGAAGTAGTGCATAACGGCAGCCTCTACTGTAGCACCTTATAATGGGGTGTGCCTTATATTTGGAAAACATTTATATAATTACATATATTTCCAGTGCGCCTTATATATGGAAAATGTGTGAAAATACACCGTTTTATATACACCGTACATACATTTGCTTTTACTTTAGAAAGATCCACATTTGTCTATTTTCTGACATATTGTGTACCAAACCAGTAAGCAAACCCAAAAATATGTTATATCAATATTTTTTTGTGCAAAAATTATACTTCAAATCCATGTGAAAAAAATGCTCCTCATTTAAAAAGGTGTGTTGGACCTGCAGACACATCACAGCGGCAGAAAGCTTTGGGGGTATTTCATTAAGATGGAAATGGGGAATTAATATCAGTTCTGAATACAAAGAAACAGTATTCACGTAAAATGTTCAGGCTACTGTTTAAAACAAAACATTAACAAGGAAAAGCCAACTAAAACAATTGGACTTTATTTAAGGTCAACCATGGGCATTTTGGAGAAATAGAGCTGCTATTAACGCATTCACTGCCGGGCAATGTGCAAATGTGATCACTCCAGTGCCAGGGTTTTTGTCATTTTCACTCAAATTGCAGGACCTACGGAATATTGAGTTTTAGGATTACATAAACATTCAATGCAACGTAACAAAAACAAACATCATACCCTCTTCTTTCATCAGAACAAAACAACTTCTTTCAAGCTTACTTGGTTGTCCAGTTATCTGCATTGAAAGTGGGGGCGGCTGTACAAAAGGTAAATGTTGCCCTCTCGTGGTGGGAAAAAATATTGCCAGAGGTCTGACCAAGGTTTGAATCCCCCCCACCCTCACAAACAAGAAAAAAAAAACAAAACCCAAACAAATTCGGGAATGGCGCTCCACGTCATGTTTTTCAATTCCTGAATACATTCGGGAATGGCAGTCAATGAGTTAAATTATCAAAACATAAAATGTGTGACAATAGTGGAGATTATTATGCTGAAAGAAAACAAACAAGCCATGTTCAAAGGCAGGGTGGAGGCCCAATTCTGTCAAGTTTGTTTCAACATCTCAAACCAGACAAAGTACCAGCTTCTCCAAAGCAACCGTGTAATGTGAGAGCGCAAACAAACACTGGTGGAAGGTCACCATGCAGATGTTTTGTGTGTGTGTGGTGTAGAGAGGGGTATTTTAAATAATACATTATTTTCTTATGTAAAGTACAAGCCTCACATATGAGTCCAAAGATATTTTCTGGTGTAAAAGATTGAGGCCAGCGCATGGATGTCACCTGATGTCACTTCCTGCTGGGGTTAACAGGAAGCGATGAAGTCTAAAAAAAGCCACTGGCTGTTTTCCAGGAAGGTTGCAAAGCAGCGGGGGCACAAGCCAATGTCCTCCGAGTGGGCCGCAAGAGCGGGAACGTCGGACGTTTATTTGGCAGGAAGTGGCGGGGAGAATTGCACAATATGAGGATTTGGACTCCAAAGGATGACCCTGAACTTTTCAACACATCAGATGAATGATGCGAAAAAAGACACACGGGAAGCAAATAATTCTGAGAAGCCCTTAACTGCAAAGGGCCGCATGGAAATCTATTTGACTTGCCCGCAATCTGCCACAATTATTTTTTTCATCACACCGCCATCGTGTAAACCCATGTCTTCCATTTTTGAGACCACGTCCATACCTGACGTTACCTGTCCAAACACGACGTGTTTGCCGTCCAGCCTACCGACAAAACACAAAGGGGATTCCACAAAAACACAAATGTCATTTGGGATTTTTTGAGGCGTCCTATATACCAACACTATTTTTTTTTTTTTTTTCAGTAAATGGCTGAAAAAAAACTATCCATGGCTTCAATTTGCCACAACTATTTGATTTATATTGTGTTAATATATTGAAGATGAAGGTTTTACCATTCCGTTTTGGTGGTGCAGATAAAGAACTGGGAGCCGTTTGTGTTTGGGCCTGAGTTGGCCATTGACAGAGTCCCTGCGCACAACAAAAACAATGTGTAAAGATGACTGTTGTTAGGAAGAAAATTAATAAAAAATAAATACATTAAAAAAAGAAGGCATTTTGAATTGAATTTCATTTGGATCTTTGTAAATAGGTCAGACTGTGATTGAAATGAGCAGAAATGAACATTCAGTAGTACCATCTAGTGGACATGCAGGATATAATGGCTGTACAGCTAAAAAATAAAACAGACAAATACTGTATAACACAGACACAGCAAATACGAAATAGAAGGATTGTCTTGTTTCATATGCAGAGCCTGCAATTTTGAAAAAAAAGAATTAGATATTTGTGTTCATTTTCGAAAATTAATAAACTTGAAATCATGAATCAATATTTAAATATGTGTATTGATTTGCAGAGATAAAAGTGTCTATATTGTTATTGTCTCGGGCCAGGTATAGGTTTACATTTATGACATTGACCGTTTTCCCAACTGGAAGGTGGAAATCATTTCACATAGCCCATTAATTAGGTTAATTAGGTTAATCGCACAAGATCATTTTTGAGAGGCCAGCGACATTTGTGGACATTAATTGTTGCAAGTCTCTCAAGACATACAATCAGCAGGTCACTTAAATTTGACCTGAAGATTGTATGTGTAATTCACACTGAAATAAGATACAAACATAAAAACACAAAGAAAATAATACAAAATAACACAGAGATTGATATTGAGTATAGGTGATAATTTTACAATATTTTAGAATGGTGTATTCTATTTCTTTATTTATTAATTTTAGAATTATTTAGAATGTACTGCGGCCCGATCCGAAATAGTGAAAATGCACAAGCATTTTGTGTTCTCCTCTATGGTTTATAACACCATAAGATAGCATACATTGACTAGTTTTCTCAAAACAAAGCACCTCAATATACCTAAAAAGCATTTGACACCAAGATGTCAACATGCCCAACACCAAAGTGTTGGGAATTTTTTTTTTGGGGGGGGGTTGGTTATCTGTGGTTGGGTGGATTCATGGAAAATGAATCACAAACATTATTCAATTTACTCAGAAAGATCATATGAACCATGGCTGACTTAAAAAAGACCATAGTTAAAATAAAAGTAATTATGATAAAATATCAAAACTGTGACAGTCACCTGCTCCGGTGTGTTTTAATTTAAAGTTCTCATCCTTGAAGGTTTTTCCGTATATAGATTTGCCTCCGGTTCCGTTGTTTTTGGTGAAATCTCCTCCCTGTGACTCACGCACACAGCGTCAAAACAAGGAAGAAACAGCATTAGAAGTCATTTTTAAAGTCAGTCTAAGAGTGAACTGACCTGACAGATGAATTGTGGTATGATCCTATGGAACGCACTCCCCTTGTAGCCAAAGCCATGCTCTCCTGTGCACAGAGCTCTGAAGTTCTCTATGAAATAAAACACGTTTATTATTTTTAACACGGTTGGAATGACCTGGGAATGTTGACTTTACCCGCAGTCTTCGGCACCACGTCGGCATTGAGCTGAAAGATAAACACAGAGAAAGCGCGTGTGTTCACAGACGCCCTGCAGGGGACACCAAAGTGAAACGAACGATGCTAACAATATGGCTATGTGGCTAGCTACCTGAATGATTATCCTCCCCAGAGGATCGCCGTCCGCCTCGATGTCCAAAAAAACGTGTGGTTTCTCGCCCGGACCCGAGGAAAACAACCTCGCCGTGGCAATGCCGAGAGGGCTGTATTTGATTCGATTTTTGACGACGAACATCTTAACCTCAAGATATTAGCTTTAGCATAGGCGCTGCCTGCCTGGAAGTGCAACGTCACGCAGCCTTGACAGGAAGCAGAAGCGTTTAACGGTGACACCGTGTGGCAGAATTCGGGAGCGCCACAACGTTTTACGATTTCTGTTGTTTAATAATGATAATGCTGATAATAATATTATTAATATTATTATTATTAATAATAATCGTATTATTATTATTATTATTATTATTATTAATAATAATAATAATCTCATCTTTACTTTCGGCTTTTCCCTTCAAGGGGTCGCCACAGCGAATCAGTGTCCTCCATCTTCATAGGTTCGATTTGCATGTTTGATTTTGCCTAGCTTTTACGTCGGATGCCCTTCCTGACACAACCCTCTGTATTTATCCGGGCTTGGGACCGGCACAAGAAGACTTATGCCCCCTTGTGTCTTCAGAACATGCAACTCGCTCAGTAAAAACACAAAATGGTCATCGGCACAGCAACAATCAAAAAAGCAAAACTATACTCACCATTTGATGACAATGCTCTGATCTTACCGTGAAATGGGCATCTCTTTTCGTTTCAGTGTGACTTAACCACCCCATAACAACAATAATAAACATCATCATCGTACTCATATAAATATAATTATAATAATAAAATAATAATAAAATCAAAATGTTACATTTGTGCATTAATTGGGTTAAATTGAAACATGACTGATGTATGCTGCAGTACATTTGAATAAAAACAGCATATTAACTATGGACTGTATTTTTAAGTTTGTGAGTCCTTTTAGAAGTGCAGAACTTTTTCAAATTGCATCGCTTTGCACAATATTAACAATATAGCACCTTTAAATAACAGTCATGATAGTAATACACTTTATTGTATGCTCTGCTTATATTTCTCTTCAAAATGCATGATAAAAGATAAGGTAAAATAAAACAGAAACCAAATATTCTACTTCGGGAGGGCATCCGACGTAAAAGCTTGGCCAAAACAAACATGCAAATCAAACCTCTGAAGATGGAGGACACTGATTTGCTGTGGCAACGTCATGTTAATTTGTTTCAAAATACTGCTAACATTAATATTCCCTAACTGTTCTATTTTTGAACTCTTTTTACATCAGGATTCACTATGAAGATGACACCCTATTTTTATATTTTATATTAGATACTGCAGACTTTAGTTTATGAAGACTACATCATACACAAGAGTAAAACATGGCTCAGCATTAAAAATTAAATGTACAGTATATTAATACCTCTGGAATTGAACAGTTGTTGGGTACTTTGTCATGTGGAATTTTGCACATTTTCTTTTCTTAAATGTGCTGTGCGTCTTGTATGACCCATGAAAGAAACAATGAAATTAGCAGCTTCCCTTTCGTGACTGACTATTCAATCATCTCCCAAAACATGACTTTTTTTCCTGTGTATATGACACTTGGAGTTAAATTTTATTATAATGAGGCACGTCCTGTGTATATTACACTCAGAAGGAGCTAAATTTGAGTATATAGAGGCACGTCCAACATTGTGTTTCATCGGAATACATATTTATTAGATAAATATTAGGATGTCACGTCATCTAACTACATACAGATTTGCAAGACTAAAAATCACAATGTTTGTCCGACCAATAAGAACGGATTGTACATGAGTGAATGTACAAACACCAAGAGAGAGAAAGACAACTGCCACTTGTGCCAATCACTTTAGATTGTACCTTTATAGCATTGTTTGCCAAATTGCATAAAAACTATAAACTGGACATTTTATTATGACTTTTTTGGCTCCTTTACACACTCTAAAGCTTTGTCTCCAAGTCCTAATGAAGCGTGTGAATCAATTCGTAGCACCTTTATAAAGTACACAGGCCAAAGAGAGATACACAGAATAATTACACAAAGGGGAAAAATGTATTTTGTGTCAGTCGCTCCCCCCATGCAAGGGAGGATTGACATAAAGTATTTTACACAAATGAACAGGCGATATTAGCGAGGTCTGTGATCGTCAAAACTGATTTCAATTGGAACATCTGACAGGAGAATGCAAGCTTTACAAATTCTAAATACACTATGAACACTCCCTCCGGAGAAAAATGAATACATTTCTGTTAATGGGTCTCTATTTGTCATTTACAATATGTACACATGCGTGCATTCCCTCACAGTCATGGCCTCCCAATCCACATTTGCTTCTTGCTTTTCATTATTTATTTATTTATTTATTTGTTTATTTACTTATTTATTTTGAACATGCATTCTCATCTCATTGGCTGGAAGTGGATAGAGATGCACACTGACTGCGTCGGGAACATCAATGCGGCAATGCTTACATGAAAACTCAAAACTATTTGATGAGTAACGTAAAAAATATTTGGTTGCATATGAAAAGGGGCAGGGGGGTACTAAAATAGGGTGGAAACAGTACGTTTTCAACTTCATTGACTGCATCAAACTTATAAAACAAAATAATAATTGGCTTAAAACCACATAAAATTAAGGTTAGAATACACAACAAATGTGAATATTTTGGAACCAAATTCATTTTTTTCAAGGTAACCAATTATATATATATTTTTTGGTTAGGGGGTGGAAATTTGGACCTCTAAGCTGCTTTTACACTTTTTTTAGACACAATCCTGACACATCACATTAAAAAAATAATCAAATAAAAAAAACAAAAACAAAACTAAATTGTGGCAAAGGGGGAAAATGTACACTGACACACACAATACAAGGCCAGAGTGCATTTGGAAGTGGGTTTGTGAGGACAGTATTTTTATGTGTGTGTGTGTGTGTCAGCGTGTGTTTGTGAGAGAGTGTGACACAGTACCATGTCAAGTTGACAGTAATAGATGGACACAGCACTGCACATTCACTAAGTATTCACAAAGCGTATCTACAACAGTTGTGCGCGCAAGGTCTCACACACACACACACACACACACGCACGCAAACACACGCACGCACACACACACACACACACACACACACACACACACACACACACACACACACACACACACACACACACACACACACACACACACACACACACACACACACACACACACACAAACGACTAAGAAAAAAAATGCACTAGAGCAATAAATATAGATTGGACAATGAACAGGACACATTGGCACAATTGCGAGAAAAAAATGTGGAAGAGTGAGACATGATAGATAATAAATAGAGCTTCTGCGGAGTGGAAGAAGGACTCGGTGGTGAATTTGCTCCCCTCTGTACATCTGCTACAGGCAGCATGACCACACGGACATGCCCGCACATAAACACACTTACACACACACTGCATGACTACTCGTCCTTTCAGCGAGGTCATGCGCTCCATTTGCCACGTGCACTCTGGAGGGGTGGAGCGGGTATGGGTTGGGGGTTGAGGGCCGTTGGTTCAAAGGTCACGGCATGAGCTGCCCGTCTTGGAAGAACACGTTTGAAAAAGTCGACAAAATATCGCATATGCACAGACAAGATTTCTTTCCCCCACAAAAGCCAAATCATGCTTTGATAGGAGGTAAAAAGGGGGAAAAAAAGAAAATAATTTCCTTATCTGCAGGCTTTTATCGTTTACAAGTGATGATGATAATAATAGCTGCACACTTGATAATATATCATAAACATGTACTGTATATCAACTATATACATTTGCATGACGGTGTTTTTTTTTTTCACGCCGACGTGGACGTGGATGTTGTTGGTGGAATCTTTACACAAAAACATGTGTAGGGATGAGCTGCACTCCCGTAGTTGCACCCCAACCCATGCAGCACATCTTCTCGAAAGACAGTGTGCACGTGTGCGCATGGGACACAGTCTCAAGTGTCAAACTGGGAGGTGGGCGACGTGTCTGTGGACAGGACAGTCAAACGCGTCCCCTTGTGAGGTGAGCTTAAAAGGAGGAAGTGGGGAATGGGGCAGCGGGAAATTAGTTGTTCTCAAAGAGGGAGAGAAGGTCGTCATTGCTGTTGGCCGGAAGATCGGGAGGATCCAAGTACGAGAGGAGCTCATCCGGGTTAGCCAGCTCTGGAAGCAGCTGAGGAAGACCCCCAAAAATTGGGATGATCAGGAATTTTTTTGCGACACAAATGAAGCAGTTAACAAGTACAGATACAAGCCATCTGTAGCTTAATGCTAATATAGTATATATAATATAATATAATATATATAATATAACATGGATATATATATCAGGAACAGATATTTGTACATCTACAGTTGAGCAACATGTAGACAGTCAATGTAACAATACTGATGAGGGCATATTATTTGTCCTCCGAAAATGACAAAAATTAGAATCTCTTACACTAATTGGGTTAAATGTTTCTACATTTATCTGCACGAGTCTATTGTATTGCACACTTGTCTGTTATGGTGTTCCAATGAAAAAAAAGATAGGTAGATAGATAGGCAGGTAGGTAGATAGATAGGTAGATAGAGAGGCATATAGGCAGATAGGTAGGCAGATAGACAGGCAGGCAGGCAGATAGATAGGCAGGTAGGCAGATCGATCGATCGATTGGCAGATACAAATCGATCAATTGGCAGATCGATCGATCGATTGGCAGATCGATCGGCAGATCAATAGATCGATCGATTGGCAGATCGATAGATCGATCGATTGGCAGATAGATAGATCGATCGATTGGCAGATAGATAGATAGATAGCTAGCTAGATAGTTGGATAGATAGATAGATAGATAGATAGATAGATAGATAGATAGATAGATAGATAGATAGATAGATAGATAGATAGATAGATAGATAGATAGATAGATAGATAGATAGATAGATAGATAGATAGACGGACGGACAGACAGACGGACGGATAGATAGATTATTTCATTTAAACACCATTTTTGGAAGATGAAGATTTGCCCATGCGTCAAACTACCGCAGTATAACGGTAAGTCAAGGAGCACTCACTTGATAAAAGATTTGTCTATACTTTTTTTCCTGCCTTCAGTATTAGAGTGAGTACATCAGTACTTTGAAAGATGTGGTATGATATCTGGTATTGAAACCCAAATATCACGTGGGAAAATGTTTGACATTAAACCGTATTATTTTAAACAGTTTTTTCCCCCACATCAAGCTTTGGCCGCTGTATTTTGGGGGGACACAAACACACACAAACTTACATCCAGTGAAGGTTCAGGCATGTCCGGGCCATCTGACGAGGGGTTAAACGTTAGATCGGCGTGCGGGTGAGCATTCTGGCTGGGCGGCTGAGACGGCTGCGGCGTCGGGCGAGGCGGCTGCGAAGATGAAGGACCACCGCCGTGATGCAAGGGCGGCCCCGATTGGCCGCTGCCACCATGATGCATGGAGGGCCCCGATTGGCCGCCGGGATGGGGAGAAGCATGCAAGCCGGGCTGCATGGAGTTATGGGACGGATCGGGATGGGACATCTGCTGGAGACAGAGAGGAAGACAGAGGGGAGCAGATGAAGAGAGGGGAAAAGTGAAATGAGTCCCAGCGTGAATAATGTGAACCAGCCCCTTGAAAAGGGAAGCTGTGACCAGCAGACGCGTACATCTGAAAAACTTTATGGCAAGCATGTGAGCGCACACGTCTTGTTTCAGCCCACAGGGCAACACCTCAGCCTCTCATTTGATTTCGGCTGTGTTTGAAATGACTCCTTGTCGACTATATGGTACTCTCTATCGTAGGTTTCGCATTTTGTTGTGCTGACGGAGACTTTTTTGTTGTGCTGACGGAGTGTTAAAGTATCACTTACTTACCGTGTCATTCATGCCGTGGTTGAGGGGCTTGTCCTGGGACAGAAGACCGCTTGGACCATCTGGGGGGTGGGAAAGTTGAGGGCCGTGGATGAAGTCACTTATAGGTGGCCCTCCTCCGACTCCACCTCCTCCTCCGGCACTTCCCCCACCTCCAGATGGGTTCCCGTGAGGAAAGTCAAAGTTCCCTTGGCTGTGGTAAGGGTTGCCTTGATAGACCAAAACAAACGGCATCGGTGACCTCATGACATTTCCAGTACAATGACCAAAGAACTACAGTAGAATTACCAATGAAATGTCACAAAATGACAATGCTTGACATTAGAAGCAGATTGTCCAAATTCGTTTTGATTACCTGCTGCTGGGTAATCTCCGCCATTTCCACTGGCATGTTGGCCAGCGTGGTGCGGGGGATAAGGACTGGGACCAGGTCCAGGACCATGGCCGGCCCCTGGCCCGCTTCCAGGCCCAAGCTGGGCGATCATTTCCATCACGTTGGGCATGGTCATCTGACTCGGGCTCATGGTCTTGAAGCGCTTGGCCAGCGGTCCGTCGGGGTCTTCTTTGATGTGCAGCTCAGACTTGATGGCCACGGGCCGCCAGCTGCACGTCGGGTCAATCGTGACCTCCTCGAACTCTGAACTGTTGACGATTGAATTAAAAGCATTGATTCAAAGCCTGCACTTCACATCACCAAGTGTATTTTCATTTTCAAACTTACTTTTGGATGGCATTGAGGATCCCCCACATGTACTGATCCACTTCGAGACCTTCGAGTAATGCTGTTTTACTACAAAGAAGAAAACAAAATACAAGGTAGGAATTACAATTATGAGAAAATAAAGGCAGACTGGGCGGAACTAATCCTTTCCTGGATACAAGGACAACATTGGGGAGTTCCCACATTCATCTATTGTAGGGGGGGGGGGAACTTAAATCCCCGGAGTGGGTCTTTTTTTTTTTTTTTGTAACAGTCCTATGGGATATCCTCATTGGAGTACACACCTGCTAACCAAATGCAGGATAAATATGCTATTTCAAATGTGAAAAAAATCGAATGCATTGGAATCACGACTCGAAACTCCTAATCAGTGAAAAAACTGTAAATTAACCCCCACCCTCAGAAAAAACAACAAAGCCAAAATTGTAATATTATTGTGGTACTGTTTGTCTATATATTATTCCAAATCCAAAAAATGAACAAACAAAAATTAGGGCAGTGTAAACCCAGTGGAAGGACAACAAAGACATACCTGCCATCTAATGGTGATTGTTGATATTATACTTTAAAATTCAACACTTGGAAAGTTGCAAATGCACATACTTGCAGATGGATGGAGGATTGTTTTATTTATTTCAAATATTTCACAGATAGACGCACACGTACACAAGCTCACAAACATACTATATTTCTGTTCTTTTGTTTTATAAATAATAATAAATAATATAATATAATATAATATAATATAATATAATATAATATAATATAATATAATATAATATAAAAATTAATATAAAAACATGACATACTTGCAAACAGGACACCTCCATGTGCCTCTCTCACAGTTGAGCTGCAAGTAAGACTCCAAGTCGAAGCACTGCAGATGGCACAACATGATCAGTTCCTGTGTTTACATGAATGAATTTTAATCAACAACTTTAGGATATCCACAAACCTGCACATGTTTGCAGTCATGGCCCCGCGCGGGGAGCTGGATGCGGCGGAAGGTGATGGGACACTTGAGTGACACTTTGATGGCGGTTTGCTCCACGCCATCCTCCCCGTTGAGAGTGGTGCTGCCGGCTGAGGCCGCAACACTGCTGAAATTCCTCTTGACTGGAAAATGAGAGATTCATTTGAATGTATGTTCCATGGAATTGTATTAGTTTCATCTTAACTCATTCACTGCCATGTACAAATTTATTTGGGAATTGAACATATGACGGAGAGCGCCATTCCCAGATTTGTTCGGGTGTTGGTTTTTTCATGCTTTGGTGCCGATAAAGCACTGGCTCTGGCCTCTGGCAATGTTTCTTTTGTTTTTCACAAGGGGACAGTATTCCCCTTTTATACATGTTAAAACTTTGTTCCAGCTTCAGCTGTTGTTAAAGTGCTACATAAACAATATGTATGTATTGCATTGTATTTTGGACAGCTGCCCTAAATTCAAGATCATATAACTCCAGACCCATATAATTAACTCTTTTTTTCTGATGAAAGAAGAGAGTTTAAAGTTTCTAACGTTGTATTGAATGTTTATGTAGTCCGAAAACTCAATGTTCTGTGGGTCCTGGAATTCATGTGACAATGACAAAAAACCTGGCACTGGAGTGCATACATTTTTGCACGTCTGGCAGTGAATGAGTTAAAAAGGTCATTTACGCATTTCGCTGCACTGCACTGATTCCAGAACGAGATGTCAAAATTATGTATTGATATATTTTTGTCCAACCAGATTTCAGTATCAGTTACGTTTCCATGGGGAACTAATTGACCCAGAGCGTTCTGAATCAGTAGAGTTTCAAAGTCCAAATAGATCCTCACAGGGCTAAGTATATATTATTTAAAAAAACACTTTTTTGAATGTTGGCAAATAAATAATTTTGAAATGGTCCAAATTATGGGCAGCCCTGTACTCGAGTGGCTATCACACCGACTTCACAGTGGTTCCGGTTTCCTCCCAGATTCCAAAAACATGCACGGCAGGCTGATTGAACACTCAAAATTGTCCCCAGGTGTGTGTGTGTGTGCGGAAGGTTGTTTGACTCTGTGTACCCTACGATTGCCTGGCAACCAATTCAGGGTGTCCCCTGCATCGTGCCCGAAGACGGCTGGGATAGGCTCCAGCATCCCCTGAAACCCTAATGAAGATGAAACGGTCTGGAAAATGGATGGATGGGTGGATGGATGCTCCAAATTATGCAACACCGCCATGTGCTGTTTATATGCTTATGTGCTTTATATATTTGTAAATTCCATTTTGCATTTCGACACGGTTGGAGTGGTATGATGAAACGTTTGAAGTCAGGTGAGGCCTACCCAAAACCCAGCAACTAAACGTGCAGGCCGCCTCTGCAAAAGAGCATCGCAAGCGCTAACGGCAGCGGGTGTCTGGGGGTAATTGAGATATTAACACACGGCGGTGGTGGCGGCGTACTTTTGGTGATGCAGTGTTCCGCGGGAAGGAGCCTCTTCTTTAGGAGCCCCTGGAGGACGGAGCGCACAGATGGCCTGTGGACCAGCTGCAGCACAAACAGATGCGACTGCAAAGGAAGAAGCAACACACAAACACACATCTATTCAACTTGAATCCTCAACAGTAGCTGATGTTTTGGTCCCAGGAAATACGGTTTCTCTTCAGATAGTGGGCCACACTCACGCAACAACAGGCGGTGACGGTGATCTGGATGGTGTTCCTTCCCGGCTGGCACACGTGTTTCAGGTGCAGAGGCTTGTGGGAGGTCTTATTGTCGCCCCGCTCGATGGTGAGGGGCGTGGCGTTGACGCTGACCTGGACCGAGGCCGGCCAGTTGGTGTTCATCTGCCTGTCCTCGTGGTGGTAGCACTTGAATTGCAACTCCAAGTCTGACCTGCGGAGGAAATGAATTCGCAAGATTTGACTCCTTTTGATTTTTTTGGGCTTCATCTTATCACTAAGCCATCAACAAATGCCGTGTTGAAGATTGGTGCATATGGCGCATGCTGCGGTCCCATGAAACACACAAAAACAAAATAATTGCGCCACTGCAACAGTAATGCTAAATTCAGGACAACTCCTTTCACCATTTTTTGCACCTGATAATTAACCTGATAATACAATAAGCTATCCACTGTAGTATCTGCTGTCCCTGAAATGGTTAAACGCACATTTTCAAGAACCAAAAAATGGTTTTCATTTCAAACTTGATATGTGGGCATGCATGTCAGAGACCCAACAACTACCTTATTTTCCGGTGTATAATGCCTACTGGAGTGTAAGGCGCATCCCCAATGAATTGTGTATTTTTAAACTTTTTCCATATATAAGGCGGACCTTCAATGAATGAAAAAGGTTTTCCAAATATAATATATAAATATATAAAAGTTGTCCAAATATAAGGCACACCACATTACAAGGTGCTACATTAGGAGCTGGGGTTACGCACGACTTCTTCTAAAGTGGGAAATGGAGTCATTCGTACAGAGAGGAGTTGAGAGACCTGTTGTGGCTCAATATGACTTCACGTATAAGGCGCACCAATGTATAAGGCGCAGGGTCATCTTTTGAAGAAAATCAAGGCTTTTGGGTGCGCTTTATACACTGGAAAATATGGTACTTCAGGCAGTACACTTGAGATCTGGTTCACAACTGAACACATTTTCAAGAAAACATAAGAAAATACAGTGAGGTTGTCCCAAAAAATATTGTCCTGTATAGCTTGATGGGCCTCCTATTTTCAATCATTTTGTCAAGAAGCTACTGAAAAAAAAACATAAAACAACTCCTTTTGCGAGATGGCTCGCTTGAAGGGAGAACCCGTTACCTCCACATGAGCGTCTGGTGGACGGAGGGCCGCAGGTGGAAGACGTGGTTGCTGACAGCCAGGTTGTGCTCAAGGCGGAACGGCTCCAGTACAACGCCGTCTCTGACCGGGAACGTCAACCGCAGCTCCTCATTGGAAATAGCTGGTAGGAAAACAATAAATTAGAGGCCTTTGAGGCGTTGAGAGTAATCTGATTTCGAAAATGTTTTGAAATGTTTTGCCTCTCTTGGAATGTATTTGGATGTATGTTGTACTCACAAGGAGGAAGTGCTGTCATATTTGGTTTAATGTCAGGTGGAAACGGGGGCTTCACGTCCTGGTTTGGCGACAGATATGGCGGAATGCTACTTCCGGGCGTCATGGGCGGCGTGGGGTTCCCAGGTACTGGCGAGTGGGGGTAGTTTCCAGGTCTGGGGGGCTATTAAAAAAACATATATGAGTTGAAATCCATTCAAGAACTTGGATAATTCATACATGAGGTTAGAACTTACCCCATTTCCTTGCCCATATGAGTAACCGCCACCCGAGAAGTTGTTGCCCTGCCCGTTAAATGGCTCTTGCTGCAAATTTAACATTGATACATTTTGAATGAAGACCATCCCTTGTTGACATCCAAATGTGGACAGAGGAGAATCAAACCTTGTAATACTGGCTCATGGGCATGCCAGGTGGGTACTGTCCTTGTCCTTGTTGCCCAGGCATCCTCTGTCCCGGGTAGCTGGGTGAAGGCAGGGGTCTAGAAGCATTGGGAGTCGAGTACTGCCCTTGCTGCGGTGGGAACTGACTGTTGGGTCCATACTGACCTCCGTAGCCAGCCTGGGGAGGGACATTCAAGCAAATGATAACTTAGTGAGCTGTTGTGTCTTTGTATGTGTGAAAAAGACTGACTGTGTGAAAAACTGAAAACCAAAAGAAAATGCTGAAAGAATCTGCAATGTCGCCACGTTGTGGGGAAACAGTGTATATGAACCCTTTCATAGACCCGGAGAAGATGATAACCTGATAACCTGTCCACTGCAGTTACCGCTGTCCCCGAAAGGGTTTATTGACAGCATCAAAATACATGTGTGGCGGGGTGCCCACTCACCTCGCCAGGATACGCTCGCTTCATCCCCTGCAAAGGGATGCCTTGCCGAGGTCCTCCCGGGTAGCCCTGCTGCGGCATCCGCTGGCCGTGCGCTCCGAAAGGTCCCATTCCGGGGGTCCGGGCCTGAGTCATGCCTATGGGAGGCCCACTCATGTTTGGGTTGTTCATCCCTGAACCCATGCTGGCAGGATTCATCCCTCCGGGGGGTCCTCGTGGGCCCGGTTGGTTCATGAACTGACTATTGTAGGCCTGAGCGGGACCCATTTGGAAGGACGAACACATCTAAAGTGAAGAACAGGAAACTTTGAATGTATCAATTTCCGATGATTCTAAAAAGAAGGACATTTGATAGTTTCTCACAGTGCAGAGTTGAATGTTTGCAATTAAAAGTGTTTTTTAAGACCTCAAGATATGGCTCATGGGTCCCAGTTTGAGACTGCACTATGGCATTAAACTAAACTTCTGTGAGTCATAGGCTGTATATTCAGAGAACTGTACCTGTCCATATTGGTTCATGTCTTTATTCTGCGTCTCCTGTAGCGCTGCCACGGTGGCTGTTGCAGTGGCGGTTGCTGTTGCTGCAGCGGCTGCAACGGCCGCTGCAGCGGCCGCGGCGGCCGGCTGCGTAAAATCGCCGGATGGACGTGTGTGGGAGGCCATGCCCATCCCTCCAGGGGGTGGGTTCGGACCTCCGGAGTAACTGTAGGAAAAGTATGTCAGGGTTACAATTAGCTTTTAGGTTTTAGAATTTGTAATTGTTTTTTTCATGTACAGTAAAGTCTCGTTACATCGATATCGGTTATATCGATAGTCCCGCTTATTACGATACTATTTCTACGCACGCACGGAGAAAATTACATGCGCGCAGGGTCGGATATATCGATAGTCCCGGTTATATCGATATTTTTCGGACTCCCTAGAATATCGATATAACGAGACTTTACTGTATTTCATTATTAGTTGTTTTTGAAAATACAGTAAAGTCTCGTTATATCGATATTCAAGGGAGTCCGAAAAAATATCGATATAACCGGGACTATCGATATATCCGACCCTGTTTGCATGTAATTTTCGCCGTGCGTGCATAGAAATAGTATCGCTATAACCGGGACTATCGATATATCCGATATCGATATAACGAGACTTTACTGTATATGGCATATTTGTTAAGCATAAGATAAAAGTTCAAATATTTTGTAAGAAACAGTTTGATCTTATTTAATCGGTGAGCAGTAACGAAATAAACTGCTTGAAATAAACACATCAATACATTTTTATTTATTTTGTTAGTTTTCATGAACTGAAATAACCCTCATGTGTATGAAAGTTTTGGGGGGCATTTCAGTTTTGATAAAACCTTTTAAAGGGGATAAGAAAAATGAAATTACATAAACATAAAATAAACAATAAAAAATAATTACAACCTTTCATATTTTGGGGGATGTAATTCAGGAAACAACCGACATTAACTCTTTCATGCGCCATGAATGTCTCTCTGTGTCTTTGTGTTGTCATGTTATTTGTTATTTAGTTTTTCTTTTGTTCTTTTGACTTCAAGACGGCGTCGCGAGAGTGGCTGCCTTTCTAGCAGCTCCTGTGTTTTGCTTTTCTAGTTTCATTTCTTTCATAACTTTGCTGCTGTGAAATGTAAATTTCTCCACTGCGAGACTAATAAAGGCAAATCCAATCCAATAATGATAACCTGTAACCTAATAACACGCCTCAATCGGCAGTACATATGCACCTAAAAGCTAGCAACCACTCATTTGACGACTGCGAGACAAATAAAGGCAAATCCAAATCCAATGAGGTTAAAATCTTAGCGAAAGAAAATAGATGGTTTGAAAGGGGAGTAATAGAACCTATTTTTATAAAAGAGCAAAATCCTGTCCTTCACCGTAATGGTGGGGTGAGGTTCCATTTGGATCGTTCGTACAATAGACTGTTTCGGCAACATAGGCTTAGTTATGCTGATGAGGTGAGGGCAAATTGGGCAATCAGGCCAGTTGTCAGTCAGGACAATAGAAGCAATCAGTGGAGCCGCAGGGATTAGTCCTCTGCTCCCCCCAACCTGAGAGCAGGGACCAATCATAGCAGAGTCCGGCACCGCCACGTCTGGACAGTAGGGATATATATATATATATATATGGCCGAAAAGACCAGTAAGACTTTTGTTCGCTGAAGAAGCTTCTTGGATAAGAGGCGAAACGTCCGACACCTTCAAAGAAGTACAGATGATGGCTGAAGAAACCTTTTCATCGATGGACCATTCCTGTACGACTGAGAGGTTACACGGACGCACCTAATGACATGATGACCTGTCCACTGTCGTGATTGCTATCGCTGAAAGAGTTGATAACATACCTTTTAAAACAATCATGGTTCCATTTATGTAGCTTTTATAATTCAATGTCAAACAGAAGTAATACGTACTTGTAAACTTTAAATTCTAAGAGTGTATGGGATACAAGTAAAATCGTTTAATTTAAAATATTCAAACAATAGAAATATTATGAGAATTTGGAGGTTGTATAAATATATGCTGTTGATATAATTCAATTTGATTAAAATATTGAAACAGAAAAGCATTGGTATATAATCATATGGTATAGTGTTATTGTACACGTGTAAAAAGCAAGCTTTTGTTAGTCACAGTCCAGCTCAAGATTTATTTGTTTTTGCAAGGCGCGCAGCATTCAGTGCTCCCACGGGCCCTCACGTAAAGAGGATAGGACTGACTCAGCCTCTTTCTTACCTGCTGCTATATCCTCCGGGTCCTCCGGGGTATGCCGGCCTGCTGTACATCCCCTGCTGCATGTACTGCTGGTTGGAGCCACCTTTGCTGGGGAACTGCTGCTGCTGGGCGCTGAACTGGGGAGAGTTGAGCCCCCCTGCGCTGGCCGACATTCCCGAGGCCATTGGGTTACCCCCGGGATTCATGGGATTATTGCTGTTGGCCATTGGGTTCCCCAGAACCTGGATTGATTTCCCAGCAAATCATGATTGTTCTCTTAAAGCAAGACGGAAGATGTGAGGCAAATCTGCAGGGGACCTACCTGGCTCTGTGATGTGTTGGTGACGCCCCAAACTGTTGTAACCACAGACAATGACCCAGGGGGCTGGTTAGTGTTTTGTTGCCAGGGGACAGAGTCGTAGGGAAAGGAGCCATCGCTGGAGAATAGATAGACATCACAAACTGTCAATTTTAAATAGGCTTACTATTTGTGAACTAAAACAAAGTAAACAATAATTACTCAATATATCATCTTCGGTTCATACTCTGATATATATATATATATATATATATATATATAATATGTGGTGTTTTTTATTAACCTTGTGAAATTCATATATGTGTATATCTTAAAAAACACAAACAAAAATGAATTCTACAACTCATACAAATTACAAAAAAAATACAATAAAACAACAACAAATTAAAACGAACATAACGTGACCATAAAAATAAAATAAAAAGACATATCATAGCATTCCAACACACATGGGATCTACAGTATCTCTCGACCGTGGTGCCAAAAGTGATGTGCAATGAAGGTTTTTTTTCACAACATTGCTGAAGCGCTGGAATATTTGTTGATAAGAAAGACCTCCCTTAAAAAATGAAAAAGCTCAACATGACTGATTGAAAAACAGGCCTCGGATTTGTCCTGATGGCTCGGAATGCCAGGCATTCCCATCCAAAGCAATTGGAGCACCAGCTTCCCTACAATAAACAACCAGATGTGGAGAGGCAAGTGGCCAAGCGTAGGGTGCAGGAGAAGCTGCTATTTTTGGACAACAGCTTGTTTTCTCCCCGAGGTTCGAGCTTGGGATGAATGACATGTTCAATATTTCCTCCAACGGGAACAACATTACAACAAAGATCATCCTAAGACCTCAAGCAGGAATCGTGGTGAACTCCGGCTGGCTTTCTTTTCTTTTTATGTGTGTTTTACTTTAACCCTCATGTTTGATTGAGTGTCATGAGCACACAATGTTCTCAAAAAAACATTACTTAAGTCTTCCCTGCTGGTCCCCCCACCTCATCCTACCCCCCTTAAATCGCTCAGCACCCTTCAAAGTAATTCTGCGTTGCACTCCAAAAAATGCAAATCCAGTGTGTCCTTGAAGACTGCATAAGCAATGAATTCAACGGAATAGTTTAATGAAGCTCTTCCTGGAAGGGAGCACAATGAAGTGGAGTTCACTTTCATCATTAAGTCCAATTTTCAAATAAAAAAATAAAGTATGAAATTCTGGCAAAAATAAAAAAATAAATTCATACATACAAAAAATATGAAAGCATGGTAAGAAAGCAGCCTATGACCACAAAAAGTTGGTTTTACGGTTGGGTTGGAGGATGCCACATTGAATTGAATCGTAACTCCGCTGAATCAAACCAAATGGACTCTTTCACACCACTTTCAAATCCAACCCCCCTTGATTTGTTTCGCACCCTGTGCATCAAGAAGTCAATCCAATCGTCTTTTATGACGCACACCCTGACCAGCAGTATTTGCTGATGAAAATAGATGTTTCAATGATCAAGGAAGTTATCAATGCGGTCGCGATGTGTCCCTGCGGTACATACACAGAGTGCGCTGCCTCAGGAAAAAAAGAATCATGCCAAATGACAGTTGGATGTGGACACACGCCCCCCTTGAACTCATCAAAACAATTGGTAGCAGGTGAAAATCGATTTACAAACGGCAAGACACAATTGTGATTGGTCCGTAGAATCCAAATATAAACAGTTAGGCAAATATATTCTGTCTACTGCCAAAACGGATTGCATCTTGGTGCAATCCCCCCCCAAAAAAAAACAAAAAAACAAAATTAAGATACATTGTCACTCAAAAGTGAACAATTTGATCTTTGTCTAGGCATGTTTTTAATATCCTTGGATTGCACAGGTGGACCTTTTATTTGGGAATGAACACTGACCTGTGTGTGAGTCCGGCCTTCATGCTGTTCATGCTGGGCTGCATGGGCACTTTCCCCTGCGATTCGTTTTGCCTGTTCTTCTGATGACGCAGCAGGAGCAGACGACCAAGCTCCTCGCACCACGACGACAGCAGGGCTGCGAATATGACCACACATGCGCATGCACACACACACACCGAAGGACACAACATATGCGTTAGGACTCCCAGAATGCACTGCGGCGGCCAGGAATCAAGTATTTCCCTCTACAGCTTGTCATCTTGCCCAAGCCCAAAGAGGATAGCCTGACTCAAAATACTCGACTGTGCAGAAGTCCTATGCAGATGTTTTCATAATCTCACATAACTACCATATTTTTAATGTGCGTCTTATAGTCCAGTGCGCCTTTTTATATGGAAAAAGTTCATTGGAGGTGCGCCTTATACTCCGATACGTCTTATACACCAGAAAATACGGTAAATAGAATGTCACTTAGTAGAGCCGAGATCTTCCGGAAGGCAAATTGATGGTTTGTGATTGAGGAAGTTACTGCTTATAGAAATTGGTCCAAAATAAATATTGTACAATTCACAAGGATACAGTACACTACATACGATACATGAATGCTAAATGAGAATAAAAAAAGTACTGTAGATACAATTTAAGATCAAAATATGACTTTACATATAACTTTACATTGAAAACATTGATTTTTTTTTCATGTACATGTTGTATAATACACATGTTACAAATATTCAACTGTATTTATAGAGCACTTTTCAATGTATGAATAAAGAAAAAAAATATGTTAGCATTGTGTCAATTTGTCATCATTGCCTCTCTCCCTCTCTTTCTTTCACTTTCACTTTGTCAGGGGTGAATTTCTGTATTAACTTTAAATTTCACTATTTGTGTCAGTGTTTAAAATAAGCAAAAGTGTGCAATAGCCAAAAGGGGGAAAAAACAAACACAAAAAAAGGGCAGAGAGAAAGCCCCAGTGGGCGGAGAGCGCCAAGCCTTCTCATTTAGGAGGAATGATTCTACCCTGCTATTACGCGGCGCTTATCTCTCCACTAAATCACCCCCTCTGCACTTGGCCGCTGACTCAAGCTAGTAACCCGCCATTTTGACTTAAACGTCAGCTGTAAACCAATCGCTGCTGTCGCTCCGGCTAAGAGAAGAGCGGTGGTGACTCACGACCCCCCACCCCTTAATTGCCGCAAACAACGAAAGCCACAAGTCGTTCATAACGGCGATTGGTGTTTGCCGTGGGGCAACATCCATATTTAGTGAGTGGGGTTAGCGCAGCGTGTGGCCTTGTCTCCCCCTCCCAGTTGGTGGTGTTAAAAGCCCCGCCGACACCTTTGCCTCATACGATATGTGACATTGACACCTACATTCCAACAAATAAGATTTTGCTTCGGGAAAATGGTGGCTTGATTTTTATTCACGAATGAAAAAAATAAATAATGAGCTGACATAATAGTGTTTTTTTTTGTCCGCAATTCACGCCAGGATAAAAAAAATACACTTTTAAGAACAGTTACTTGAGATGTGAATTTCCATCTCAGCTCTTGATTAAAATGAAACAACAAGCAAGCATGGATCGAAGAGGGGAGCTTTTAGCAATTGGTAGTTGAAAAATAGTACTTATGTCAGAAATATATTGGTGAATAGGTTAGTGCCGTGGTTCCCAACCCCGGGGCTGCAGACGAGTACCAGTCTCTGGGCCGCACTGAAAGAATAAATAACTTACAATATCATTTTCTTCATTTCATTTAAAGATGTTTTACTTTGAAAAAATTTACGGATTCCAATTTGAATCCGACTACAGTATGTAACACTTCATAGGTTACTGTTAAACTGACACACCGGACCTCGAAAAATTAGTCAAAAACAAAAGGAAAAAGTCCAGTAGAAAAGGAGCCTCCAATTTAAATGAATAATTCTGAATGACATCAGCAGTACTATATTTAATAACTGACGTATAGCCAGTCCAAAACGGCAAGAACAGTGACTGACAATAAGAATGCCTATAGGGTGAGGCTAAAGGACTTCAAACAGAAACAAAAGCAACGGAGTGGCAGAAGAATATATCATGACCGAGGAAATGCCTTTTGCGCAATCATAACAGGAAGCACTTATCGCTGGCTCGCAATTGGTGGCTTATGCTCAAGTTCACAGACTCCAGTGATGTATTTGAACACGTGGCTGATTCACTTGAACATGAAAAGCACAGTAGGGAAATAAACCCTGCTTTGGGTCACTAAGGCCTTTAAAGACAATGAACCTACATGTCCTACATCAATTGTGCGCATATGCAATTTAAAGGCAAAGCCGCGCTAGAAAAATCCAAAATCTGCCACATGAGACCCATATATTAAAGGCCAAGAGCTGAGAAGGCTTCTTTATCTTGATCCACCAGAGAAATGCATAACTAGTCCAAGTGCCAGGCGGTATTCAAGCTGACCTTATATTTATCTTCCCCATCTTCACCATTTTGTTTCTTTCTATTCATGCTGTTAGTATTTGCATTCATCATTTTTTGAGCATTGCCTGTATCTATACCCCAGGTGTCAAAGTCAAGGCCTGGGGGCCAAATCCGACCCACCACATCATTTTATTAGGTCCGCAAAAGCAAATCAAGCATGTCAAGTGCCATAATGCTTGCTAAAAACTGAACCAAAAGTTCAAATTGTCATATGTAAACCACAATAGCAGTCATTATTTGACTTCAGATTAGAAAACCACTTATCCATTAATTTGTTGTGTGTTCTGTCTGTAATATGTTCAGGAGATGAAACATTCTCTTCGAGAGAAAAACCAGAACTACAACGTGGCCCATGGCAAAAAATGAGTTTGATCCCCCTGATCTAAACAAAATAAAATGGCCATAGATTGAATGTGCCCCACTCTTTACGCCAGGGCAGCGGTGCTTCTGCCCGCACATTGCCGCAATTGACACTATTTTCCAGTGCACTGGTGATGAGCTTTGATAACAAAAACACGAACAAGTGCATGCGTCTCTATTGTATTTGTGCAGATATAAACACAGACAAAAGAGTAAAAAGACTACATGGAAAATGTGCAGCAACAAACAAAGCAGTCCTGAAAGACAATGTGTGGGATGATGAACGGAAACATCCGTAAAAAAAACACTGGCAGGTAAATCTACACCATGTGGGCGCTAAATATTATGCAAAATGGAGGGATAATAAAATCCCGTGGATAAGGGGGAGTCATGCTTTTTGCGGGAATGTGATGGAAGCCATTTCAGCAGTGATGCCCCCACCCTCATCCTGCTCCGCCTCCTCTCTGTTCAGCCATCAAATTGAACAGCTGACAGAAACCAGGCTTGGAATGAAACAACTAACACCTTTTAAATACTTGGTAAGATGTCCAGTCCCCCCCACCCAAAAAAATGCATTTTACAGCACTGGTAGGACCGTAGAAGTGAATTTCATCCGTGACCTCTGGCAGGACAACAGACATGAGCGCACAGAGGGGGGGAAGAGGATGGATGGAGGGATGCTAGACAGAGAACAGGTGGCAATGGAGGGAGTGGGCGGACCCCCTCCCCACCAGGGTATGTATGTTTATGTCACAAGGCAAGAGATACTGCAGCCAGGAAGAGAAAGCAGCTCTACCTGAGTCAGTCTGACATCTCCTGCAGGTGCTGGTTTCTGTGGGGTTCAAATTGCACATTTTAAAAGGGGCAGAGGGACACACATCAGCATGAACACAGTGCAAAGTTGATGCCCTTTTTGGCACTGCGCGGTATCTCGCCTTGGTTTGGGGCGGCGGGCGAAGGATCAGTTCGAAGAAATGAAAGTGGAAGTCTTAATTTTCCTTCTTGCTAAACGGGTGGCGACAACATTTATTCCAAAACGGAGACGAAGGCCAGTATGAAGACGGATACAGGCAGCAAGGTGGAGATTATGGAGTATTATACTGCAGTGTCCAAAGGCAAGGCCAAGCAGCAGGCGAGGCAAATATTAGCATGAATGTTGACTCATGTGCTGCCATTCCCGAATTTATTCTGGAATTAGAAAAGTGTGAATTATTTGCCTAATTTGTTAAGGTTTTGGTTTTTCTTTCGGGGGTGCCGATAAAGCGCTGGTCAGACCTTTTGCAATGTTTTTTCCATTCCACGAGGGGGCAGCATTTGCCTTTTGTCCATGTTGCCACTTTGTTACAGCTTTAGCTGTAACAAAGCACCAGAGAAATCAATATGTATGTATTGTATTTTGTACAGCCGCCCCAATTTATTGTATTTTGTATGTAATTGTAATTTCAATATGTAATTTCAATATGTAATTTCAAGCTCAGATAACCCCAGACCCATATAACTTAGGAATTAACTCCTTTTTTTCTGATAAAAAAAGAGAGTGTCAGGTTTCTTAAGCTGCATTGAACGTCGATGTAGTCCTAAAACTCAATATTCCGTGGGTCCTGTCTGTGATTTCAATGAAAATGACAAAAACCCTGGCACTGGAGTGAACACATTTTCGCACATGGTCATGGACATTCGCAGTAAATGAGTTACTTTGTGACAATTCCATTTGTTTCAGTGTCATGTCTCATGTGGATTCTAATAAAGATTCTATGTGGGAAGAGACAAAGGAAAAAGGGGCTGCTGCAGCAAAGTAGAGACTGTGAAGCATGTACACCAATGAACCTAGCTAGCAACATGCTAAGCTAACACATATCGAGTCTTGCCATCTCTAGCAGTATATGATGTGTTGCATGTGGTAAAGATTACGCAAGTAATAAATACATACATACATACACACACCCACGCACGCACACAAATAAATAAATAAATAAATAACGAGTGGGGTTTCTGTAGTGAAGTGGGGACTTTGCTATATATTACTCAAACTTTCAGAAATGCCATAATATAGAATGTCAACAGGCAAAACTAGCATGAGTGTGTGTTTTATTGGGGCATTTTCCAGCGGTATATACCACCTTCCATGTGTTAAGGAAACTTTTTTTAATTACAGAAGAGACTAAGGTTGGTTAAAAAAATGGTCTGCTATGGTAAAGTGTGGACTGTGCAGTATTATACCTCATCGTCCTGCGATGAAGGAAAAGCAATAAGCCGAGCTCACATACAAGTGTGTGTTTGCATTTACCGTTTCCAGCAATGTATGCCATGTTTCCATGTGGTCAAGGGACAAATTGTTTTCCTGAGAAGACTGAGTGCAGCGAGAAAACTGATGATTGTGCTCAAATGGAGAATGTTGAATACAGTTATATGCTCTGAAGCATCCACAGGAAAGACGTAAAATAACATTAGAATTTGATCGAATTCAAGGTGCATATTTTCACAAGTTAGCAATAGCATGGCGAAAAAGAATCTGATCAAGCCATATGCTGTATAAAAAGCAAGCAGCAGCGGTTTTGTGACAGTGTCATTTGACACCATAAACATATTATCTTAGACTATCGTGTCTTTATGTTACCCCACGTGGAAATATTTACATGGGAAACAAGCACAATTTATTAGACACTTACTTCATTTTAGTTCATGCTTCCTTACTCAAGAGTTCCAGAAGGAAGCATGTAAGTCAGTTGTTCTTAAGCTTTTTAGAGGCACCAAACCCAAAAGCTAAGATGCACACTCACGAACCACTTATATGGGACAAATAAATGTATGTGTTTTTTTAAACCATTTTGAGATACAAAAATAAATAAAAACATTTTTAAAGAGGAAAAAACAAAATAACATTTCAAGAGATTTTTGTTTGTACGACGTACTATCAAAACGGTCACACACCACAAGCAAGGGGCCGGGACCTTCTGAAACTGGCCCCTTCCGGGTTCAATATGAAGTAGTTTTTGGACACTTTATGTCATTTTTATTGGTGTTTTGCATTTGACTAAAAATATCATACTGTGTGTAATGGGTATTTTAGATGCTATAAAACGTTTTTCTGATGTCAGTTAGGAAACAAAAAAGTGATGTTGGTTGCCCTTTAACTGCGAGGCAGATGTGCGAAAACCAAAACACTGTGACGCCTCACAAGACCACGGTGGACACGAAAGGGTGGAATCCGATTCTTACATACAAAACTGAACGTCAAGCAAGTAAATACCAAGACACGCCGGGAGAGAGAAGCACCTCACAGGAGGACTGAAAGAAAAGCTCCTATCGGCCATGAACAGCAGCCCCTTGCCCTCACTACAATAAATATCACATGCGTAAGCAGACATGTGACTTATCTCCATGACCACCACACAGTTGTTCTTTTAAGGGAATCAAAAGGGGTCAGAAAAAAAAGTGCAATTACATCAGACCGTGATTAAAGCGAGATGACATTCCTGCGCTATTACAGTGAAGACAGGAGGGGGAAAGAGGAAGAAATTATGCATCGTAGCCTGGAGGCAATGACAATTCCATCCTCACAGCCATCAATACTTGACATTGGTTTGTCTGGGTACTAGTCACCAACTCAATCTGTGCATTGTCAAACTGAGCTCCTTTCCTTCAGGTGGGAGGACGGCCCCGAGGACGGCCGGCTGAGGCAATGATTCACAAGTAAAAGCCGCAACAAAACAACATCAAGCCGCACAAGTTCACCGTCAAAATGTCACCAGTGAGTCAGGAGGTCACCCCGAGTGTCTTCAAACAGGAAGTGCCGCAGGGCATACCCGCCCTCGGCTGTAAGCGGCGCCATGAAATAGTTGCCGACACGGTTCAGTGCGGGCGGGACTGTGTTATTGTTTGCTAATGAACTTGTCCACTTTAAGGTTAAACGCTGATTGAATGACCCGCGGGAGCTTTTATTGGCTGGTCGCCCTTTCGTGCTCTTCTGCTTGAAGAGAGACATTTTGGAATGATCATGACATCAATCACATACGCACCAACAAAATCTAAAACAATACTTTTGGGGGCAAACAAATGACTTACAAGCCAATGCTACAAGGGTATACAGCTTTAAGAATGGGCATGTTGAAGAAAGTGAAGTCCGGAAATGGCACAATAACAATGACAAATTAAAAGAAAAACGGAATTCATTGCATGCACTCAAAGTACAGGTGTTGAATAAAAATGGTTAAAACTACTGCAACAAGTTGATTAAACATTTAATTCAGGAATTATTTCTCTTACCGTTAGAGGGAGCACAAGCATTGTGCTTCGTAATCGTACCATACCACAAGGGGATTACAAAAAAACATGTTCATGTAAAAAAATGTAAAACACAATTGTGAACAAAATTGCTTATAAAAATATAAAAGTACTGGAAACGACATCCTTAAGTTTAGTGTAAGAGTCAAAATACTTCCATTTCGTCTTCAAACATCTGAGAGAATTGTCTTTTACTTTATTACGCAATATGCAACACACACTAACTAAAACTAAAAAAAAATAGCAAAATGAAGTATTTTTGAAAAAAAAAGACTTATAAAACCCAAGAAACTCACTTTAAAAATGAACTGACTATAGTTTGGGGGAAAAAACATTTTTGAAAAATTGGGAAAAATCCAAAATGATTGGAACTTTGTCTCACATCGAAACTCACCACATTGCACCACAAAAAAAATCTTTTTTTTTTCATCATATGATTAGCATATAGGATACACGATTGGTTTTAAGTCGGGTGATTGATATATTTTTACGCTCTTCAGCATGTTCGCTTATAGACTAAACACCAATAAAAACGATGCATTAAACAATAAGTTCAATGCATCTTTTTCTATTTTTAGTTTTTTCAAGTCCAAATGACAGAATAAGTGCCAAATTTCAACAAGTCCGCTCTATCACTTCGGAGATGAAAAATAAACCTGGATGCTTTCTTGAACATGTCCACAGAGAAGTACGACCCCCGAGGCGTGATGTAGGTCGACCTGTGGTCAGCTGATCCATTCTGATCCCGCTCTTCATAATAATGACTCATTTACAAGAATGCCGACACACTACACTGCCAGTCTAATAAAAAAGCTCCATGGAGAAAAAAGGTAGGTATGACCACAGTGAATTTATTTTTAAGCTTGCTCCATGCACAACAAGACGCACTTAACTTACTTACCTCGATGTGAACGCAACTCGTGCACATGTCATCCCATTAAGGTCGCCGCGCAACGTGTTTCCTGTTGAAACTCCCTCAGCTTTGGCCACTTTCTGCACCTTATCACTCTATTTCATGACTTCCTTTTCGGCGCCCAACCTCTTACTTTTTTTTAGCCAACTCTCCTCTCCTGCTCTCTGATCCGTCTGTTTCCCTTGTCCAATGTCTGCACAATGCACATCAATTATTCAGAGGCAGTCTCCCGGTTTCTCCAGGCTTATCCAATCAGAGCAGGGGGCTCTGCGCTAATGGGCTCCTGCTGTACCTGCTACCGGCTCCAGAGCGCTGGAGACAGGAGGTGGAGCGGAGGGTGGGCGGCTTGTAGGATAGACCGGTGAGGAGGGGGCTGGAGATGTAGACGAGAAAGGATGAGAGTCAGTGATAAAGACGGCAAGCAGTGGCAAAGTGGAGCGGAGATGGGCAGGACAAGATATCATGGAGCTTTTCACCCTTTCTGTCTTGACATGACGCCTCGGAGAAAAAGCACCTGCATAAATACATCATCTGACAGATGTACTTGCAGCAATGGGCGGAGCTTAACGTGTTGCTCAATCAAAAGACAGGCAACTAGTCAGGTCGCACACGCCGGGGATTCTGATCTAACGGTGACAGGTCTTCCTCCATCGCGATGTCACCTCGTGACTAATACGACAAAAGATTAGAGCAAAAACATCAACCTTGCGAGTTGAATCAGAGTTCAACCTCGCTTGCCCTGAAAGTCAACTCTGTGTAGCGATGACTCGCCTAAGGATGATTGAGGGGGGGTGGGGGATTGCTGCCCAACCTGTCACCACTATCACGCCTCAACCGAAGTGGAGGGATGCTTGCCACAGTGAGAGTGCCTGACACTCGGTCATCGATATCTCACGCAGACCTGAACAAAGGGCGCCATTGTTAGATGGCAATTTTACTTGAAGAGGGTGTGCCGAAAAGCCCCTGACGGATGGTGGCTGGGGGGGGACAAGGGTTGGAGGCAAAGGTGGCTTAGTCCTGAGGTGCGGGTGCCAGATCAGTCAACCCCTGAACAAAAGAGGGATTGAAATCATTTGCTCATCCGGTTTTGACAAGACGGTGTCCTGCATGCGCAATGCGGTGCCTTTTCGCCAGGTTCAACGTCTCGAGGTAATGCAAAACCAATTAGACGGCGACTGATCGAGGACCCTCGGAGCCAAGGGGGCCGGAAGAGCAGCTAATGAGTGTTTAGTCCACAAAACTCAACACTGAACTTCTAAGGTAGTTTGCCGTTGCGGGCGGATTTCATCATCTAAAGTAAAGCTGGTGTCACAGGAGAGGCCGGTGAGCTAAAAATAAAGATGTTAATAATTAAGTGCACCGGCTCTTACCCTCAGTAGTAATTAAATATAAAAAGTCTGTCATCTTGATTGGGTCCGTATGAAAGAATGGACCACATTTCATTGAGTTCTCCGGAGCTATGACCCAAAATCTGTCGTTAAAAAAAAAGAAGAACATTGGTTTTCTGCCATTTATGTGACCTTCCGGATTGATGAAAATGTGGGAATAGGATGGCCAGACAAGTGGTTAAATCAGCCATCCTGCTACAAAGGATGACTTTATGCAACTGATCAAGATCTAAGAATGATGAGGCCAAACTGTTTGTTTTTTAAATATTTTTGGGAGAAAACAAGTCAAATATATCCTGAGACTCAAGTGACATATCATGAAGGATGCAGGCAATATTTCAGTCTTGATCAAACGAGCTCTTCATGAGGTAGATTATGACAGTGAAACTAAGAAATGATTACTCATGAGCACCTTGAAGCAGTAATTCATGCCTTTGTCACATCTCGACTCGATTGCTGTCATGTGCTTTACTTTGGAGTCAGCTAATCCTCCTTGAAGCGTCTCCAGCTGGTCCAGAATATTGCTGCTCACCTTTCAACTGGTACTTGTAAGCGGGAGCACATAATTCCTACTCTGCCATCCTTTCACTGGCTCCCTATATATTTTAAAGTTCTTCAAATCTTTAAATGGCCTCGCTCCTCCTTACCTCTCTGAGCTCATCCACCTCTACACACCTTCTCGGCTCCTCAGGTCTGCTGACCCGACAATATTAGATGTGCCAAAAATGAAACGGAGGCTCAGTGGGGATTCAGCCTTTTCCGTTGATGGTCCCAATCTCTGGAATGACTTGCCACTGAACATTCGGCAAGCCCCCTCGCTGCGCATCTCTAAACCCGTCTCAAAACTCACTTGTACTCTTTGGCATTCGACTAAGCATCATTCCGACTTGATCTTGATTTCACTCCATGGTGTTTCTACGAATTTTGTCTGCTTTATTTCCTGTATATGAAACCTGTCCATGTTAAGCACTTTGTTGCAGCTCCAGCTGTTGTTAAAGCGCTATATAAATCAATATGTAATGTATCGTATTATATTTAGGACAAATTAATACTTTTGAAATTGATCAAGTCAATTATCCATTCATCTATTATCCATCCATCCGTTTTCCAGACCGTCTAATCCTCATTAGGGTCGCGGGGTGTGCTGCAACCTATCCACTAACCACTCGACTACCGGGCCGCCCAAGTCAATTGTGATATTTTCAATTATTGTTCAATTGAGTGCAAACAAGGTAACACAATCATTGTCAAATATCACCGTTGTTTATTATAAATGACATTTTGAAATTTCGGTACAGGTTTGAGTAAGTTGACACTGATGATTTGTTTTCGAGGACCATGTAAAATGACCTGGTGAGACGCAACTGGGCCCGCTCCTCGGGTTTGACACCACTGATTTAGAATCTTGAAATGACCGCCGTATATAAACAGGGATGAACAAGTCACATCAATTTCTGATTAGATTTTACCAGTTCGTGATGTGATTCGAATGTCTGAAGAAAATTAGACCTATGGTTGCTTTGCAGTTTGAACGCGGATAATTTTAAGGCATTTTGACATTCAATTTGACTTTGTAGGTTCTAAATAGTGTCCAATCACTCCTGTTCATTCATGTTTAAAATGTATCTGTATGTTTTGCTATTTTTATGAAAAACAAAACGATCTGATTCTGACTCGGGGTGTAGAGCATGATACCTAAAACAGACAAGTAAGGGAAATCTGTTCATTGTCTTCCGCCCACTTCCTGCTGAATTATGGCAGTGATGGCGCGGGTGGACCACTTTTATTATTGTGTGCGTGTGTGTGTATGGGCAAGTGTTTTCCACAGCCGCACCCTGAAAGTTTTCAGTCACTGTTGACACAGCTTGAACACTTGTTTACCTCGCTGGCCTGGGCTAAGGGCTCACCAAGAAGTCCAAAAGAACGACTTGGCGGTCTCTGTGAGATGCGATCAACGGCTACGTCTTGTGAATTTCTCAGAGTATCATTTTGACTTTGAGCCATGGACATGCCACAGCCTGCCTTGGACTTAAACATTAAACGTTGCTATCATTCCATGAACAGCTGCCGTTAATCCTCAGCATGCCAATTCATGTCCCAAACTACAAATACACTGAAATAAATACAGATCACCCCCCGCTCACTTCCAAAAAAGAAACTGTAATAGCAGTCATTTGAGCTAATATTTTTTGTTTATTTTTACGTTTAACACAAAGAATTCAAGTATAACACACAGCAATGTTTTTTTGCCTATTCATCTCACCTAAAGATATTTTGCAGTTATTGTCCATTGGCACTTGACACGAGGGAGTACTTGTATTCATACTTTGGGGCATGGAGGCAAGCGGCAACAGGAGTGACAGCCCATCTGGTCCACCAATACTGCAAGCCGGTAATTATGAATGAGGGAGCTGTCATGAGATTTTTTTTAAGTGATGTAACTGGAACCATTGGATAGAACACGTCTAGCTAATTAGCTTTATTGTGACCGGTGCCCTTTGGATGGTTGCTACGAAGGCGCGGAAGGCAACAGTAAGAGCCTTGACAGATTATGAAGCTAATCTGATTTGTTGCCTGAACTTCTCAGATAAATCTGTTGGGGTCGTGGATGTTTGCTAAATAGCGGAGCAGTGACCATGTCGTCAAGTTTCAGTTTTTGAGAAAATCAGTAATTTGGAAGATCATTTGTTTAATTTTAAATGGCATGGCATCTAAAAAAGAAAACACATTTAAAATTGAAAAAAAGATGATAGCTGCACATGTGCTAACATTAAAGCTACTTGTTAATAGCTCTAATGCAATCTGACCTAACGGCAGATACAGAAAATCTGTTCATGGGATTATGGATTAGAACAATGAGCTCATCCCACAGACCACCAGACCATCAGGAGTGCGGAGTCGCTTCACTCTGGTGGTGCGCGAGTGTATTTATGGACATTGTATTTGTATATTCGCGCCAGTAGGAAATGGGGGTGACAGTTATTACTGTAGAAGAATAATCTCCGTCGATCTCTCATGGCTCCTTAAAGGACAACCGACGTCTCCGGACAAATTGTGTTCATAATTTGTAAAATGTCTTCAAATGACTTCTACTGAGCATATTTTACAGAGATTCCACCGCATATAGCTATGCTTTATGTTTTAAGACTTGCGCTGAATATTCCGGAAGTCTTGTTTTTGAGTTGGTGACGAGTCCGTACGTTACGTCACTGAAGGAACGTCCCTGACCGAAAAAAGTACACATTGTAGCAGTCCTTCCATCACGTCAATGCATTTTGCTGTACTTTGGTCTGAAAACGTCATGTAGGACGAAAAAGAGGCATAAGAGGGCGACAAGGCTCCATGTAATGAATTAATCAGCCTGTGGAAACGGGCTGATTATGTCATTTTTATTGGTGTTTTGCATTTGACTAAAAATATCATACTGCGTGTTTTGGGTATTTTAGATGCTATAAAATATTTTTCTGAGTTAGGAAACAAAAAAAGTGACGTCGGTTGTCCTTTAACTCACTGGCTATAAAATTTGTTCCCAAAATAAGGTGAACACAGACAAAGATTTCCTGATCAATTCAATATGAGAGTAGATGGAAGATTATGTGTATTTGTGCTATTGAAATATCAAGGTTAGACTATACTCTACTGTTTTTTTAATTCACATTGATTCACAAAACGACATTTTTTTTCTAGTGGTGTCAGTTACCAATGCTAATCCTAGCCCACATGCTCCGATGCTATCTGAATGCTCTTTACGCATTTCTACGATGCAACAGAAACTACTATTCTTTGTTTGTTTTGTGTGTTTGTGTCACGGTAAATGAAAGACTGAATTGTGTTGTGGCTAACTACAACAAAAACAGACATCTTCAGATCTTTCTTAAATATTCTTGTGACATTTTAGAAGTTTGGTTAATGTCACTTGTGATCTCTCATTATTTTAAAGAACAAAACGGTGTCAGGAACTGAGGCCCTGTTGCATATATTAATCGACATTTTAGGGGACCTGGAACAGATTAAAGAAATGAAATATACTGTTGCATATATTAATCGACATTTTACAGCCACTATGCCTCAGTGTTATTGTGCAACCGTGTTGAACTTCTTTTCTTTTCATATAGACCAAAAAAGGTATTGATAAGCTTGACTGCTCTTCAATCATACATTTAAATGCCCGGAACACACACGCGCACACACATATATACAGTGAGACCTCAATTTACAAACACCTTAACTTACGAACTTTTCGTCTTACAAACGTCAAATTTATGAAAATTAAACCTTATAATAAGCACTATTTTCCTAATACACACCCACCACGGCTGGCGGAGTGATCTTCGGCGGAAGCACGCGACCGAACAGCACCAACAGTCCTTATGGAAGGTGACTCTCCTTCCATAAACCATCAACGACCCTCAAAAAGGTAAATCAAACTTTATTTTACAGCACAGTTTATTTCTTTAATTACAGTCCTCATGCAATTCCCTTTGACCTTCGACCTCCAACGCCATTCCATCAAGCCATAAATGACCATCACAAATGTAAATAAAGTGATTTTTTTTCCCCAATGAATGGTGTAGACAAATAGGATGAGGGGAAAATCAATTGCACAGGTGGTTTTATTTATGGCCCAAGTATATTGTCATAAACATGACCACAAAGCTGGTGTAACTGACCCAATTTAAAACGTTGAATTGGAGATTCAGCTACAGTGCTGCTCATGTGAAATGAAGTGGGGAAAAAATTATATCATGTATAATTTTTTAGGAGTTGTAATTTTCAATATGTGGCTTTTTGGTTTAATTAAAAAGATGAAAAAAATTGTGGTCTTTTCGGGGACCTGGATCAGATTAATGGCCCTTGAATTCGATGGGGTGCAGAGCTTTCAGCTGCTCTGCTCCCAAATTCTGGAACTCACTTCCACCCAACATCCGTAATATTGACTCCCTTTCTACTTTCAAATCCCACCTCAAAACCCACCTGTTTAAACTTGCTTTCATGGTTTAGTTTAATCGGCTATTTTATTATTCAGCATTTTATTCATGGGTTTATGTATTGTTGTTTTTATTGTAAAGTGTCCTTGGGTGTTCAGAAAGGCGCTTGTGAATTAAATGTATTATTATTATTATTATTATTATTATTATTATTATTATTATTATTATTATTATTATTATTATTTTACTTTGAGCTTGGTCCTGTAAAGAATTAAACTCGATTCATTGTATCAAGTACTTTGGAGCCTTGATAAGTTTTTACATGTGCAAATATTAATGGTGTTCTCAACTTCCTCGTTAAAGTGATGCTCTGCGAGAAAGCAACAGTGTGATTGATTCTCTTAAGAGTCTTGCTCCCTTTCGCCCTTTCCCTGAGGGGCCACGTTCAGAGCAGCATCAGACTTCCTTCGCCCCCTCTCGGATGTCACATTTGCATTCCCATGTCGCCACAGAGGCTAGCCCGCGATTTGTGCCGAGGTTGCACGTTTACACCCAAGTCGTAAAAAAATGTGATCATAGGACACATAGGGCAGTAAAAGTCAACATTTTGTAAGTTTTCTTTTTGTACAGTGTAGTTACACTGTGCGTCGCCCAGTCTATTCCTTCGGACATGCTTGTAATGGAAGGAAGATATTCAGTGAGTAAGATGTGCCTTGACTCACATGTGAGCCTGCATCATCCCCACCCAAGGTAATTAGACTCCAGCTTCCCATTTACCCGCCGTGCATTAACGGGCCATCCTTCCTGAAAACGTTGCGCTCTCTTCTATTAGATCGCAAGAGACCCGAGGACGAGTCTCTGGCCGTCAGACAGCCGGCCCGAGCCATGCCTGCACAACAATTACATTATCCCAGACTGAGAGAAACAAGACGATCGATATGGTGCACTGACGTCTGGCCACCCACTTAAGTAGCTTAGCGGTGCAGCTGAAAAACGACTTTTGCCAAATATGATGGAGACGGTTGGTGTAAACGTGTTCACGCAAATTGAACATCGGATATGTAATTATATGGGAAAACAATGACTTGCCCAGTAATCTTTCACAAGATTTTTTTTTGTACAAGATTGCTCACTCAGATAATCTTTCCTATGATAATTTAGGTGGCCATAACTATCATATTGATAACTACATATATCTATCTACCTACTTAGAGAACCCAAGCTTGAAGGAGACGCTGCCTAGATGGTGTGGTTAAACAATTAAAACAAGTACGTATCCGTATTTTCCACATTATAAGGCAATTCGGAGTAGAAGGACCAACTTTAATTAATGGCACAACTGCTTTCATATTATATAGAAGGCTATGTATTCCAAAGCGCACTAAACAGAAGCTACAATATTGGCTGTAGTTGCTTTCTGCACCCACTGGATGGAATTACGCCTACGTGAATATGATACAATACAGCTTTATTTCAATACCTTTCATGATCGCTGCACTCCACAGATCCATGCATATCTCTCTCTCTCTCTCTCTCTCTCTCTCTCTCTCTCTCTCTCTCTCTCTCTCTCTCTCTCTCTCTCTCTCTCTCTCTCTCTCTATATATATATATATATATATATATATATATATATATATATATATATATACAGTATAAGGTTTCAGATTATAAAACACTTGACTTTTGAGAAAGGTGAATGCTTTTCTGTATTCCTTATCGTGCAGAAATTACGGTGTATACACATATTAACCAATATAAATGGAAAGTAAATGGCTGCCCGTTCAGGCAGATAAATAAATAGAAAATGGCTGACTGGAATTACTTTAGTCCTGTGGTTCACTTGTGTCTATTATGGTAATTTCAAGGGCTTCAATATGTTGTGTCACATTAGACAACATTCTCTTTGTGTTTTTTGTCCACGTATGAGGATCTTACCGGCAGATTTAGGAGTGAATTTGTCCCTGTTGGCTGCACACACTGCCAGCAACCGATATCCAAGGTCCAGGTCAAAGCCTTGCTGGGCTGCCACGCGACTCACCACCTAAAATAAAGCAACAAGAACACATTGTATTGTATTAATAATAATAATACTTTTCATTCATAAGCGCCTTTCAAAACTCTCAAGGTCACTTTAGAGTCGCAAGATCAGAGCCACATGCGCCAGCATTCACTCAACCCAGAAATAACTCAAATAGATAGAAAGCTAGCCAGCTTGCTAACAGATAGCTAATAGATAGCCCGCTAGACAGTTAGCTAACTAGATAGATAGCCATATAGCTAATAAATAGACAGCTACATAGCCAGCTAGCCAGTCAGCTAGCTAATAGATAGCAAATGGATAGCAAATAGATAGCCAGCTAGGTAGACAGCTAATAGATAGCAAATGGATAGCGAATAGATAGCTAGCTAGGCAGCTAGCTAGATAGCAAATGGATAGCAATAGGATAGCAATAGTATTGTATTGTATTATATTGTATTGTAATGTATTTGTTTATTTATTTATTTATTTATCTATTTATTTTTTTATTTTTTTATTTATTCAGTATTGTCTGCGATGCAAGCGAAGGCAAGTTGCTCACCAGCTCCCAATTGTGAGAGTGAAACCTTACTCATCTTTATAGATAGAGATTTTTTTTTAAGTCTTTATTTTTTTAAACATGTCATCTATAGTTCAGTACACTTTGTCCTCTACAACTTCAAAAAGGGAAAAAAGGGAGGTGACACATTTTTACACGAAGCAGCAGAATGACAGGCCTGAATCTAAGTGCTGCTGAGTGATGGTAATGAAGAGGTAAATCTTTTCAACTGGAAACGCCTTTGCTTTTATCTACCACATGACAACTTTGCCCTGCTAAAACTTGACCTCCAAACACACTTTGCCGCTCATTACGAGGTCAGCTAGGGTGGCATTCATATGTCATAGAAAAATTGGGATTCTTTTGAAGCATTGACAGCATTAATGGAGGCTACATCCACACAGCCATCATTTCTCAAGAGCTCGACATTCAGGATGGCAGGTGAGTCGGAACCTATCTCAGCTTACTTTGAACGAGAGAAACGTGGTACATCTTCAATCATTCAAGTCAAGTCAACTTTGTTGTCAAATCTCGCCCTATGCGCAACATGCAGCACAGATGACATTTCTTTCCTCTCAACCACAGTGCAACCACAAGAGAGAGAGGAGCCGCTGCGGCTACCCGTGGCACCATCAACAGAACAGTTAACATAAAATGACAAAATAACACAAAACACATAAGTTAGTCATGAAAAAAAGAAAATAGAATTTGTGACTAATATGGGTGGGATTGTGTGTGAGGTTTGGAAAGTTTCTCTGACACAAAAAACATAAATAAATGTGACTTGACCATGACCATTCATTTCCATAACTTGATGCATGTTCATTCAAAGCATTTTGTAAGCAATCTATAAATGCTTCAAAGCAAAAGTGTGTTCCACATCAAACTTTTAAACTCAAAGCGATAACCTACCTGGTATGCTCAACAACACACAGGCAATGCGCGTAATAAACCTATCCTGTCAAAATTCAGACCTTTTAAACCACAGCGGTATAATAACCGCTTCCCTTCATACTTTTTTTGGGTCACAAGGTGGCTAACATGCACAGGATAGTTTCTGTGCAACCGCTAAACAAGCTGCCATTGGGCCAAATGAAGTATGGCTGTGCTTTGGGCTCGCATGGCGAATGCCATGTGACCAAACTGGGAAAAAAACGGTAAGTCATCGATTCCAGTCAACAGAATTCTGATAATGAATGAAAATAGGAGGGTGAATCTGCTTCATTATTCTGCCACAAATGCAATAATTACAATCTGACATATTGGAATAGTTTGTTTGCAGTAGTGGAGATACATATTTTGTTGACCTGACTTCCATTTTAACTCATTTACTTTCATTAACAAATTTATTCGGGAAATGAAAATATGACGTAGAGCGCCATTCCCGAATTTGTTCGGGTTTTGTTATTTGATGCCTGGGTGCCGATAAAGCGCTGGCCATGGCCTCTTGCAAAGTTTCTTCTTTTCCACAAAGGGGAAGCATTTCCCCTTTTCCGATGTTAGCACTTTGTTCAGCTCTTGTTAAAGTGCTATATAAATACAATCTGTATGTATTGCTTTGTATTTTGAACAGCCACCATCATTTCAAGGTCATATAACTGCAGACCCATATAATTTAGGAATTAACTCTTTTCTGATGAAAGAAGAGAGTCTAAGGTTTATAATGCAGCATTGAATGTTTATGTAGTCCTTAAACTCAATATTCTGTGGGTCCTGGATTTCGAGTGACAATGACAAAAACCCTGGCACTGCACTGGACACTTTTTGCACGTGTCTGTCAGTGAATTAGTTAATTTTCTTCTCTTTTCTCTTTTCAAGTATTATTCTGATTCACATTATCGTATTTTCCACAGCATAGGGCGCTTCGGAGTATAAGCCGCGTATTCAATGAATGGCCTATTTTAAAACTGTTCATATACATGTAGGGCACACCGCATTATAACCTGCATGAAATATAAGATACATTAGCAACTGTGGTGACGTGATGCATCCACTAGATAGAGATATGCTAAAGGGAATACAATACAATGCAATGCAGTTTGATCCGTAGTGATCTTTCATAACCAATGCAGCAATAACAAATCACTTTCAAAAACATATACTAAAATAAATACTACATCTACCAAATCAGAATGTTGATGGATGGATGCCGCGCATTGGATTATATCGCACAATGCCGGGATTTTGAGAAAATTGAATGCTTCTAGGTGCGCCTTATCGAGCGGAAAATACGGTATTTCCGCTAGAAATACTTTGGGAGTTTATGACTCCCTGAAACGGTTTCAACGTATATTCGAAAACAACCAGGTGGCAAAAATGAAAAAAAAAAAAAGATGTTTCCAAGCAATGAGTGTGTTGAAACAAAAAACAAACATACACACAGACACCATCGAGGGACAAAGGAAAGTGCAGTGTATCTGTAACAGCTGTCATGTCATCCTTTATTGGTTCCGTTGCCGAAGCTCCACCAGGGAATGACCTCCTTCACATGCCAGAGGCAACAGGCGTCTCCGTGCATGCGTGCCGTTTCATTTAGCTGCAGCAAATCCCATCGGTCGAATATCACACACGGTGGTATTAATATTCCAAAGCTTGGACACTTGCGAGCAAGACGATGACGTCACAAACACGAGTAAAATCCCAGGAAGAATGCATTGGCCGCCCGTTGTAATTCTCTCGATAAGGAGCTGTTTGCTCTCCGAGTCTAATGAAGCAATTTAGCAGATAGACGGGGGAGGGGGGGCGCCCTGCTGAGTGCTTGGCTGCATTGTATGGCTCTTTATCAGACTGTAAGAGGCTTTTATTGTGATTTACACATTAATGAGCCTTTATCTGTTTGCTCACGCTACCACTTCTGATAGGAACAATGCTCCTCCAGTCTTTCTCACTGATCGCGCTCGGCCGAGCCTTTTGATTTCAGCGCGCGCGAGGGTGTTTGTGTTTTTATTTGATCGCACACCTGCTGGAGAATGGGCACACGGCGCACTGGCCCTCCGCCCACATTGGTGAGCTGCGGCTTGAATGGTACCCGCGACACGCTGCTAGCATTGTGCGGTATAGACACAGTGGGTGACAAAGGTTCGATTATTAAAGTTGTGTTGATGATTTATTTTGATGTTGAGACAAAAGCATATTTATCAAACCATAGCTCGCAATATTTTCAACTCCAAGCCCCACAAGATAAAAGCAAAGGGGACATTTCATGGCAAGCATTCATTGCAAATACCTGGTCAACCCCATCTTAACTCATTCACTGCCAGACGATGTGCAAAAATGTGTTCACTCCAGTGCCAGGTTTTTTGTCATTTTCACTCAAATTGCAGAACCCACAAAAAAAAATGACTTTTAGGACTACATAAACATCCAATGCAGTGTAAGAAACCTGAGACTCTCTTCTCTCATCAGAAAAAAAGTTTATGTCGAGCTTATTTGGTTCTGCAGTGGAAGTGGGGGTGGCTGTACAAAAGGCAAACGCTGCCCCCTCGTGGGAGGGAAAACATTGCCAGAGGTCTGATTGTAGCTTGATCTTCACCCCAAAGCTCAAATTCGGGAATGGCGCTCCGCGTCATGCTTTTCAATACCCGGATAAATTCAGGAATGGCAGTGAATGAGTTAAAGGCGCTAAAAATTCGAGTGCAAAACCACATTTGAGGTTTGCTTACCGTCAAGCATCCCATAAGGCTCTGTTCAAAAGGTCGCTGGAAGGCCCGGGGATCCCCGCACCAGTCGAGCAGCTCTGTGGCCGCCGAGTGGAAATTGGCCGGGTTCTGTAAGTGCTACATAAACACACAAAAAAAAGTCAGAAACAAAAGAAAAATATGTGCGGGTGTTATTTCCCTGCTTTCTCACAGGAATTGTAAAAAGAGTTGGAATCAAAGCATGGTCTCAGCCTTGCACCGTGGACCCCTTTTGATTCGAGGTCTTGTGTTTTTGCAAGACCCTGTGAGGACCTTGACAGCGTCCGATGTACGCCTACTCGGCACTCGGCTGCATTGTGGGAAGGAGATCATAACCTCAGTCACAATGATGCCAATGTTTCTTGTTAATCTTTCTTGGCGACGGACAGCCTCGCCCTCACAGCCTGCGTTCAGTCTTTCCCACCACCAAAATCCTCCCCTCCCCTCCCCTCCCCGCTCTTGTCTTTCTTCTCCAAAATGTAACAGAGCGCCGGAATCCGACTGGCTGGCTTGTGCCCTCGCATAAATCAAACAACCTTGGTCCTGGCAGCTATGTGTGCACATGCTATGGCCGACGGGTGTATGTTGTCTAATCTCTTTCAGTGTCTGTCAGTCTCTCGCGCTTGTTCGCCGAGGCTCTAAACAGTCAAGTCTTTTCTCCCCGGCTATCTGAAGGCTACTCTAGCTGCCGGGACACAATAAGTGGTTTTAAAAATTGGGCTCGCTTTCTTTGGCGGCTCAGGAGGTTAATAGCACTGAAACGACACAGAGCCCCGGCGAGATTGAGCCCACTTGAAAGCGTTTATTATGATCATGTGGAGCTGGAGCGCCTTGTTTTGTGAGTTCCTGCGGAGAAGGTAGAAGTATTGTCCTTCGGGGCCGGCGAGAGGTGAAGGCTTCTGAAAGGGTGCCTTTTTTTCTTGTGTGTGACAAAAGCGCCCACCCAGAGCACCCGCCCATTGAGAAAATCTCTGGGACCGACCAGAGATATCATGAGCCTCGAGAAGGAAGGCCTTGAGTGACTGACTCAAGACTCCTTTGTGATCACTACAGTTACCCACTTTCGACCGGGAACGGGGAAAGGAAGGCTCTCATGGAGTGAGCCTGTTTTACATGAGTGATATGAGCTGGCATCACCGCCAGTTGATGGGAGGGCGCCTTCGCCTCGGGCACCGGAGGAATCCGAGCGCGCGCCGCAAGGGGGCCCGTCTGCCCGCATGCAAACTCACGGCTCCTTTTGCCGCAACATGCTTGCCACTGTCACTCTGACTGACAACATGAGTTCCGGTGTGAAGGGTGGAAGGGGTTGCTCCAGTTGCCATTTCGGGTTGGGTAAGGAAAAGGACCGTTACGGGAGTGTAGCAGTGCTGCTACAAATTTTGCAAACAAAGAGATGATGGAGTGATTCTGTTTTAGACCTGCCACAGATCAGTCAGCTCACTGCCTTCCTGAGTGCGTAGCCAATTCAGTGCGGTTTGTCTTGCGTAAATTGATTTGTGGCTGTTGTTGACTAAAATCCTTGACAGTTTGACATGGATTCCAATATTTCACAACATTAAAACATACTTTGGGAAAAATGAGGCTGTTGCGGAGTTACGGTAGAGGTGTTCGTTGGATGCGTTCGATTCCTGCTACAATTGTGTGAAAGTGAGTCTGAATGGTTGCCTGTCTGTACCATCTCTGCCAAAATCGTATTTCGTACACATTTCTTGGTCAAGAGGTCAGCAACTGGTCCCCAGTACCCTGAAGAGGACAAAGTTGCCACCCACTGCTCAACGGGTGCCAAATCTCTGCATTGATGTGTATTTAATGGCACACACTGGTGACCAGTAAATGGGTCAGTCCGTCTGTCGCCAAAAGTCAAGTCGGGACAGACTGTGGCGCACCTTGGCTGTGAACATTATAGGTGGCACAAAAGGTGGATGGACCCGATGAGTGAACACATGCTCAAAAATGATTGCAACAAGTTCAATGGTTGGACTCCAGAATGAATCTGGTGGAGATGAATAGTCGATTCTGACAAACAAATCCTATGCCAATCCCACCATGTCAGTATGACAAAGTCAAGATTCAAGCAAATCTAAAGCACCTCTGATGTTGATACAGCGCATGCACAAAACTACACATTTTTTCTTAAGAGCAGGATACAAAAGAAAGTTGAGGTCAGGAAAGGTCAAACCTGTTTGATGCACTGCAGCCTGTCATTGGTCTGCTGGATATGCCGGTCCATGGATGGTAGCGTGTTCATGTTGGCGCTTCTACCGGGACGCCATGAAACTTTGACTGTTGATCTGCAATACAAAGAAGACGGTCGGTTGGTTCAGGGCATGTTGCTATCAAACTAACCGTGTGATATGTATGGACAGAAGTGATAAAAAACGACCTTGACGCAGAGTTGTAAATCACACTTTGCTGCACCAAATTGTTTATCATATTAGGTTGCACTATTCTACTAATAATGGCCTGGAGTGTTTGTTTAACCATAGATGCAATATTGTATTACAATTTACACACTGAATCATTCTTGAATTTCCACTGTGAATGACAGTGAAAGGATGGGAGGCGAGCAACGCGGTGGGGCAATGGTTAGCACATGCGTCCTAGTGCTGATATTCAGACTTTAAATCTCGACCTTCAACCAAACAATTATGTCGGCACTTGGGCTGAGTTCATTATTCCAAAAACAAGTATGGAACGTCCGTTGCTTCTAAGGCTCTACATCACAGGTGTCAAAGTCACGGCCCGCGGGCCAAATCTGGCCCGTCACATTATTTGATTCGGCCTGCGAAACCAAATAAAACTTGTGAAATTCCATGATTGCTAAAGTCTGAACCAAAAATTCTAATTGTCCCATGTAAACCACAATAGCAGTGAGTATTTTTGACCCGAAATGTGTAATATAGTTATTCATTAATTTGTCGTCCGCTCTAAATTTCCCCATTGGGGGACGAATAAAGGTTTTCTGATTCTGATATGTAATGTGTCCATAAATTGTCCATACGCATGAAAGTGAATGTCAAAGTAATTTGTCCATTTGTGGTCCTATCTTCCACTTATCATCCAAAGTCGGCTGGAAAAAGTCACCATCCACCTCTGACCCAGAAGAACACAAGCGCAAAAAAAAAAACAGATGTAGACTGTATTTCAGGGATTCATGACACGAGAGATGTAACATTTAATAATATAGAGAGAGTACTTCAACAAAACAAATTGCCTCCATAACAAACAATAATGAACATATTCAATCTATTGAATATCTTCTGGTTCATAATGGGGAACATCAGCTTTGATCATACTAAAAAGCACCACCACGCCAATCACACATGCTTATTCGCTCTGACCAGCTCCGTAAAATGGGTTAAATCGGGATTAATAGGCATCGCGCTGCTTTGGTAGAGAGACCTCTGTCCCTCGCCATCCCAATGTGTTTATCTCATCACAGATTCCGTCGCATAAAGGGTGAAACTACAGGTGGTGGCGGGGTGGGCGGGCAGAGGTATAATATGTATGCATGTGTGTGCATTCTAGAAAGCTGCTCGGTACTGATAAAGCCTCCATCAATGCCACCCCGCAGTGACAAACTGTGGATGCACAGCCAGCAAAATGTTCCTGTGTGGTAAGTTGATCTCCGCAAATGTTGCAAACGCACACAATCTCCCTTCACGAGCAAGTAAACATAACCTTTTTTTATTGTGTATAAAGGTAAGACTTCAAAGGAGCACTTGCAGATAGAATAAGAGTGTGTTACTAATCCTGTGATCTTAGCGAAGTAGAATTACCCACACTGCATTTAGAACGTCTTAAACATTAAGGAGAATGTGGTCAAATGGCAGGGAGCGAATGCGTTTTTTTAAATTTATTTTAGTCTTTTATTTTCCCATCCGACCTACATGTGATATAATAATGGTGCCTTTACTGACCATCTGTGAAAATCACCGCACGAGCCCCAAATTTAAGTCCATACAGATTTGGCGCCCATGGCCTAGTTCATCTGCCCCGCAGTGTCACCTGACATCCAGTAGATGTCTTCCTTTTCTGTTGCTGCCCGGGCTTCATTCAAATACTATCACAACCTGGAGCTTGTAGTAGTCCAGGGGAGGGCTCCTTTCAGCCTTGACAAGCGCTGCAAATCCCTCACAGTCAGTTCTGCAGCCCACTAGTGGGGTGCATGCTCAAGCCAGCCGCCGGCCGGCCGGCCGCAAGTCTGACCTTGTGGCTATTGATTCACCGCTTTTCTTATTCTTCTTCAGTTGTCGCATCACATACGAGACACCAGAAGAGGAAGAAGATGAGTGGAGTGAGTAGTGTTGACGGGGGAAAGTGAACACCCACCTGTGGACAACATCAGGTTTATCGGGTGGTGTAAAATGACACTCTGAGCAGTAAACGTGTTATTACCCATCCACTCTAAAAAATGTACATTGCAAATAAAATGAACTCATTCACTGCCAGTAGATGTGCAAAAATGAGTCCACTCCAGTGCCAAGGTTTTTGTCATTTTCACTGTAATACAGAATATTGTAATACTGTAATACAGAATATTGAGATTTAGAACTACACAAACATTCAATACAGCGTTAGAAACCTTAGACTCTTTTCTTTCCTATGAAAAATAGTTAATTCCTAAGTTATATGGGTCTGAAGTTAGCTGGGCTTGAAATGGGGGTGACTGTACAAAATACAATACAATGCATACATATTTATTTATATAGCGCTTTAACAAAAACTGAAGCTGTAACAAAGTGCTAACTTGGACAAAAGGCAAATGCTGCCCGCTCGTGGAAGGGAAAAAAACATTGCCAGAGGTCTGAATTCCCGAATAAATTCGGGAATGGCAGCAAATGATTTAAGAGTGTGCGGCCCCTAAGACGCTAAGGGGTATACCGTAAAGAAAATTACAACACAAAAAAACGCACTTACTTATGTCAACAATCTTCAGATTTGCTTCCCATTTTTTCCAGATGGGGACATTTAGGGGTGTGTTTATTCTTGTCTAATGCAACACCAGCTGATAAAAATCCTGCATCACCCTTCATAATATTCTCAATTCAAGTCGCATAGAATAAAATGCGTTAGGGTAGAGACATTCTCAATAGCATTGTTATCAATCAAAAGTATTTCCCATCAATTTACTTTTCTGTTGTGTAGTTTTGTGTGTGAGTCACAGCACCTTCTCCCTAACAGTCTCACCTTTTATATGAGCTGGAAAAGACCAAGCTTGAAGAGCTTGTCCAGGGAAAATACGCAAATGTCCCAAGATCAATAAACAAGGGTTGCCTTAGCACCACACCCCATCACTCGTGGGATTGGTGTATAACGTGAGCCCCACCGCCCTGCGTGTTTACTTTGTAAATACAGTAGTCAGGCAATAACAAACACACTCAACTGTCATGACATCAAGGGTGGAGGGTGGAGCATGGGGGACGGGAGGGTAAACTATTCTAACGGCAAACTCTAAACGCCATACTCTCTTTTTTTTGTGCTGGAATGTTTTGTCTCAGTTATCGCCGATCTTTATTGTCTCCCCAACATCTTAATCAGCTGCACTCAGCAGAGGTGCAAAACAAAGGATTACACATCCAATTACGTTACGGCAGCACGAGCAGTCGGCCTGAGTGACAAAACACAAACAAAACTCGACATTTGTGGAAGCTTCTGCCTCTTTCCGAAATTACAAAGAAGGCGTGTATGTGAACCTAAGATGCACAAGCACACAAGTTAATGATCACCTGCATCTCACGATGTGCACACAGGCTGAAGATTTATTGTCGCTCCCTCGAAAGCATGCGAGCAAGTAAAAACGGCCAGCTTCTCCTGCTTACAATCGATAAGCTTTGATGAATACCAAGTCCATCAACTTGACGAGTCATTGATCTGACCATTTGCAGTCAGCCATCTAAAAAAATCCAGTTTAAAATTGCTCAAGTTCTTGCTATTCTCCGTCATCAAGCGTGTCACAAGCGCTTCCGGGACTGGTGTCACAAAAGATGGTTTTCAAACCCAAGCATCCCCTGCAAACCAGGCGATGCGACTTTAAAGTTTGTTAAGTATCAAACTACCCCACAAAGTTGACTGTCAAACTAAGTGAAAAAAAGGCAAGCGCACATGATGTATTTAAAACAATGATTCGGTTGTTTTTTAGGCATAATCTTTTTAGTCAGCATGGTTGATGCTACCACTAAATAGCATCAGTGGAGGGATGCTACAACCGAGAGAACAATTAGGCAATTTAAGTTCTCAGTCATAAATTTATCGTCCATGAACAATGATAAATAGTGCCGTACTGATGAGCTGAGAGGAGTTGACAAAAATGCGTGTGTCAATACGTGTGTCCGTGCGTGTGTGTTTGTCTGATACTGCCACCAGGTGGTGAAGGCAGGCACAGTAGAGAGAGCAACACAATTGCTGCTCAATTAACGCAGCAAAATATACATATTTTACGGTGTATAAAGCGCACCCAAAAGCCTTGATTTACTCCAAAAGATGACCATGCCCCTTATACTCAGGTGTGCCTTATATGTGAAGTAATATTGAGCCACAATTGGTCATGCAACAACTGTGAGCAGCCACTGGCTCCATTTCCCCCTGTAGAAGGAGCAGTGCGTAACCCCAGTCTCTACTGTAGCGCCTTATAATGTGTTGGGCCTTATAATTGGAAACCTTTTACCATATATATTGATATATTATATTTGGAAAAAGTTGTTCTTTCACTGAAGGTGTGCCTCATAGTCCGGTGTGCCTTATATATGGATTTTTTTTTTAAATACACTCTTCATTGGGGGTGTGATTTATGCACCGGAAAATACAATATAGATTTTTTTATTCTAATAGTTGTATGAGGTGCCCTGTTAGAAACTGTTTTTTTTAATTGGCTAGGCTACAATGCAAAATGTTGTTCTGGTTTGAATTAATTTGCTTTGGTTTTACAATAATCCAATGTACATTCAGCCTGTCAAGTGTAGAACAATAAAATGTTATTTAACAACGACAACAAGTGTCAGTGTGGCTTTGCGGACACAGTCGGGGGGGAGGCTTCTATCCACCTCATCGCCTTTGCTGACACGGCCACATTTTTTTTTCTCTCTCTCTCTCTCCTTCTCTCTCGCCTCCCACAGACACTTTGTGCTTTTTGCTCTTCTATTCTGTAGCCCTCAGACATCATTAGAGGCGCCCAGCACGTCGCTCTTTCTCCACCACCTTCCATTTCCCTCTCTATAATTTTCTTCTCTGCCAACCCCCCCAACTCCACACCCGTCCCTCATATCTCAAGCCTCCCTCATCCTCCCCTCACGTCACCCCCCACTTCCTGGAGGCCCCTGCCATAACAGGAGGTGGAATGGATTCATTTGCTCTAATGTGGTTGAGGCTGCAGCGTGGCACGGTGTAGCGCAGAGCGACACTTTTTTTTCGCCGGGTGCGTGCAGCCTCTGTGTCGGGCCATCCGCCCGTGTGCAGTTCATGTGTTTTCAAACAGGCCAATCAACACCACTCAGCTCCGCTGGCCCTTATGCTTCCCCGCCTTGCCCCCCTCCCTCCTCTCCCGCCTTCCCAACAGTCTCTGCACACACACCATTATCTCGAGTGGAAAACTCCCATATCCTGACAGGCATTCTCATTGCGTTTATTATCGCCACTCTATTCTCCGTTTACCCTCCCTCCTCACACAGCTCTCAAGCTGGGTCAGGATAGGCAAAATAATCAATTATTGGATGGTTAAATATCGCGCTGAGTGAGTGGAAATAGCTGTTGATTCATCGGGGCTGGCAATGTTCTGATGAAAGCAGCAGACGTGCTGTTGATTCAGTCTAGTTCGCAGCCTAAAGTGGTAAACATGTCAGCATTAATCTACTATAAATACAGTAGTACCTTGACTTAATTATAATACCACTTACTGGCATCACCATTGAGGCAAGTAGAGTCCATGTTGTTAGCCTAGGTAAGAAAACATTTCCCTAAGCCTTTTAGAACTTAAAAATAGTTTTCCGCTTGTCAAAAGTCTTTATTTTCCTCTCTATGTTGGGTAGTGACTTTGGGCAGAAGGCGAACTACCCCTTTTACTGGTTGCCTGTCAGTCGCAGGGGACATATCGCGACAGACACCGACCCACAGTCACAATTGTGCCGCATATAAGTCAGACGAGTTCAAAACAAATAAATAGGTGTTGACTAAAACAAGTCCCCCCGAAAAAAAGGCATTTCAAGTTTAAATATCAAAAGCCAAATACTTAATGTGTGCTCTGTCTATTCATCAGTCACCTGAGTTTGAATAAGACACTTGAGCCAACACGCGGCTGTTGTAATTCTGCTGTGGCTGTGCCAAAGGTTATTATTTCCCCTGGGCAAACAAGTTATATAACAGACATACCATTTCATTGTTGGACGGATTTATGAAATGACAGATTATTTCCGCATCATCTTGGAAAGAAATGATTAGATGTGTCCATATAGCCTGGAATGCACTCACGTGCCTTAACCTGGTGTAGATTGTTAATCATGGTGATGGTAAACATAAAAGCTGAATCGAGACATCACATTGAAAGTGTTGTACTTTTTTTCTGAAAATGTTAACTTATTCGTTGTCATCCCTGATTTTATTCGGGAATTGAAAAGTGTACAACGGAGTGCCATTCACAAATTTGTTCAGGTTTTGTTTTTTTATTATGCGTGGGGGTGCCAATAAAGCACTAGTCAGACCTCTGGCATTGTTTTCCGTTCCCCGGGGGGCAGGATTTGACTTTTTTCCATGTTTGCACTTTGTTAAAGCTTCAGCTGATGTTAAAGTGTTATGTAAAACAATATGTATTTACCATATTGCATTTTGTACAGCTGCCCCTCTTTCAAGCTCAGATAACTCTAGACCAATATAATTTAGGAATTAACTTTTTTTTTTCTGATGAAAGAAAAACGTCTAAGGTTTCTTTTGCTACATTGAAAGTTTATGTAATCCTTAAACTCACTATTCTGTGGGTCCTGCAATTTGAGTGAAAATGACAAAAACCCTGGCAGTGGAGTGGACACATTTTTGCACATCGTCTTGTAGTGAATGAGATAAGAGATTATGCTATGAGGCTAACGATTCTGAAGAAATCATAAACCATTTTCCCGACTACGAGCACCTCTCATTCATGTTCTTCAAAACTTGTTTTGGTAGGCCACTCGATAACAAAATTTGGCAATATATCCGCCCATATACGAAGCAGAATTGCTATTTGTACTTTCACTCGAGTGTAGCCTGCTTATAAATACATTAACGGACGAACAAAGTGGACTGGTACTCTTGCAATTTGGATGTTGTTAGTTTTGCCATCTGAGCCACAATTGAACCATTGTACTGCCCTAAAAGACCAAAAGTGGAGTCCAGTCTGTCTATTCATAACATACGACATCATGAAGCTATCTATTCATAATGTCTTGCATCATTCCCTTATAAGCAGACAATTGGATGCTAACAGACTGATGGGCAAAAAAATCTATATTAAAAATTTTTCCCGCCCCCAATTCCAAAATGGTATTGCCCAGTGCCCAAGTCAGTCAGGAGCCAAGAAAAAGGCAGAACAGACGTACACAAATATTAACACATCATCATTGGAGGCAGTCGGCGCTATAACTGAGTGTTATTGTTGCCTATTGTGTTCTAAGAACCTGTATATCCCCCATTCTCTTCCAAACTAGCTAATAGTCACGTGGCTCCCTCAGGCCTTAATAAAACATGGTGTCACCACCGCCAACCTCAATATAAATGTGCAATGATGCTGTTTGTTTATCTTGTGTTTTAATGTGACAAGCGGCGGAGCAGCGGGCGGCCATGCCCCGCGAGCAGCTGTGATGTGGGTGACACGCGAGCCACTAGGCCTGCTTCTATAAATACGCCACTTCAGCTGTGCAGCATTATAAGAATGTGCCATCGGATATCCTGACCTACAAGTTTGTTCGTTATACCGCAAGGTGCCCCCTCTGTTGGCCAATTATGTACACTGTCTCTACAGCTGTGATTCCCAACCGATGTGATGACACTGTAGCGAGAAATCATATTTTGTGAAATGATCGAGTTGATTATCACTAGAGTTCTTGAAATATAGACACCACCAGTTGATGAAAAACACCAATTAGCGTACTGGCAATCTTACACAATGCAGTGATACCTCAGTTTACGAACTTAATTGGTTCCCAGAGAGTGTGTGTAAGGTGAAAAGTTTGTCTGCCAAACATTTATTTCCCATAAGAAACCATTAACCATTACTGTAGAGCCTTAAAATGTGGTGTGGTTTATATATGGAAATGTTTTTAAACATGTCATTCATTGAAGGTGCACATCACAGTCCAGTGTGTCTTATATATGAAAAATGTTTGAAAAAACACCATTCGCGGTGGAGGGAGGAAGAGGATCTGAGGGAACGAGAGGCAATAGAAATTTGAAGAAGGTAATATAGGTATGGGGGGGACAAGGTTATGGATAGATTTAAATGTATAAAGAAGAATTTTAAAGTTGACTCTATATTTGACTGGGAGCCAGTGGAGCTCTTGGAGGACGGGGGTGATGTGGTGAAAGGATGAGGTTCTCGTGATGATCCGGGCTGAAGAATTCTGGACGAGTTGAAGTTTGTGGAGAAGTTTGGTCTTTGAGGATGTCCTGGATTAGTTCCCCCTCCCCAGTAAGCGAGCGGATGTAGGCTACAGTGGCTAAGTGTAAAATGTGAGACAAAATAGAAGACCTCGAAACACCAAACGTGAACAATGAAAGAAACACTGAAATTAGAGGCATAAGAGTCTTCCGATGTGTCTACACAAGGTAGTTCACAGAAAACACCACACAACCACATCACACGCGTTGCAAACATCAGTGATACTCTGCTGATGCACGTGCATGTTGTCTGACGTATTGCGAGGAGCAAGGGGCTGAAAACACTGAGCAAGAAATGTGCAGTTTCAACATTGTACGATGAATAAATGAATGAATGAACGCATTCCAATGCAGACAACCAGCTGTGGAAGATTATATTTTTGCGAAGGAACGATTTCCCAATAGTCACCAAAGGCTCGAGATTTCTATCATTTGAGATGAAAAGGAAGCGCGTGCGTCTGCATGAGGACAGTGCGCACACATTATCTGTTATCACCACACCGGGGTCATCACAGGGAGGAGATGAGAGGAGCATGTGACTGACTGCAGTCTGACACGCTTGTGTAAAACAAACCGGATGTCCAGTTAGTGCGCACACACACTCACACACGTGTCAGCGCCAAACCGGGAAACTGACAGATTCCATGTCCTTCAGTTGCAGCAGCAAAGCGCTGACCCAAATGCAATTAAGCAACATCCAGAGGGTTGAGTGAGTGGAACACGGACATACACGCACACACTGGCCTGTATCTCAGTCCATGTGTGGAAGGCGTGTCCGCGTGAAAGAGAAACACAGTGGCGGAAGGTGAGGGGGGTGAGTGGGGGCAGAGCGTGAGACTTGACAAAGAGCGAATGTGGTTCAATGTGCTCAGTAAACCATGAAATGGTATTGGTGCCATTACGGGGGAGGAGCATAAATATATCTGTGACATGCATTCTGCCATGCTATCTTGAAAAAAAAATGAATATGGTGAATATGGTGAATATGGTGAATATGGTTCTTGCGGTGACATTGTAATCCCAAAAAGAGATTGGCTGGGCATTAAAAAAAACATAATATAAAATGAGGCAAGAAAGACATTTAAAAAAAAATTTAAAAAAAAAGCTTTTTTCAAAAAACGGGGCCTTGCTCAAGTGTCAGTTGTCAATGAAAATACAATTTGTATGACATGGGAAAATACATACCAGTTTGACAAACATTTTTTTTAATTGAACAGTTGACAATATATCCACTTAAAGCCCGCCCTGGATCCCACGGGACTTTTCCATTCTGCAACAATGAGGCGTTCTAATGCAGGACGACCAACACAAAGGCGCTTTCCACATGCTGCCTTTCATGGCTGATGTTTATTTATTTATTTTTCCAACCCCATTTCTCACTTTTACGCCTCTTTCTCTGTTGCAAAAGACAACTGGGTGCTCTAAGGGCAACATTGTATTTTTGGGGAGGAGTCATAGCTAGCTTGCTAAATACATTATTTCGACATATAACTGCTTTCGAGAGGTTCACATTTAAAATCAATACACTGCTGCAATGTCATTTCTCAGGTTAACCATCAAGTCATCATGTTGTCGACACAAATAAATGAAATGAAATCAAGCTTTTACAAAACCTGAGTGAAGAAGCAGTATTTGTGAGTGGGAAGTCAAAAGGCAAACGTCCCCTAGAGGAGGCGTAGGCAAGTACAAGGACATTGGGATGAAAAGTGTCACTCGCCTCAGCAGCCACAAGGGCAGACAAATCCCAAACAAATCATATTTTCAATCCTCTGACATGTTGAAAGTGTTTAATAAGCTTCGAGGCGGCAAAATAATTCTGCGTAGGTGGAAAGGGGGAGCACGACGCCCTCATTGATCTTACTCTGTGTGTGTGTTCGTGTGTGTGTGTGTGTGTGTGTGTGTGCGTGCGTGCGTGTGTGTGTGTGTGTGTGTGTGTGTGTGCGCGTGTGTGTGTGTGCGTGCGTGTGTGTGTGTGTGTGTGTGTGTGTGTGTGTGTGTGTGTGTGTGTGTGTGTGTGTGTGCGTGTGTTTGTTCAGTGCGGCGTTTCAGCAAGAGGGCACGGGTTGCAAAGAAGACAAAAATGTGTGCCCGCTGTGAAAATGAAACCGTCTAATGGTGCACACATTGAGTCGTGCGGCGAGGGAGCCTGTTTACTTGTGATCTCCCCATTTGTTCCAGATATACACATTAAAAAAAACAACTCCCGGTTAAGATGCATTCCTAAAATGTCAACATGATACTTGACAGTGTGCAAGGGAATAGGATTTTTTTAAATACACCTACGCGATGTTTAATGTGGTGCCTTTTAAAGGGTAATACAACAGAAATTTGACTTTTTTTGCTTGCACGCGCACACACGCACACGCACACGCACACACACACACACACACACACACACACACACACACACACACAGACGCACACACACACACTTTGAATTTTGACAATGCCATCAAGTATAAATTGGCAACTAACGTGTGACTTAACACTAGCTTAGCACAACAACATAATATTTACAGCACCAAAAGGAGAAATAACTGACCAGGATTTTACTTTTGGCAACAATGTGAAACCGGATTCCACTTCAGATAAGACATTTTAAACAAAAAAAAACTTTCAAAACTTCAAAAGAAGTTTTAAATTCAACTAATTTTCTTTGGTAATGGGTGTTATCAGGACCGATTCCAGCTCTACAATTCATGGTCTTGTTTTTTTGTCTCACAAACCTTCTTAAAAATATCACTTATTTTGTATAGATGTGTACGATACTATTAGATTAGTTTGGATAACCCTTATTTAAACTGTATTTAAACTTTAAATATTGCCCTTTGATGCATTTTTGATTGGTGTGGCTGTTATGGTGGAGTGACTTATCGTTAAAAACAAATGTTACACACCGCAAAACCTATTTGAACAACAACAAAAATACATTTCTTTTAAAAATGAATGAAAATTATGAAAACAACCAATCAGACAGAAGCCATGACCGGTGAGGTGTAAATCATCATTTGCCATGCACTGTGTGAAAACATTCCCAAGAGAGAACAGCCCACAGCCTCTCACTAACCTGTTCCCTTCTGGAACTTTGCTGAAACTATGGTGGAATATACATCTGGGGTCAAATGTATAGCTAAATGACCTCACGCGGCTAAGATGATTAGGAAGCAAGATGGAAATAAGTATCGTTGACAATGCTCATGCTAGCTGAGTATCGCTTTTATTGAAGATTCCATCCGATGTGTTCTCCATGACTATTAATCACCATTTTCCACTTTGGTAATCGTCTGCTATCATGAATGGCCATGCCTAAAAATTGCGCTTGTGCATGTTAATGAAGGGATCAGGAAGGGGTTGGTGAAGTGAGGCTGCATTATAATCTTGCTTACACTTTTAACACTCCAGAGTCCCACCTTAAATGTGGAATGAAATATTTTTGAGGTACATAAAAACAAGAATAAAAGAATGTTGTTGACAGTTTAATCCTGCAAATTCAATTTTCATGACTTCCTTTCTGGGAGAAAAAAAAATGGACACGGTGTTCCCTGCACTCAATAAAATAAGCATTTGTTTTGAAAGCGGATTTTAAGCTTTTCCAAGCCCCTTTGGACACCTTGTTTGCAATTTATTTGACTGCACTGGAGGTACTGTATGTTTGAAGCAGTGCAAGAAAACAGCTGCATAGATGAACAAGAGAACAACAACAACACTAAAACACACACAAGAAATAAATAAAATAAAATAAACAACATCTATTCAGAACACATTACACGTAGTCGGACGCCAGCCAGGAGGAACGCCCTGGGAGAGGTAGGAGGGGGAAATGGCTACAGAGTAGGAGAAAGGGGCGGCAAGAGGTCGTCCCTGGGTAATTTGTTCTGGTCCTCTCTCAAGGCAGACACACAAGGAGCAGGTAAACCAATTACAGGGTGACATGAATCACAGAGAGCCAACAGCAGGCCCCACAGTAGCTCATTGTACCACGCCGCAACACACCAGCTCATGGTAGCAAGCCTAAGACTCACCAGTTGGGCGATTGCAAGCCCTCCTCTGTACCCCCACCGTCACCTTATCGACTGCTTTATTTCCCTCCATGATTGCATTCCATTTATCTTGGAGTTTTATTAGGCCAGAACCATATTTGCGTGAGTTAAATGGGCTGTTAGAAATGGACCTCTGCGCACTCATTAAGATCAAGTCAGTGAAGTCCAAAAAAACAATCGTGGCATTCAATCTGGTGATATTAACCCATTTATCCGAGCGTGTTCATATAAACGCAGATAAATTCACTTAAAAAAATAATCAAAATAACAACAGAGTCTCAAATAGGTCCAAACAGAATATTTAATTTACATATATATAATTATATATAATTCAGAATAATTACTTTGACAAGAAACACCATCAATGCATTTGAAAATGAATTTATCTGTGTTCATATGAAAACTATCGCCGTAAATGTGTTAACTCATTCACTGCCAGACATGTGCAAAAATGTGTCAACTTCAGTGCCAAGGTTTTTGTCATTTTCACTCAAATTCCAGAACCCACAGAATATTGAGTTATAGGACTACATAAACACTCAATGCAGCGTAAGAAACCTTGGACACTCTTCTTTCATCTGAAAAAAAAGAGTTAATTCCTAAATGATATGGGTCTGGAGCAGTGACGTGCAGTCAGTGGAGGCAGGTGAGGCTGTGCCTCACCTGTCATCATGGAAAGCTGTCATGGAAATATCAAATGAAAAAATAAATTAAACAGTTAGATGTATTTAGTGATTTGTACTTTAAAGTTATTGTCCATTTAACTTCACCGTTTTAGGATTTGTTTCAAAATCGCTGAATTTACCGTTCAAATACTAAGTAGAGACGAGCGGTGACGTCATTGATGACGTCAGTGCCTCACCAGCCATGAACCTCACCGCACGTCACTGGTCTGGAGCTATATGAGCTTGACAGGAGGGTGGCTGTCCAAAATACAATGCAATACATGCATATTGGTTTATATATCGCTTAACAACAGCTGAAGCTGGAACAAAGCGCTAACATGGAAAACATGGAAAATGCTGCCCCTTTGTGGAAGTGAAAAAAACATTGCCAGAGGTCTGGCTAGTGCTTTATTGGCACCTTAGCAAGAAAAAACAAAACCCGAACTAATTCGGGAATGGCGCTCTAGGTCATATTCTCAATTCCTGAATGAATTTGTGAATGGAAATGAATCATGTAACTATTTTTGTGGTGCAGAAACCAAAATTGGTCTCAGTTTTTCTCCATGACATCAAGTCATGTTTTTTTTTTCATTTTTTTTTTAAGCAAGAGGATTTTGGAACATGTGACATGTGTGCATACCGTATATGTAAATACAACTAAGATGGAACAGTTTTGTTTGCAGTTATCAATAGTAGTGAGCTGCACACAACTCTCACCACAATTGTAACTGCAAACAAGTTGCCGCAAAGCTGCCGATGACTCCAATTCATCAAGTTGCTCATTTGGTAAGCTGATCAGAAAAAAATAAGATAAAATTTTACAAAAAGGGATTGCACTATTCAAACCGGTATGCTGATTTTAGTAATCAGCATAAAACATGAAATAATTTTATTTTTGGGGAATTTTTTTAGCATGCCTCAGATGGAGGAATGCAAACTTCGTAGCCCACTGTTCCAGTACATCCCTAATTGTGTGCACTCTGTGTGCATTATGGCATCAACACAGAGGTCAAATTGAAAATAAAAAGGGGTCTTAAGTGTGAATGTCAGCTCCCGATGGGTGCCAAAGGTAGACACTGAACAGGGGACGGTGGGGGTGGCGTTCTGCATGTTTACCCAACAAAGTCTTGGCAATTACTTTCCTTATTCCTTAATCACAAAACGGATGTCAAAAAATCACGACAAATAAACGCCACCGGTGACGCCTTAGAAAAAGAAACAGAAACAACTTCTAAAGAAAGAATTGTCTGCGGTGGGGGTTCGTGGTTCCTGTCGCCTCCTAATCCCCGCGGTTGATGCTAAATTGACAGGAGCGTGGTGAAAATCTACAGCAGATTGGTGAAAGAGAAAAGGAGGAGTTTGACAAGAGTGGATTAGATATCACACTCTGCTCTATTTGAGGGTGCCTTATTGCTTGTAGATTCAAGAGGGGGTGGGGGAGGTAAACATTTGATGAAGGGCCTTACGACGCTTCTGAGAGCGAAGGATAAAGACGGCGGTGAGCGAAATTGGACAGATGTGGCGGGAGAGGAAAGTGCCGCCTGCCCGCCAGTTGTGTGCGTTTGTCAAAGCAGCACGCTGGCTCTGTAGGAAAACACAACACCGGCGAGATGCAGTTGGCAGACATTAACACACATATGTTTAATGTACAATCTCGCCGCCCCTTGATATGCATCGGATGTCTTTTTTATTTAACATAGCTGAGGGAAATTATGTTTTCATAACCACTCACACGTCGGGTAGTAGGAAGATGCAAAATACAGACAAATTGAAAGTACCGTATTTTCTGGTGTATAAGGCCCACCCCAAAGCTTTATACAGTGATACCTTGGTTTACGAACCCCTTGGCTTAAGAACTTTTCGGTTTATGAACGTTACATTTATGAACATTTTACCTTGGCATACGAACTATTTTTTGGGATACACACGGAGCCCGTTCTCCTAACAAGAAAATGGTGGCCAACTGTTTTGTCCTCTATTCCTCGCCCCCAGTCTTCGGTTAAAGCCAGGTGATTGGTAAAGAAAGCAGCGGTGAGGCTGTGGGGGTTACAGACAGAGAGAGAGTGAGGCCGTTCTCCCAAAAACAAAATGGCGTCTTCGGTTAAAGCCACGTGATTGGTCAAGAATGCAACAGTGGGGGGGGGGGGGTAAACATTAAAGAGACAGGCAGATGACAGAGAGAGAAAAAACACACACGAAAGGGAGACGACAGAGCTTGAAACAAAAAAACGAAAGTGAAAAAAACAAAAGTGAAATGGTGAGAAAATGGATAGAATACAGTGAAATTTGGACTCGTTTCAACTTTGATAGTTCAAAAGCAGAGTGTAGACTGGAAGGTTAAAATATCCCATCAATCAGGCTCCACAAATAACCCGCACAAGCCATCTGTACACTTGATGCAAAAAGCTAACAACCCAGCTAAACAGAACACAATTGATGAGGAATTAGGTAAAATTATCACAGAGAATGGAATTTTATTTTAATGGTTTCCTATGGGAAATTAATATTTGGGATACACACTTTTCACCTTACACACTCTGGGAACCAATCAAGTTCGTAAAACAAGGTATCACTGCATATGGAAAAGTTTGAAAATACACCATTCATTGGGGGTACGCTTTATACTCCGGTGCACCTTATACACCGGAAAATACAGTACCTGAAATGCTGCTTCCAAAATAAAGCGGTTCACACATAACTACATGTTGGAAACGCAAAAATACATCCGCTTAGAATCTCCCCAATGGCTGAAATACATCCCGCAAGGTAGCCATGGAACGTTTCCACGCCACAACAAAAAAAAAAACGGCATCGCCAGCTTGATCCCCACAATAGCTTTCATGTTGGACTTTTTTGCCTCCTTCTCTTGCATTAACTCTAATACGACAACGGGACGTAAACCAAGAAAGCTTCATTTTCGTAAAAATCTAATTCAATCTCTAAATTTGTCAACAGTTTGGCATATTCCTGAGTGATTAATGCAATAAAATGCAGCCATATGGAGAAGTTACTGTGGAATTTTCAGCTGATCCAAAGTGGGATTTTTGGATGTCTTCTAAGCATCACACCCATTGCTCTTTCTTTCCACATTTCATCCCATTATTTCCATGTTTCTCCCCCTCCCACCATCCCTTTATTGTCTCACTTCCATCTCCACCCTCTTCATCCTCTGTCCCCTCTCTTTGCTCTTTCCACCACCCCCACTCTGTGCTCCCCTCCTTTACTCCCTCCCGTTCTCTCTCCATTCCTTTGGCCCTAAAACCAGCCCCTCGGCCGCCCGCTTGCGTTCAGATGGCTGTTACCATGACAACCCCCTTCTTTCAGCTCTGGCAAAAAAAATAATAATGAAGACAATGTGTTTTCCATTTAGATGAGTTTTCAGGCACGGCAGGGAGATACAGAGTGTCCATCTTGCCTCCTCCTGCACTACAGAGGAAATGTAATTAAAAAAAAGAGAGGTTTCTAACGCTGCCTCTTTCTGTCTGTCTGTTTGTTTGACCATCCGACCCCCCCCCCACCCCCTCCCAGTAGTTCGTAACACAGCCGGCTGGTAAAGTGAGCTCACTATTGTGACCACAACCAAGAGAAAGCAGCAGGAGAAAAACAATGTCTGGCTGCAAACAGCAAGGAAACGCAGAAAGGGCGGCGAGCGGCAGGTAAAAAATGAGAAAAGTTCTCGCTGCCGCAGCCGCCAATTTCTCTATCGATCCATTACGCAGCACAATGAAAGGAACAATTGGGAAATAATGAACACTGCAGATTTAGTTTGAGAGATTTACAGAGATGAGAGATGGGCATTTCGCAGCTTCACCCTCCAGGCAGGGAATAAAAGCCTTGACCGGTGGAGCCTTTTGTTTTGCGGCCGATTAACTTATACGGAGCGCAAGCAAGGCTAAACACTTGTTACGCACTTTAAAGCTCAGACCCAACAAGGAGTGATTTCAGATGCTACACCCATAAAAGAAAGCACAGAAGGGGTTTCAGTTGATATTTTGCTCCTAAATTTGAACTAAACACCCAAATATTGCCGGTTTTATCAACGGGTCTGGGTTGCACATGCACGAGAACTTGATGAAAAGAAAAGTTACAAGCAAAGACTGGAAAAACTTATTAATTAAATAATGTACTTTCCCGAGATAATTTGTACCACTGCTACCAAATTTCAACTACAATACATGTACCGTATTTTCCGGTGTATAAGGGCACCGGATTCGAAGGCACACCCCTTTAATAATGTACTTTCCTAAGATAGTTTGTAACACTGCTACCAAATTTCAACTACAGTACATGTACCTTATTTTCCGGTGTATAAGGCGCACCAGAGTATAAGGCGCACCCCCAATGGATGATGTAATTTTGAACATTTTCCATATATAAGGTGCACCGGACTAAAAATTCCAAAGATCATATATAAATTTATAAAGGTTTTTCAAATATAAGCCACACCGCATTATAAGGCGCTACTTTACAGGCTGTGGATACACATTCCTTCTTCTACAGGGGAAAATTGAGTCGGTGGCTGCTGACAGTAGTTGCAAGGCCTGTTGTGGCTCAATATTGCTTCACATATAAGGCGCGCCTGTGTATAAGGCGCAGGGTCATCTTTTCAAGGCTTCTGGGTGCGCCTTATACATCGGAAAATATGTGAGTTTTATCAACAAGTATGGATGAAGCTTGGCAAAGTCTGATGACCCGCCATAAAAAGTGAAACTCAGTGACAGCGACTGAGGACGTAGCCCAGAAAAACCCAGTTTCATGTTACAATATGAAATGTGGTTAGTGCTGCTATCATTAACCCCCTAAAAAAATAATACGCCATCATTGAATAAATAAATAAAAATCGGAAGTAATTTTAGATCAAAACACCAAGGATAACGTCATTCTGTATTATTAAGATAGTTTACAAAATGCACTGCAGGCCAGTTGAAACTGCCCACAAGTTTGCTAATTTCCCAACTGTGGCATAAACAACATTCCTGTAGCGTTCCCTTATTATCGCTTGTGTATGAAAGAAAACGCTAATGACACACAAATCCTGAAAAACACCACTTGAAAGCAGAACTCAACACAAAATTGCAACTTTTTTGTATTTTAATGATGTGCAGTTTTTTTCTTCTTTTTTGTGGATTACAGCCTCTGGTGCTGGATGTTCCATTCACCAAAATGAGGAGAAGAAAAAAAGTTGAAGAAATTAAAGTTTATTGTACACTCTGAGTGTGGTGAATCAATGAAGTGCAGTAATAAATGAACGGCGAGAGGGCAGCAGTATATTAAATGGACGTCTGCGTGTTTACAGTGGAAATAGTGAGTCACAGACATTTTCTTTGGGTCGCTTTTCCAGTGTTTATGGAGAGCGGGGAGGAACAACACTTCCTGAGAGGAAAGCCAGCTTTCCAAGACCAGACCCTCTCTTGCTCTCTACTTCCCTGTCTTCCCGGCCCCCGCAGAAGGGGAAAGCCCTGTCGCCAATTAAGCTTTTCCACTCTGGGCCTTTGTGTTGTCATATTATTTATTTAGTTTTTTTTGTTCTTTTGACTTCAAGACGGCGCCGCGAGAGTGGCTGCCTTTCCAGCAGCTCCACTTTCAAAATGTAAATTTCAGACTAATAAAGAGAGAATGCTCCGCCTGGGAACGTGTGCGACAGACACTAATATTGGATGGAAGAGACAACCCGTGTCAACCTGTACATGAGGGCCTGAAGAGAAATCTGAACCAATCGATACTTAACTAATTCACTTCAAGAAAATGTGCAAATATGTGTCCACTCCAGTGCCATGGTTTTTGTCATTTTCACTCAAATTGAAGGACCCACAGCATATTGAGGTTTAGGACCACATAAACATTCAATGCCGCTTAAGAAACATTCTTTCATTATAAAAAAGTTGATTTGGAGCTTACTTGGTTGTAGTTATCTGTATTGAAAGTGGAGTCGGCTGTACAAAAGGTAAATGTTGTCCCTTCATGGGAGGGAAAAACATTGTCAGGTCTTCAAACGCACATCCCGCTAGAAAAAATAAAACCCGAACAAATTCGGGAATGGCGCTCCACATCATGCTTTTCAATTCCTGAATAAATTTGGGAAAGGCAGCTAATGAGTTAAAAGACCAAGTACAGACGGTCCCAACTTAGAGATACGTTCCGAATGGTCGTTCGTAAGGTGAATTAGTTCGTAAGTTGCTTCAGTGCTATATTTTATATGGAGCCATTGTTTTGATTCTCCAGCAAGGCAAGACGTCTTGGCGGGACGTCACGAACAAGGGGGCGGGACCTTCTGAAACTGTCAATTTCCGGTTTCATTTTGAAGTAGTTTTTGGACACTTTAAGTCATTTTATTGCTGTTTTTCATTTGACTAAAAATATCAGCCTGCGTGTTTTGGGTATTTTAGATGCTATAAAACGTTTTTCTGATGAAGTTAGGAAACAAAAAAAATGGTGTCGGTTGTCTTTTAAGGTTTACATAAGTGTTTAAAGGACAACCGACGTCTCCGGACAAGTTGTGTCCATAATTTGTAAAATGGCTTTAAATGACTTCCACTGAGCGTATTTTACAAAGATTCCACCGCATATAGCTATATTTTACGTTTTATGACTCGCGCTGAATACTCCGGAAGTCATGTTTTTGAGTTGGTGACAAGTCCGTATGTGACGTGACTAAAGGACCGTAAAAACGAACTGGGAGCGGGACTTTCTGAAAATGCCCAATTCACAGCTCAATTTTTTGCAGATTTTGGACACTTTAAGTCATTTTTATTGGTGTTTTGCATTTGACAAAAAATATCATACTGCGTGTTTTGGGTATTTTAGATGCTATAAAACATTTTTCTGATGTCAGTTAAAAAACAAAAAAGTGACGTCGGTTGTCCTTTAAGGCTTGTAGAAGTCACCTGTATTGGCTTGAACAGAAAAATAAACATTTAATAAAATATATATATATTGAGGTGCAAGGATGACAAAAGATACTCTGAAATATATTGTGGGACAAAAGTCAAACTGAATTTTTAATGTAATTTCTAAAATGAAGGGGAATGTTTTTTTTTTTCGCTGAATGTTTCATGTTCCTGCTTCAAGTTATTCCATCTCACAAGTGGCCATTTTTTTCTTCCTTTTTTAGTTTGTCAGCCCCACAAAACCACAATCAGTCAAGGTGTCACTTTATTTTTCTCAATTGATTTTTTATAGGGGGGCTTATCAGGAGATATGAAAACAAATAAATACACATGAAAATACAAGTAAATAAGCAGAAAAGAGCAGAAAGTACAGACGTCTCACGTGTGCACTGGTGTCTGTCGCTGCAACATGTTCTGCATTAAGGACAGCCAAATGTTTGTTGTTCAATTAGCGCACAACTTCCAGGCCTTTTTTTAATCCACTCAAGGCAGAAATAGACATGTTTTTTCAATTAATTGATTAAAATGAACATGTTACTTGTCCAAATTACAACACAGCCTTGAACTTCATGTCCCCCATAAAGGCCCTGCCACTCTGTATTAATTATATTTAGAGCAGAGTCAGCCTGATATTAACATCCCCTGCTGGGACCGATGCGTGCGTAAAGGTGCTCAACGCTAAAACACCTGATCATTAGCCATCCCCCTCGCCATGTTGTCGGCTGTTTACAAGCCTGCAGCGTTGAATCCTCAAAAGGATTCCAATGTAGGTGTTGCATGGTATATACTTCCATATGCACACAGTCTTTTGATGAGAAGGTTGCTTGCACAGGGAAGGGGGAGCTCCTTAAGTGCCCCACTGATTCTTCCCACATGCATCCATATTTGATGCACAGCACGTGGCGGCCTCAACAGAACACGCTCCAGGCAGGCATGAAGCTGCAGCGACAGCACCACCTACATGTTACCTCACTGTCCTATCCTTGTTCATGTCGCCACACGCACACAAATTCTGATGGTTCAAAATCGCCACACTGTATCAAATCCCGCGAAAAGTCTGTTTACTGATGATTTGGCGTGAAGAGGACAGGCCGCGGGTGCGTAGAGCGAGTCGGAGGGGTTGGGGGGGGATCAGGGAGTGGTGTACTGCAGGAAGCTCTTATTATCAGCCATAGGAAAAGACCTAGGTGGGCTAATTGGTCTCCCTAGCCCGGCGTGCAGCATGCATTTTTAATGAGAGCCGCATTGTTGCTCATTTTGTATATAGATTGCAGATTAGAGCCAAAAGCTGGTTGTTTCGACTGTCGTGGTGGTGATCATGGTAAGCGGTGTGGGAGGGGGCATGGTTGGTGAGGGGGATGTGGTATGGGGTTTCTGCGGAACAAATAGAATTGTTTAATTATTGTCTTGCCTTTAACTACTGTTGCTTATGTTATAAGTGGTGAGGCGCATAATTGTGGTTTAAATATATAAGCAGGCTAAATTGATTTTGAAAGCTCAGCATCGCTAGCAGGTTAATGCAAATTATTTTGCTAAAGGGTGCATTCTCACACACACACACACACACACACACACACACACACACACACACACACACACACACACACACACAATTTATAATGGAAGAAATGAGGCGTTTGTAGGCTGAATTCTGACATTTGTTAACCAATTTTGTAAAAAAAAAATTAGCTCAATTGAACTTATCTAGCTAGGTAACTGGCACACAGTCCGATATATTATTGACTGTTAGCCAACTACTTAATCAGTGTATAGCAAGAGTCAAGTTATCCTTGCTTATAATAATAATAATAATACATTAAATTTACAAGTGCCTTTCAAAACTCTCAAGGACACTTTACAGTCAGGATAAGGACATCTCGTTAGCTCAAAGATAACACAAGCAAACAATTAAATATGTTATGATGAATATTGCTTAGTTGATATCGCCAAATGAATTATTAAATAAACAGTCGGGATAAAAATATTTGACATATTGGATATTTTGAATACTACCAGCTGACCAGCAATTACAATGTTGTCCACATTAGACTTTTTTTATTATTATTTATTATTGGATAAAACCATGACTGAACGAACAATCAGCATTTTTTTTGATAATGATATTCGTGCAGCATGTTATACCGGAAACACATTCCTTGTGGGTTCTACATACTTGGAAATAAAGATGATTCTGATTCTGATTCTGATGAAAGACCACTCCAAGTGTCTGCTAATGTCCTGAGTGACCTGAAAAGAGCAAACCTATATGCCGTTAGAACGGTCTCAGGCTGGCATTACAGAGTGCGGCACTCATCTGGGGCCAAGGGTAAGTTAAGAGGCTGACTGCGGCAGGCAGAAGCGTCGGAGTTTAAGTGAATTAAGCAAACTAATTTGCATTTAGCAGCGACACAAGTCATCCTCACTGCACGCTGGAGGGCGCGATGAATGGGCCACCACCTCGTAATAGCATTAAACGCCTTCTGTCATAATGAGTGGGAGTGTGAAACCCAGCAAGGGGCCTAAAGTGTTGCCCTGCGACACACCTTTTCAGAATGTTTGTCAATGGTAGGCGATGAGGGTTGGCTACCGCTGAATAAACTGAAGCAATGACCACACCTTGTGTTTGGGGTTGTGCTGCCCGATATGTCCGACGAGATGCGTGCAACAATTTTAAACATCAAAATTAATTCATGTATGACCTGTAGGTCTTTTTATCATGTGATTATATTGATTAACCTTAGGTAGCCTATGAGCTAGCGTGCTATCAGTTTCACTGCCCAAAGAGCATGTCTGTGCTATGAGAATAAGATCACCAGAAATGTCAATTATTAGTCAGTCCCTCAATGATCATGTACTGCGTCTCAAGTTCCAGTGTGTCTGTGTTGAATAAAGATAGCATTTAAGGTTTTTTTTTTTTTTCATGAGTCATATGCCACCCGGAAGTAAGTGTGACACAATGAAAAGGTCTATATTGTGGTTCATGACACAACATGCCTGAGCGATCATATCCTGAGAGACAAGACACTCAGGAAAACAAGAAGGGAGTGGGTCAGGCTGTGAATAGTACAAATCTTTTTTTAACCAAAGAAAAATATTTTTAAAATCAATAAAAAACAAGGTCAACAGTCAATGTTTTCCAAAAACATGGCAAAATGAGAGGGGAAAATTCCTCCCCAAAATGTGTAATAAACAAATCAATATGTTTGGAAAAATAGGGAAAACATGCACTGTTATCAGAATCTGCACCTGCTGAAACTTGTATTAGGTCAGGTTGACTGTAAAAGGAGGCAGAGAAGGTCCCTAACTAAACTCGAGTTGTCGTCATTCCCATAGAGTAGAGAGAATTTATGCCTGGGTTATATTTAAATGTGTTTGTCTTTGCAGTTGCTTGTGTGTTAAGGTAGCAGGATTTATTATTACAAAAACATCAATGGCTAGTTTCTGTTAGGATATATGCGTTTGTATTTTTATGTTAGCATATCATTAACATGAAATGGTTAGGTGTCAATAGTTTGTTCTTTCATTTTATTTTCTTTATGTGTCAACTTTGAAGTGTATGTAACAGACGCTGAAGAGGACACACATTGAAATTAAAAAGAACCAGATGAATAAAGGTCTTTCTGCACCGCAGATTTTCGCTTTTTGTCGGTAGGTCTGGAGGCACTCTGTTCGTCAAGGTGGAAGATGGCAGTTTGGACAAAGAGAAGCAGGCAGACAGCTAAGTTTGATGAATGGTGAGGCTTCTTGCTTTTCTCGCTGCTACCTTCAGAGACCTCCCGCTCCCCCTCCTTGAGGTCCACAGCCCGGGACGCATCCATCAAGTCCGCTAACATCCAGCTCGCGTGAAGGCTACCGGAGGACCTGATGTCACCTCAGCTCGTCCCCTCTGCAAGCTGCTGTTTGCTCTGCCCAATAATCCTTCAACCTGCGCAATGTCACAGTGTCACGGGCTAATACTCGGGTACTTCATGCATCATTTAGCGCCGGAATGCACATCAGATTCAGTGCAGGGGCCATAATGAGCTGACTCCGGAGAAATGCTACTCTATATTACATACTTTACTTGGCTGTGGGCTCTGTGTTAACACCACCGAGTACATCCAACAACACTAGCCAAGCTTGTCAAATGTTTCAAAATTCATACAAAAAAAAAAAAAATCAAGCACCCTATTGGGTTTGAACTGGATTTTCCAGCTGTACATACACCGAACCAGATGCGCTCAGACCAAATATCAGCCATGACAAATTTCACCAACCGTAGGGAACACGCTTGAATTGAGAGACTATATTTGCCTTTATCTTTAAATTGTTTCAAGAAAGTGTTCCAAATCCCGTTGCGTAGACAGCTTGTCTATTATATGTTAAACCCCTTATCACTCATTTTAGATTTCATCATTAATATACACACTATTTTTAATTTTAAAGCGGAGAAAAACAACTCATTGCTATAGACCTGTCCTAATTTTGCACATGACTGGAGACATCCATTTGGGAACCGAGAGGTTTGACGCACTGCGTTTATTTCATTGCCAGTCTTCTTCTCAGCCTTTTGTGAAGCAAATCCTACTAAATTCTCATGAGAAAAGATTGAATAACGTCACGCAAGAATTAAATGACATTTCATTCATCCTGAGCAGATTGTAGTCCTGGGAGGGCTAGGTGTCAAATTACACAAATTGTTTGTTTTTTCCCATTATTATGAGAAAGTGTGTCTATAAGCATGGAGTTTCTTTGCCTATAATTTGGCAGCCACTCAGTTTGGAATTTGAGAGTGTCTGACTTTGTGAATCACACAGAAATAAATTAAGGATGCAACTTGGACATTATGCATTATTAAACATAGTAACATCAAATCAATCAGAACATTATGGATTATGGTTATTATCGCTATTTACAAAATATATGCATATATATTTTATGTTACAGTTGGAAGGAAACACTGGAATTTTTCAGGGTCATAAAATGAGACTTTTTAAAGCGGTGTTCAATTTGGGAGTCATTCAGTTGTGTTATATGTTCACAAATTGACACAGACAGAAGTGGAGGAAAACATTTTTGCTCCTGAAATGGAAATATTAGAAAAATACTACAAAAAGAAATGCTGTTTCAATTTTAGTTTTAAATAGTTTGTACATCTACAAAGGAGTTGTAAATCAAATTGATCATGAGCAATAAATGTGGGTGTCACGCTGCCCTTTGATCCCACGTACATTTTTAACACCTGCACCAAATCGTGTTTAAGTGTCATATGTGTTGAGACAAATCGCATTTAGAATCGAAATGAAATGACAATGTTATTAATAACATCGCGTAATCGTTGTACTAAGTTCATCCTGTCTACTTGATATCTAATGTTAAGCAGATTCTTTCCTTACAGACAGTGTAGGAAGGCGGAAGTAGTCGCCGAAACATGTCAGGTATTTGAACACCTACACTGTCTGTAAGGAAAGAATCTGCTTAACATTCGTTATTAATAACATTTTAAAAAGGGAACAAATCTATTCAGTAACATCCTATATCATACAGACAGAACTTGCTTGAGGCAGCCCCCCCCCAAAAAAAACATTGGTATTGTCACAGTGTGGTGAAGAGACAGTGATAAGTCATGACCCTTGGGATACTTTTAACTAAAGCATGTCAGAAAGGTGGTCATGAGACAGCCTGGGAACTGTTTGAAGTTGGGGAAAAAAATGGCATGAAATGGCAAAGTTCAAATCATGGCCATTGCGAGGAGGGGGCCTCACGCCACCCCCTGCCCAGCCGCCTCTCCGCAAAACACAGCATGGAGCAACAATATCTGGATCAGATGAATAAATTCTATTTTGAGGCGGCAGACAGACCGACACGCTTTATCTCATCTTGACTTCTCATCCTCTTCTTGGCCACACGAAATCCCAATCACGGAGTTGGACGAAGAAGAAGAGCGCATTTGGAGTGGGATGGGGTGGGGTGGGGTGGGGTGGGGTGGATGGTGGGTGCATCACAATGAAATGAGCTTAATGCCCTCCCCTGGAGGCGGGAGATGGAACGGACTACCCAGCGGCTGAATCAACACTTGTTGGTTGTTGCTAATACTGTTCAACATAACGGATGAGGCTTCTATTGGCTCTCTTGGCGGCCTCGTTTCAGCGAAGAATAATAAACTTTACAGCTGCAGAAACAAGGAGCCGGACAGCCATTTGTCTTTGTTATGTGAAGCTAAATTGTAATTTAGCCTCATCTCCTGTGTGGTGTGAGTGCTGTGGACATTAGCGATGAGTGTGTGTGTGTGTGTGTGTGTGTGTGTGTGTGTGTGTGTGTGTGTGTGTGTGTGTGTGTGTGTGTGTGTGTGTGTGTGTGTGCGCGTGCGTGTGTCTGTGTGTGTGTGTCTGTGTCTGCGTGTGTCTGCGTGTGTCCGTGTGTGTTGCGCATTGCAATGTGTGCTCTGTATTCTGGCCGATAACACGGAGCTGCTGGAGGAGAGAAAACAGCACTCATTGATTTTGTGCGTTTCTCCATTGCAAAGGCGGATCGATATACACACACAAACACAAAGACAAGCTAAGGGTGTGTGTTCACACACACACACACACATGCACACGCACAAACACACACAAAGTTTGTGGTCGGCTGCCACTCGAAACGAGGCGGGTAGGTAATCATAGCTGCCTCATTACTTGCCAACATGGTCTCACACTTGCATGCACAAAAGTGCACATATGACCAGAATGCAGAGCTCAATGATCACATGAAGTCCTTCAGGTACTGTGGAAGCTGGTAAGTCATCACCATCCCCACCAGTAAACCTTTATGAATCGTATAGGCAACGATTTAACATCATATAAGTCATATCTGTTGAAAGACAAGATAAGAATTGCACAACTACATCAAACTAAAATACAGTAAAAATATTCTTGCACAAAAAATTTAAGACATGCAACAAAAAAAGTATCTTAGAACTGGATGCTAAATCGAACAGGATGGTCGCCGTGATGAATTTATTTTGTCGGCCTTTTATAGAGGTCAACCATTTCCAGATTCACTGGTACAGTAAAGTCTCGTTATATCGATATCGGTTATATCGATAGTACCGCTTATTACGATATTATTTTCATTTCCCTTGCACATTTCTAGTCTTTTTATGTATAATTAGTACCGTTTAGTACGATACCCGGTTGTTACGATAATCCGGTTATTACGGTGCTCCTTTTCATCCCCCGCCGGCCATTTTTGTTGTTTACATCGATATATCAGTCGCGCCATTGGTCAACTTGGTCACGTGTCTTGTTACGTGAGCCGCCATCGGTCGCGCCATTGGTCGACTTGGTCACATGAGCCGCCATCGGTCACGCTATTGGTCGACTTGGCCGTGTGACTTTGTCACGTGACACGCCATCGGTCGCGCCATTGGTCAACTTGGTCACGTGTCTTGGTTACGTGTCACGCCATCAGTCGCGCCATTGGTCGACTTGGTCAGGTGACTTGGTTACGTGCCCAGCACCCGTGGAGCAGAGCCATTTTCATTTTCAGACGCTAGCTCGTGTGTAGCAGACGAGATTGAAGTGTTTGTGTTAAAAGGTAAAAATGGGAAGCAGAAGAAGATCGATGACTTTTTTAAATTGTATACATAATACAGTAAGATGTAAGCGTTGCAGTTTCCCTGTTGTGTTATGTACATGCCCACTGTACTGTATATGAATGCAATCGTTTTTTGCAACAATGTTTCTTGTTTTGTCTGCTGAAGCGCGATGATTTTGAAAATTATTAACATTCCATACTGTGTATTAAAGGACAGCCGATGTCACTTTTTATTCAAATGCAAATAAAAATGACTTCACGCCAAGACGTCTTGCATTGCTTGTGAATCCAAACAATGGCTTCAGATTCGGATAATATGCTTTCTTGTTACACATCCAGTTATGAATATGTTTCAAATACACTGTAGTTCTGAAGATTAAAGCATACATGTTTACAATCATTAAAGAATTATATGTGCCATTTTGAGGCAACATTGGGGGAACAAAAAAGGGAGCTAATGGCCAGCTCCGTTTCTTATATGGCGCTTGGCTGCCCTCTTTTGGCGGCTTTTGTTTAATGCAGTTCGGCGCGGGATCGGATATATCGATAGTCCCGGTTATATCGATATTTTTTCGGACTCCCTTGGATATCGATATAACGAGACTTTACTGTATTCTTGAATTTATTCGGAAATTGGAAAGCATGACGTAGACCGGCATTCCCGAATATGTTTGGATTTTGGTTTTTCTTGAAGGGGTGCCGATAAAGCGCAAGTCAGACCTCTGGCAATGTTTTACCTGTTTTCCATGTTAGCGCTTTGCTACAGCTTTAGCTGTTGTTAAAGCGCTCTGGAACTCCCTTCCAACATTCGTAACATTGATTCTCTTCCCACTTTATAATCCCATCTCAAAACCCATCTATTTAAAATTGCATTTTCTCTGTAGCTTCATCAGACTCAGAAAACCTTTATTCGTCGCACAATGGGGAAATTTGGTCACATTGCTAATACTGCTCAACATAACGGATGAGACTTTTAATGGCTCTCTTGGCAACCTCGTTTCTTGTTTCTATTTATAATTGTATTTTATTTATTATTGTATCTATGCTTGTCTGTGGCTGTAAAGTGTCCTTGAGAGCTTTGAAAGGCGCTTCAAATAAAATGTATAATTATTATTATATAAATCAAGATGTATGCATTGTATTGTATTTTGTACAGCCGCCCCCAATTCTAGCTCATATAACTCCAAACTCATATAACTCTCCATCTTCTCATGAAAGAAGAAAGCCTAAGGTTTCTTATACTGCATTGAATGTTTATGTCGTCCAAAAACTTAATATTCTGTGGGTCCTGGAATTTGAGTAAAAATGACAAAAACCCTTGTACTGCAGTATACACATTTTTGCACATTGTCTGGCAGTGAATCAGTAAATCAACTCCACTCGTCTATCTAATTTCCGTGGATGGTCACGAGGCATGCTGGAGCCTATTTGAGCCGTTTTTGGGCAGTAGGTGGGGGACACCTTGAACCAGTTACCAACCCAATCGCAGGACATACCCTGACAACAAAAAAAAAACACCAGCGCTCACACTCACACCTGGGGACAATTTTAAGTTTTCAATCAGCCTGCCATACACGTTTGGAATGTGGGAGGACGCTGTGGGTGTTTTATGTCAACGTTCTGCATTGAGCTTTGTTGCAGCTGCATCTGTTGCAAAAGTGCCACATGAATAAATATGTTTTGTATCGTATTATCAATCGCACCTTTCCACTTTGTCATCACAAAGTGCCCTTCTGTGGCGGCGTCCGACAAAAATTTGCAAAGGTCAATGAAAAAGCAGTAAGTAGACAAAGCATTCTGTCCGTCTGTTTAGGAGCCTGCGGAAATAAGCTTTGATCAAAAGGCAGCTCGCCAAAATTAAAAGACCAAATTGATTACAACAAAAAAATAAGTTAATCAGAAAATCAAAGACTGCCAACTGTGCAAACAATGTATTGTCTATTGTGATTTTGATTTCTTCTTATTGTTTTTCTGTTGTTGTTTTGTTTCAGTTAATGAAAAAATAAGTCATCATGCATCATCGTTATTGACGGCCAGATGACAAAAAGGAATCTGATACCGTGCCGCAAAGCATGTGAGCGTCGCAAGGCCCCCGAAAATACCGCGACAGCTGTCATCCTCACCTCAAAATTTAACAGAAGCATCTGACAAGAGATTAAGGAGCCCTTAAAATAATCGAAAGCAAAAGTGGCCCGTGACTCGAGGTGAGATGGAGGGCATCTCTCTTGAATATTTTCCTTATACTGTACAGTAATACCTCAGCTTATGAACTTAATTGGTTCCCAGAAAGTGTGTGTCAGGCGAAAAGTTTGTCTGCCAAAAATGTATTTCCCATAAGAAACCATTAAAAATTAGAATAATCCGTTCCCAGGTCCCCATAAAACATAATTTTCTCTGAAATAAGCCTTAAAACTACACAAAATATACCTTATTTTATGTATCATAAATGTGCTATTGGATTGTAATGAAAGAAATAAAATGTACAGTATAATAAACTTGTTTTATTTACCTTCGTGATGGTCGTTGATGTAGTTGCCTCTTGGTGATATCCGAGTGAAGTTGCCGTGCTTTCTCGGCAATGATACCGTCACTCACATTGTCCCCTGCTAGCTGCTTTTTCCAAATTAACCTCTTTTCAATCTATTCTACTGCCTGAGACTGTTGCTTAGACAACACAGAAACACACTTAGCCACACGTAGCAATGGTCGACCGAGCATCCTGGTACTGGGAGGCTAAGTAACACAAATGCACACTCCGTCCGTGTTTTTCGATGATCTCCTTCTTCTGCTCGACCGTAATTTTCTTTTGTGTCCTCTTTGGCTTAACACTAGCCTGTGGTGGGGTCTTTTTCGGTCCCATAATAGCAAAAGTGATCCACTCGATAACAAACCACGTCTGGACTCAAAGAAAGAGGGTGTGGAAAACTAGTCCGCCAGCCACCGTGGCGCTGTGTGGTTTAGTGTTCCTCCGCCGAAAAATAGTCCGCCAGTCACCGTGGCGCTGTGTGGTTTGGTTTGTCCATCGAAAACTAGTTTGTTAGCCAAGATTATAATGTTCGTGAGGCGAAGAGTTCGTGAGCTAAAGCGCTATGAACCGATACTTAATTAACACATATCTTCAATCTTTCCATATGAAGTACTGACGTTGATTTAGAAATGCAAATGTAGAACTATCTCCAAGTAGAGTCGTTCTAATACAAAAACAATGAGCACCCAAGACACTATCATGCAATTCAATTTGAAATCATTAGAGGCATTTGCCAATCAATAAGTAATAGTTGAGGAATGTACCGACTAGTACTTCCCCAACACTTCCAAAGCCACATTTTGAACAAAGGAGAGGACGTGGAGGGGGTCACGAAGGTGAAAAAAAATGCAAGCCCTAATGACATGGAACCATTGTGACATTTCAAGGGAGACTCGCAGGAAACATGTAAGAGAAACATGAACGTATAATGGAAAGCACGCTCAAGGGGAAGGAAAAAAAACCTGGCCCCTTCCTGACTGAGGAAAAGGTACTGTGGAGACGAGGGTTAAACGGAATAAAAACAAAAAGGAAAGACAGACAAGGCGCCTTACGTAACACTGGACTGTTTTCCAACATGTTAAGACAATCCGGGCAGCTGTTACTCATTACATCTCTCGACACAACAACACTCAGCAAGTGTCTTTGCTCACTTCAAATCTGATATCAGTGCAGTATAAATACATTTTAATGTTGATTATCATTATGACGCTTAATTTTAATAGCTCATCTAGAGAGTAATAAATATGTAGTGGCTGCTATTTAATCAAGAGATGTTCATTTTAAAGCTGAAATTAATCGGGTAATCTGCCGCTACCCAAATGACACAAATGAAATTAACAGCACAGAGTCATGTTAAAGGGACATTTTGATTTGCAAATATTGTACTACATTCAAATATGCTTTTGTATTTTGGTGCGTCAAGCAAAATTGAACTTCTCTCACTGACCCTGAATTTGCGTCATAACTCCTAAAAATGAAGCAATCATTGTGTCATTGCTTTCGTTTACTAAAAATGTCATTTTTTTTAAACCAGAATATTTTAGTTTTTTTACACAACCACGTATAGAAATGTCATTATTTTTTTCTGTGAGCATTGTTATGGAGGATTAAAAAGATCATTGAAGCATATTGCTTTGTTACTAGCATTAGCGTTGTTGCTAGCATTAGCTTTGTTGCTATCATTATGTCAGTATTTTTTTCTGTGAGAATTGCTATGATGGCTTAAAAAAAACTCATTGAAGCATATTTCTTTGTAGCTAGTATTAGCTTTGTGGCTAGCGTTAGCATTGCCTTTGCACTCCTTTTCCTGATACAGCAGGAATGCATGCAGTCTTGTCTTTTTTTTCTTTGATAGTCATTTTTCATTGATACATTTCTTGGTTCTTTCTATTCATTAAATTAAATGAAAATGGTATTATCTACATTGGGTTGTAGTAACAAAGTAACTAATTAACCAGATTATTTAGTAAGCGAGTCCCACCACTAGTTGTAAAACCATTGTGTTCTTGAGAATTTTTGTGCATGAGTCTGGAGGTCGTCTGGCGAGACAAGACCCTAACCTCCCCCTTCCCTGTATCCTTGCGCCCCTCCAACCCCCTTGCGTCAACAGAGCAGCAGATTGACCCCGTGAGGCTCCGAGGGCCTCACGGGTGACCTGCGACTGAAATTTGAGCCTTTTTCTTTTCCACTCAGAGGTGAAAGCAGACATAAACACAGCAAATGCACCCAACGTGTAGCAAGACACCTGCAGCAGGGGTGTTGGTGTCATTCTTACGCACACTGGCATCAGGTGTTTCTCAAAAGAGGCAACAAACATTTTGATCTATCTGCTGCAGCCGTCACGTGTGATAAATGAAATGTATTAATATGGTTGTGTGCATGTGTTTGGCATTCAGCCCCTGCAAGCAATATGTTTCCGTCGTAACTTTTTTTTTAAATGTGATGAATCGAAACTTACCGAATTAGACTTCTGGGACTAGTTCCAGTGCTGCTTCACATGAAAGGAGGCAGGACAGCAACAATTTAGAGTAATTTGACATTTTAAAGATTAACGTATGGGTGCAGTCAACCACAATGGGAAGGATAAAACATTTTTTCGTGATTAGAAAATACGGAGGGGGAAATGGCATATTCAACTTATACCTTATGATTATCTAAGTATAGCAGTCTATAACATTGGTAGAAATTGGTGTTGTACTAGCGTTAGTTTCTATGCTATCGGTCAAGCGGCGCGTGGCTAAGCTTTGTCGTGAATGTATTTGCAGCAGCACGTTACTCAAATGGTTGGTGGATTTGTTGAAAGGCTTGAATTGAATTTCATTTGTTGCAAATGTGTAATTTAGATTTGGTCAAAGTCACTTTTCGACTATTTGGGAATCCATTAAATATGTTTTGCCTGCATTAATAGCTCCTTTGTGGATTTTGAGCATATTACCTGAACTTGGTTGGGTTTTTCTCAAGTTACTTTATTAGGTGTTGAACATATTTGTTGGCCTATTCTCCATAAGTCACTCCATTTTGTGTCACATTTTTTGGCATTTTACTTCAAATCAATATTGCTATCTTTGTTCCTAGCTCAACAACACAACATACACATAAAATAAACTTACCAGATATGCCAACTTTTTGTTCTCCATTGTCCAAGCCTTCTCATTTTTTGGCTTAGTCCCAAAAATCAGACTGGCAATAAGTCTCTCTTTGAATTAAATTACATTTTCAGTGAAATAATTAAAAACAGAGAAATGCAGCCTGCCTTCAAGATCCTGTTTCAAAAGACACTATGCAACAAATCGTAAGATAACATGGGGCAGTGTATTGAAGACAAATACATGCGTCGGATTCCCAATATTTACACATTACAAAACAGGCTCAACCGGAAAATGTCACAGTTTAATCAACTTTGAATTGAATTTCACCACACTGTCGTCAACAAAACAATGGAGGGATGGAGGGACGGAGGGAGGGACGGATGGACAGATGCACAGACAGACAGACTGACAGACAGATAGACAGATAGATAGATGACACATTTGAACATGCACGTTTGAAACATTTAAATTGTCCATATGTGCCTGTGTAAAATGCTTATTTGATTATATGAGATGACTTGCCTGAAGTCATCTGAGATAGCGCATCACCCTAATGAGGGAAACCCCGAAGAATGAACAGATATGAAGAAATGTTGCATCAACACACATTCTACAATAATTTGCATTCAATTCCAGTGAACAATTGCCCGCATTTCCTGCTGCGATCACTGCTTTTCACAGCGGCTTACAAGTAAATTACAGCTGTAGGGGGAGCCCCAGAGCAAGGATTACGAGAACATGTGCCACAAGGGAGCTGTAAGAAAAGATGGCGGCGATGGCTAAAGGTTCCGCTGGCACATTCATTAGATGAAGTGCACCATGTGGATGTAAACAGATACACATGATTAATGTGCTCATGTATGGAAGCGTGCTCGTTTCCTCCTCACAGTTCATCAAGAGGAGCAGAGCTTCGCTCACACTGTGTTGCTTCAGCCCTAAAATGAGGGGGGTCTCAATGATGAGGCCACCCACCCCTTTTCTAGTTCAGCAAGGCCATGGCGAAAACACACACAGGCACAGGAATAATACACAAACGCCACAGAATTGCACCGGAGGCCTTTCCTTGTTCCTGTTGGTACAACAAAGCCAACTTTGTGCTCAATGGCTATAGTTCCACTTTTCGAATACACCATCCATCGATGGTGGGATTGAGAAACAACACACTTGAGAAGGTAATGCTTAAGAGTTGCATAGCACATGACGTGGGGGCATTTGTACAAATGCCCCCTCCCGATACCATTGGTCATTTTTTTTTATTATTTTAACCATTTTAGGGACAGCAGCTACTAACGTGGAAAGCTTTTTATGCTTTCATGTTACAGTGTACATAAAGTAAAAAAAAAACATCTAAATCTGGTTAATCATTGTAATTACTTCAATTACCATTTTTTTATGGTGTATAAGGCGCACTGAAGTATGAGGTGCATATGACCAATGAATGCCGTGATTTGAAACGTTTTCCATATACAGTGATACCTCAGTTTACGAATGCTTTAGCTCACAAACCTTTTGCCTCACGAACATTAAATTCGCAAGGTGGTACTGAGGTATCACTCTAGATAAAAATTTGCAAAATATAAGACACACCACATTATAAGGCGCTACAGTAGAGGGTTATGCAGTACTTCTGCCCGGAGAAAGGGAGTTGGTGGCTGCTGACAGTAGTTGCGAGATCTGTTTCGGCCCAATATTACTTCACATATAAGGAGGCACCTCCGCATAACGCGCAGGGTCATCTTTTGAAGAAATTAAAGCCTTTTGGGTGTGCCTTATAAACTGGAAAATACAATAAGTTTGCATCAATGCAAAATCCTTCCCAAAATGTGAATCTTCTGATTTAGAAAACAGTTTCAGCCATATATAAATATATGAGTTGTTGCTCTCTCGCCCTGGAGGCTGGACTGTACTTTTTGTGTCTTTTCTGCCGCCCTTTGATGAACTTTTGACCAACATTCTCTGCATCTTCATCACCTTCAAAATGCTATTGATGAGCACTTTGAGATTGGCAAAAAGAGGAAAATAAAACAGCAACAACAACAAAATCCCAGTCAGGTCAAGTGAGTTTGGGAGGTTGCTTCAGCACGGCGATGTTGTCTTTGGCGAGGAACTGTTGGATGCTCAAATCATTGTGATTAGTCCTGTCACAACTTTCGCCTCTTCTCACGCATTGAATGAAGCAAACGGAGGAACTCTCAATAGATGTGCCGGTTCATTCTCTGGCCCTCTTAGAAGGGGAAAACTGGCAGCTTGGAATTGAAATATAGACTTTGTGACACCAGTTTTTGAGGTTTTCTTTGACACCGCCGAACCGTAGATAAGCGGTAGGAAGGTTTTTCAACTGTTGCCAAGTGTAAAAAACAATATAACCACCACAAAAAGGACTGTCTGAACAGAATGATGATTTAATGCTTCCAACATGCGTTTCAGCATTTATCATTCTTAGTAAAAAAATAAAAATAAAATCATCCATCCACTGCTCATCAAGCAGCAAACCACTGAAACTCAAAAATGTGTCCACAACCGATGATGATCCACATACTGAGAGTCGAGTCATATTTCGGAAACAAAGCAAAGAAAAAAAACAAAAACTGATACGGTGTGATTTCATGCACGACGACATATGAAATTCATTTTATACCAGTTGAGACTTGTGTCTCGTTCGAATTCTGAATTTGAAGACCTCAGAGCCAACCACCTCTCCGCTTTCTATTTTCAGGGTTTCATCTTTTCCATCCCAAAGAAATAACTAACCAATATTGTAATTTATTTATGTATTTATTTTATTCTTATGGGGTTTAAAGCGTCTTCTGTGGTCTTGTGTTGCTACTTGGAAACAAAAGACCATTTTGGCCAAATTGGGACTGACATCAGCTGCGGGCTGCATGAACTTGTGCATGTTTACGTCTTTGTGCGTTTATGTGTGTGAGTGTGCATGTGCGTGTGTGTGTTACTGTCTGTCAAGATGGAGTGACCTGATTGCTCAGCTGAGCAGTGAGGGAAGACCCAGCCTTGTGTTCACACCAATCACACCATTAAAAATGCTTGAGATCGGACCACAATGCTCTCTCATCGGCACAGACACGCAGACACAGACACACACACACGCACGCCGATACACTCACACACTGTGGCACTCCTGACCATGCCAAAACAGATTTGGAGAAGAAAAATGATCCACTGCTGCATCAGCTTCCAGCTATACTGCAGTGAGTCAGGCCAAATCCTGTTAAAAGAGCCTTTATCCTTATTGCTGCAAAGATAAGGCTGCCTTTCCTCCTCTGCATAGATTTTTGCATTCAGTCAGTTTTTATTTCATTTTGTGTTTGGCTCTGTCAACAATATCGGATTTGGTGGTTGGAAACTGACTTTTACTTCTCCCAAATGTGTTACAATATATTCCTCAAAAGTAAGATCAAACTTGGAGTGTGTTCAGTGAATATGTGATGTTGGAGGTATTTAGATGTATGTTTTTTATTTATTTAAAAAGATCATTTTCAGATGATAGAGAAACAAAATGTATTTTCAGTGTTTACTTTTTACATTGTTACAATTCACCATATTTTCCGGTGTATAAGGCACATCCAAAAGACTTGATTTTCTTTAAAAGATGTCCTGCACCTTATACGCAGATGTGCCTTACATGTGAAGTCATATTGACCCATATCAGGTCTCACAACTACTGTCAGCAGCCACCGACTCCATTTCACACTGTAGAAGTAGTGCGTAACCCCAGACTCTACTGTAGCTCCTTATAATGTGGTGGGCCTTATGTTTGGAAACTTTGATATACTTATGTATTATATTGGAAATATTGTTTTCATTCATTAAAGTTGTGCCTTATAGTCCGGTGCGCATTATACAGTGATACCTCAGCTCACAAACTTAATTGGTTCCCAGAAAGTGTGTGTAAGGCGAAAACTTTGTCTGAAGAAAACTAGTTTGTCAGCCAAGACTATATGCTGGCAAATTTTATGTTTGTGAGGCGAAAAGTTTGTGAGCTGAAGTGAGGTATCAATGTATTTATATGTTATATTTGAAAAACTTTTTTCATTCATTGAAGGTGTATGGAACAAGTTTGAAAATACACCATTCATTGGGGGTGCGCCGGAAAATACGGTACATTTAAAGAACAGAACAAAGTCTGTTGAAGAACCGAAAGACACTTTGGCAAAACATTTGATGAGCTGAGGTTTCATTTTCATCCATCTGATTCCATTGCATGTGTGTGCGTGCGTTCTCATGTCAAAGGCTGAGCCAACTGCAAATCTTGAACCGACCCCATCGAGGAAATAAGGAGTTGTGATCGTGCCCGGGAAGTGTTCCTACTCCTGCACTCTCTGCCTCTCCCATCTTTCTCTCTATGCGTGTGTGTGCTCTCAGGAACACAACTGACATGCGATACAAAGCCGACATGACACACTCTGGGCCTATTATGCCGCTCGTAAATAATTCTGCTTCTCTTGACATGTCACGCTGTGGCTGGTTATGCTCCAGAGCTGATTGGGTTTGTTCTGATTACAGGCCAGTTGGTTACAATGAAGGGGTAAACGGTCCCGCGTTCCCTTTTGTCAGGCCAACGTACGCGAGAGATGCAAAAAATGTCATCATCAAAGCACATAAGCAAAGGCGCTGATCTGTTAAAAGCTATTAGGATGCGGAAGAACAATTACGATGCAGGCCACTTTGTTGTTTTTTTTGCACGCGGCGCCTCATCGTGGCATCGCGCTCGACGACTGAGGATCAGCTCGAGTTTGTTGCCTGAGAAGAGTTCATCTGAAAGCTCTCCTGCTAAGCCTCATGAAATATTAAACTGATAAAGTCGTGTTTTATTTCCCCGAAAGGAGGAAACGGCGCATGCCGCGGGATCCTGGTAAACAAAGCCAGCCGTTCGCACGAGTTAATTGTTAAAAAAAAAAAAAAAAAAAGAAGGCACATTTTCTGATGACACAAAAGATCGGATTATGCTCTCCGGAGAACAAAACACAGCTTGTTCATGTATGGGGTCATGACATCAGACCGCAACTTGTTGATAGGCAAACAGCCTGTCGAAAAGGCTTTAAATTGCTCAGGAAAATATGTTAATGTTTTTTTAATATAGGTCACGGCTGGGCAACTGGCGGCCTCTGAGTGGCCCCCTGCTTAATTTAAACTACCCCCCTTCAATGTTTTTTAATTAATTACATAAGCTCCCTCCCAAAAAAATCCTGGAGAAATGGCGGGGGGGTTACAGCTCACTCACAAGTCTGAGGACATGCACATAATGAATAAATGGAATTAGTAAAATATAATACGTATATAGCGCTTTAACAACGGCTGAAGCTGTAAAAAAAGCGCTAAACATGGACAATTATCATATACTGTACGGGATATAAAGCAGTCACAAAGATAGTAGAAAGCACCAGGGAGTAAAACTAAGATCAAGTCTGAATCATGCCGAGTTGAATACCAAAGAGTACAAGTGAGTTTTGAGGCGGGTTTTAAAGATGGGCAGCGAGGGTAGTGTGTGTAAGTGGCGCAGTATGTGGCAGACGCCTCACCAAACACACATGATGCTACAAATCGGCAACATTTACTGAGTGGGTATAATTTCACACTGGAAGGGTGAACAAGAACTGCCAAAACTATGTGTATACAAGAAATAAAAAAAGTCAATTTCCATGATAGGTCCCTTCAAATGTGATCAATTAGAAATGTATCCTCAGCAAACAGCCAAGCGGAAAGCAGCGTAATAAGATGGTGCGGAGTTTATCGGGCAGGAGCGTGGCATCTGATCGGAGACCAGATTTGTAAATCCTGCCAAGATATTTTTAAAAGAGTGACGCGATAGGCCAGTTTAGAGAAGCAATTTCTCCAGGCAGAACAAAAGGCCAGAGTTCACAACAGACGAGAAAAGCTGGCGTCCAAATATGTGAGCAGAAAATGAGGACTGTGAAGTCAAGTAGAACATCATTGGATGGGGATTCTATGGACTGCAGATTTAATGTCCATCTGATGGCCAAAAAAAAGATCCGAATTAATCCTCTTAGTTGTTTGTTTGGTAATCTGATTTTGTCGGATTTTTTTCGGGCCACTATCTGAGGTTATGGTTACTGATGCTGCCTCTGGACGCATTGTGGCAATTTTCACCTCACCACATTTCAACAACCCCCTCACCAGCCCCTGCGCCCCTCTGGCGTGTTATTCTCCACATATTAACAACATATCAGCAGACTAAATCCCCCAATGAAGAAGATACTTTATGTCTGCCTGTGAAATGATTCCCCACTGTCTCAGAGCGGCACACTATGCTCCAAATAAATGACCTACTTTGCACATTAACACACATTTACATCTGCGCCGAGATCAGGGAGTGCGTCGTCATTTATGAACCCATCTCACTTTAAAGTGTAACGTGTGGCTACGGTCCAATTCTTAGAAAACATCACTCTCTTCTAACACGGCGGGCCAAATTGAATTGTGGGCATCGCAGCCGAATGGAAATGAGGTAATCTCCTCTTTAGAGAATATGATGATGTCCAGAAATGTTTCATGTTACTTTCAATATAAGTCGGGTGGGGAACCAGGGGTTATGTTTTATATATACGAGCATGGACCACGCACTACTTCTTCTACATGGGGAAATGGAGTCGGTGGCTGCTGATAGTAGTTGCAAGAACTGTTCTGGCTTCACATATAAGGCGCACCTGTGTATAACACGTAGGGTCATCTTTTGAAGAAAGTTAAGGCTTTTGGGTGCGTCTTATACACCGGAAAATACAGTGATATCAAAAAAATGTTTTCGTGATCTGTAAATCGTGCCTATATTGGATAATGTTTTTTTTTTCTTTGGTTTTCCCACTCGGGATAACCGAAATAATATCGGAGGGGCACTTTTCAGTTCACCTATTTTAGTTCACCTTATACCAGCTCAGAAATATAGTTTGAATCAGCTAATGAGGTCACGTTTCCAGCAAGTGTAAATTTGTTTGTGTTTTGTCCGGATTGGAGAACCAAAATAACGTAACAAGGAGACTGCATGTAACTTATGAATTAATTCTTTAATTACCATATTTTCTGGTGACCAATGAATGACAAAAGTTTTCCAAATCTAATATTTAATAAATAGGATTTTTTGGGGGAATGGGAGTATTTTATTTCATTTGTAATCCATTCAAGATTATCCATCCATGATACAAGCCGCTTATCCTCACGAGGGTCGCGGGCCTATCCAAGATTTCTTTGGGCAGCCAACGGGCTACACCCTGAATTGGCCAATCACAGGGTACACATAGACGCACAAGTATTCACATTCAGAAGCACACCCAGGGTCAATTTAAAGTGTTTCTTCAACCTTGTAAGACTGTTTTTTTTTTTCGAATGTGGAGGGGAAACCGGAGTACCCGGAGAAAAGCCACACAGGCACGGGAAGAATTTACAAATGCCACACATTCAAACCAAGGGTATTTGCACCGTAAGGTGGTCGTGCAAAATCACTCATTGAGCTGCCCTGATTTGATTTTGTTGCACTTTTAGCTATTGATGGTGCATAAGATATATAAGTGAACAGAAACCTTACTTTGGCAATGAAGACATTATTCAAAGTTGCCTTGGGGCCACATTAGCTTAGTTGAAATGCGTAAGCAGTCAAAATACATAATGAGCAAAATGTCTCTAATTAAAAGGAAGCAAGTATCAGCGTCCGGTGTATCTTCAAAATAGGCTGCGTGATGTGAATGTCGCAGTGACGTGCGACTCTAACGGGTCGCGGAGTGTCACACGACAAGAAGGACTCGCGCACGCAAATGAAGCCCAATGCAACAGAACAATGCTGAAAAATGTCAACAAAGCTTTGGACACACGTCATATTGACTCGGAGGCACGCTCGAGCGCGCAGCCACACGCGACTTGACATGGATGAATGTGTAAGTGCTTCCACTTTTTGTGTATGTACACACTCACACACACAAAGACAGTCACACACACACACACACACACACACACACACACACACACACACACACACACACACACACACACACACACACACACACACAAGTTAGATTGCAATCCATGATTGCTCATGGACCATGATAAGAAAATGTAGTAGATGCGTAATCTGATATGCATGACTTGAGGTTTCACCGCGCCTTTCTTTTTCCTCTTGGAAATCGCAGGTTGCATCCATAATTTACAGAGGCCTCCGTCTGTTTTCCTCTTTTTTCCTCCACTCTGCGTCTCTCTCACCCCTTCCTCGCCCCTCACCCATTCCTCGCCCCGCACCTCACTCTTGGCAATCTGGCTTTTGCAGCTTACCTCATTATCATATTGCACAATGTGCAGATGCCACCAAAAAAATTATTCACCTTGCAGCTTTTTTGATGCTGTTGAGCAGAAACACAAATTACTCTGTCAACAATTTCGCATAAGGTAAGTAGGGGCAAAAAGTCTCAATTTTGGTCTTGGGTGTGTACTTTTATGTCCTTTTCCACTGCACTGTACCGGTTTGGAACAGACGGTTTTCCACTTCTGTGGCAAACTGCAAAAAACACGCTGCAATGAAGGCACCAGGAGGAACTCTAGCCAGGAACAAGGGAATGTCAACTATATTTACTTGTCAGCACAAAGAGGAGTTTTATTCGAGTGGACACCGAGGGCAGCAAGAAGGCGCACGACAGACTGTGAAGTACAAATAATAGAACTGATAGAGTGGAGACAGTTTTGCATTAGCATATGTGCTCATTTTTTTGTCATTTTGAGCAATGAATATTATGTGTTATGTTTTTTTCTAAGTAAGCAGACACATTTCACATCAAAGGAATATCAGGACTGCAGCGGCAGCAAGGTAGAGACTATGGCGTATAATGCCACATATGCCAAAAAGACGCTAGAGACAGAAGATATGATTGCATTAGCCTGTGATTTGTTTTGTAAATGCTCCGCTTAACATGATGACAAATTTTAGGGAGGTGAAAACAAAGAGTGGCTGCAGTTAAGTGGAGATTGCGGAATATATAAATGCAACATTCAAAGCTAAGAAAGAGCAGTAGCTAACTTTAGCATGTATGTTGAAGGCAATTTATCTATAAAAAAACTTTTTTGTGACCATACCAGTGTTAGTATAGATTTTGTGTTTTTGATATGTATAACATTTAATTCAACACAATTGTCCTCATGTCTCCATGAATACCCAAAATACCTGTACCTGGTATTCCTGCTCACGCACCCCCAATTATTTTTATTCTTATTCCTTATTTTTTGTTTGCTGTTGTATTTTGCCATTTTGCCATTGAGCTGTTGCAGCCAAGTGGAGACTGTGGGCAATAATTCCACTACGGCTACGACACAGTAACAGGCAAAGCTACATTAGCTATTTTTTAGCAGTACATTGGATGTCCATGCATGTGAACCACATGTAAAGGAAACAATATTAATGTGTACAAAGACTGAGGGCCCCGCCAGCAGTGGAGACTGTGGAGAATAATATTGCCACTGACTAAGGCAAAGCAACAGGCCAGGAAACATGAACAAGTGTTTATTTTTGATCATATCTAGAAGGTTATTTTGGAATCAAGTTCATTCCATTCAATCAACCCGTTCACACTCTTTACAAGCAAGCAAGCACTATTACTGTCTGACTTCTTCACTCCAAGGACAAAGTACGCCAGTGTGAAGCATCATTCAAAGCGTGCACGTCTTTTCCTGGCTGGCAAAACTCCAGCGCTTCATTTCCTGGCACCCCACACAAGCCGAAGCTTGGGCGGGAAACGTCGGTGTGAAATCAAGATGCTTACCGGTGGAGGATGTCGATCCCACGTTTCACGTCGACAATATCTGCACCTTAATCCTCATCGATCACAGGCCCGATTCTGAAACGAGACAAAGCGAAAAGAGCGACACGCATCAAGGCATGTGACAAAACACAACGTGCTTTTCAGTGATAGGCAAACAAGACGGGAGGTGGCGTCGTTTATCGAGATGTAATAAAGCGCCCGAGTCGCGTCTCTGACAGATTGGAGGTGTGTAACAAGGGCTGACAACGTGCACATCTAATCCATGACAAATATCACACTTAAAACACTTGAAACGACAAATGTCGAGTTGCTTTGTGTTTTTTTTTCCTCCCTTTTTCTCTCCGGTATCGTCGAGTTGCCAAAGCAGCTGTCAGTTAAGTCTGCAGGCTTTTATCGTTTCTGCTTGTTGAGTAGAACAACTTCTTCTATCTTTATTGTTAATATCTTGTCAGTCTGTACGGTCCGCGAGGACAACTTAAAGACTGTATTTTCACAAGCTAACGTTTGCCCCGCATTTAATTACGTTTAACAGCTAAATATGCCTCGTGCGTTATTCAACTCCCTCAAATAATGCTTGAGTCAAATTTAATTAGTCATATGCCTTTTAATTAACTAACCATGATCTGATACTGTAATTTCACACTCGTGTACGGAATATAGACGGGGGCACTCAAACACAGAGAAAGCCATGCGTTCATTAGGAACCCTTTTTTGTCAATTGCGCTGGCATTTCGGTGTGTTCTCTATGTTTACACGCTGACTGTTAGCCACTGAACCATCACTAAGACGACGTTCCTGTTTGCGCTTGGCCCATTATTGTTACTGGAAGATAAAGACGCTAATTAAGGCCAATCATACAGTGAGTAGTGACGATTACTGTTGGTAAATGATCATTTGTTCCTTTTGGGAATGTGCACGGTTTCGTAAAGGCACTGCTTATTCTCTCTCCAAACAACAGTGGGCTGTTTCAAGTGGACCAAACGATGAAGGTGTAAGAATAATTGTAGTTTTTTTTAGTTTTGTTTTTTCAATAAATTACTCACAAAAACATTCAAACAGGGCAGTGGAGACTTAATATCTACTCTAGGTGGTTTTCCACTTACTAAGTCATGATCAACATTTATATTAGAGATAGTATTGCTGTCAAATGAGGACTTTGGGAGATTTTATATGGCTGGAACAAATGAGGGTAGCATGGTTATTAGTGGTGAGCATGTCTGTGTCACGTTCTAGTCATGTCAGTGTGTCATGTTCTAGGTTTAAATCTCAGCCAGTTTGCATTTTCTCCCTGTCTTTGCTAGTCATAACCCTTGGGGATGCTCAAAATGGTAGAATTGTTGTGGTTTGAATGAACCTTTTCAAAAGACAAGCTCGTGAACAATGTATATAAACTCAACATGCTAGCTAGTTAGATAAATGTTGGTGTCAATGTTAGATTGTGTTCTGCTCTGGTACTTCAGTTAAGTAACTATTGTTCAGTCAATATAGACCTTTCTAACCTTGAAACCATAACATAAATATGAAAGCACTACAGCTGAAAAGCCATTTGTTCCTAGCACGGGTGGTTGAAAATATTGTAAAATGGATTATGAACTAATGGTTTAACAATGAAAGCAACTTCAAATGCATTTCATCAAGTGAGCACGCTTTGCGATAATTACAATACAAACAACACTTGATGCTTAGACACACACACACACATACACACAAACACAAGCACACAAACACACACACACACACACACACGCACAAGCTGCTCCTGGCATTTTCTTAACAGTCACACCTGCTCATTTGTCTCTGTTGCTGTTGTGTTTAAACTGTATATCTATTTTTTAGAGCGGTTGTCCTCATTAATAATATATATTTTTTTAAATGTTGTTTAAATAGATTTTTGTCAATTTTCTGACCAAATTATTGATCAGTTCTTGTTTTTTTCCGCTGATTACTGATCGGCGCCAACCTCCTAATCATGTAAAGATTAATTTTCATGTGACTTTGACAAGTCTGAATTTAAAGTTGTCCACCGTAACCATAATTGTCACAACACGCTGAGGTCTTCTTGGAGGGATGCAGCATAGTTAAGAGCAAGAAGAAGAAACAGAGGAGGTCCCCAAGTTATTTGTGCTAACTCCAATCATAATGTTGTTATCACAGAGCAAAGAGAACATATGATTGTCAGGAATGTCAAATATTATAAGCGTTTGCATTTCTGCTCTGCGCGTGTTGAAGTAACAGCTGTTTGAAGGTTTATAATCACTGCAATGCCGACGGTCAATTACATTCGCCACTCGATGTGGTTTTGCATTTCACATGAACATTACGCTCGCAGCCTTTTTCAAAGGTGAGGTTGAACCTTTTGCTGTTTAAATATATCGAGTTTATTTGACCCTTGCTTTATGTCTGTTTCCAGAGTCAACATTTCATGGGAAAGACAAACAAAGAGCGAGTCACATCGCATCTTATTTGGAGAACTGCACGAGTCTTATTTAATTTATTTATTTATGTATTTATTTATTTATTTGTTTATTTTGACAGCAAGAGAATGAAAGTACTCGTTTTTTCGTGGTGTGTTTTGCGCCCGTTGACGGCAAGGAAAAACGGCTGCCTTTGGCACCTGCAGACACCATCACAGAGGCAACAAATGGAAGCAATGATTTGCTTAGTTGCTTATTTACACCCAGGAAGGAAAAGAAGAAACAAATTCCCTTGTCGCGCCTTTGTTTCAGCATCACGCGACACGACGGGATGGATGAGAAGTGAGGTGAAGGAGGGGTGGGGAGAGCGCACACACACACGCACACGCACACACACAACACACACATGTGTTACATGTGGATTAATCTCCACTGGGCGTCATCACAGATGCCATTAAACGTAGCAGAAGGCGAGAATCGTGCAGGAAAACGAGAGGCTGCCATCTAAATAATTTATTCCAAGGCTCATCTTGTCTCACACCACAGGGGGATTTCTGCTTTCAATTTGCCTTGCGTTTCCGTTCCTCGCTGTACTAGAAACGGCGGCAACGGATTTGTTGTGATTGGCACATGGAAGGTCAGTGTTAGCGATGTAGCGTCGACGGCCTCCTCAGTGGGCTGGTGTGCGGGTCTATTAGCACGCTAGGATGGCGTTGCATACGTGTGGTTATGTGTATACGTGTTTGTGTGTGTGTTTGTGGGGAAGGGAGGCTTTGTTTACTCAAGTGTGTGCTGGCTGACGCCTGAGAATAGGCCTACAGAGCGTAGAGACAGCGGTGTGTGTCGGAGCTTATTAGGCATCCTTCCAAGGACACGGGAGGCTCCACACGTTACAGAGGATGCAAAGGAAGAAAGGAAGGAAAAAAACCACGATTACTAATCATAGTTGGAAGATGTTAAGAGTGCAGAGGGGTGAGGAAGAATACCAAACGAGATGAGGATGGAGTACAGGATGAAGTCAGGACTGGTATGCGTGTCCTCATGGTGTGTGTCACGGAGGGGATCGAGTAGAGGGCAGCACAGTGAGGACACAAGTCATTGGTCAACTGGTCAAAGTTATTTGGGTCTGTAGTTATCTAAACTTCAAATGAGGGTGGCTGTAGAAAAGGCAAATTTGGCCCCCTCGTGGGAGTGAAAAACATTGCCAGAGGTCTAACCAGCGTTACCAGTCACCCCACAAGAAAAAAACAAAACCCGAACAAATTTGGGAATGACGCTCCATGTCACACTTTTCAATTCCCGAATAAATGTGTGACCTCCTGACCGATCAGACGGGCGACAAAGCTTTGGTGGAGGTCCGCACTCTCGTTAACCTCCGAAATGTCCTCGCCGACAAACGTGGCGCCGGCAGCCCTTTCGCACCCGCACGCACTAAGGGGAAACTCGGCACCAGCATGACTCAGTACAAAGGAATGTGTCGATGGTTATGTCTGTCGCTCTGCCTCCCTCCTAAAGTGGGCAGGTCTCTTCGCACTCAGTAATTATCAAGGTTATTTTCTCCATAAGGCCAAATCCCTGTTTATGGGCAGGAGCGTATGTCACTGGGCCTCGGCTCCGGACGAGCCTCGCAGGCTTTGCCTTTGCCAAATTGCGCCGTTGTCACGCTTGAAAAACATTTTCACTCCCTGCACGGCGGTCTCGGACCAAATTGTGCTTTGCAAAACCGACGAAACAAAAGGTTGGCGCGTGGCAAGGAGCAAAGTTTATATTCAAACACGCCACCCCATAAAAACATGCCCGGAATTAACAACATTCACCGCTAGACGATGTGCAAAAATGTGTGCGCCGGGGGTTTTTGACATTGTCACTCAAATTCCAAGACCCAAAGAATATTGAGTTTTAGGACTACATAAACATTCAGTTCAGCGTACGAAACCTTATACTATCTTCTTTCATCGGAAAAAAGGAGTTAATTCCTAAGGAATATAGATCTGGAGTTATCTGAGCTTGAAATGGGGGAAGCTGTACAAAATACCATACAATACTTACATATTGATTTATATAGCGCTTTAACAACAGCTGAAGCTGTAACAAAGCACAAACATGGACAAAAGGCAAATGCTGCCCCATCGTGGGAGGCACCCCTCGCAAGAAAAACCAAAACCCAAAAATTCGGGAATGGCAGCGAATGAGATGAACATGGACTCCATTAGGAAGCGCCATTTGTTCATCGCAGACGTGTGGAGAAAAGTTGCACTTTTACAACTTAAGTTCAACAGTGTTCTAAAAACATGTAATTGTTTTCTACCGTTATTGGTTCAATTCAATGTCTTTACCAGACCCAGACCCTCTGGAGAATTGCAACCTGGGTTTGTTGAGCACATTTCCTTCTGGCAAGTATCGCAGGAGGAAGTGCAACTATGAAGGGTCAGTGGTTAACAAGGCGTGTTTAAAAGGAAAAAAAGTCCCAAGGAAAAAGTGAAGCAACAAGGTACGTATTGTAGCCGTTAATTGGAAGCAAACAGAAGGCAACTTTGTCTTGTGAACGCCATACAGAGGAGACTTGTCCTCCTGTTACAGAGCAAACAAAAGCCCGCAGCGAACTTGACTTGAGCACTAAATTAAATTTGCATGAAACAAACTGTTGGTCGGGGTCAGCGGTGCAAACATTGCACACGCACGCACACACACACACAGACACGCACACACACGCACACACACACACACACAAATGGCTTGCGCCCTTCATAAAGGCTGCTTCCTTTGCGTTTCATCGCACGGGCCGGGCTTTGTTAGTGTGCGGAAATGCCTCCAGAGGGAATGAAAATACTGGCAAGTCCCTGCAACTCATTCTGTGGAGAGAGAGTGAGATCGAGAGAGTGAGAGATGCAACTCCTGCAGCTGCAAGTTCTCTCACACAAACACACACACAGATTTGTACGGCAAGTGGCCGTGTAGGTGGAGTGCTCAGGTTACGTACAGAGATAACCGTGTTAACCCAAAGAACATAAACACGGGTGTGTGGTTACAAGGCTGTCAGGGGAAACCAACGCTGGCAGCTCATAATCTAAAGTTGGACTAATGTTGCCATGGTTGCTACTAAATTACAGACGGCGTTTCTGTGCACACCACTCCTGCTATGCACTTTTTAGGTTTCTTTTTTTCGGGAAATATACTCTGGGTTGGGTGTGTGTTTGGGAGATTCCCTTGATGTCATGGAGGGTATAAAGTGAATTGGAATTGGATGTAGATCAAATTATCCAATCATTTTACATTCATGAGACTCTCTCCATCTCATGGATGGGTGGTTTTTTTTTTTTTTATTATACACCGTATTTTCTGGTGTATAAGGCGCATCCAAAATCCTTGATTTTCTACAAAAGATGACCCTGTAGCTTATACACAGGTGTGCCTCATATTTGAAGTAATGTTGAGCCACAACAGGTCTCAAAACTATTGTCAGCAGCCACCGACATTTCCACCTGAAGACAAAGTACAGATGCTCCCCAACTTACGAACGAGATATGTTCCGAACGATCGTTGATTCAGTGTTATATTTTGTATGGAACGTATGTTTAAGGCTTATATAAGTGTGTTTAAGGTTTATATATATATATATATATACAGTAAAGTCTCGTTATATCGATATTCAAGGGAGTCCGAAAAAATATCGATATAACCGGGACTATCGATATATCCGACCCTGTTTACATGTAATTTTCTCCGTGCGTGCATAGAAATAGTATCGATATAACCGGGACTATCGATATATCCGATATCGATATAACGAGACTTTACTGTATATATAAATTTAAGCCTTGTATAAGTAACCTGTATTGGTTGGTACTGAAAAGAAACATTTAATAACATATATCCCCTATGAAGATGTACATGTACAACTGGAAAGAATATGACATATGTTACTACATAAATGATCATATGTACCGTTGTTCGTAACTCGAATGTTTGTAGGTAGGGGAGCATCTGTAATGCATAACCCCAGTATAGTGTGTCTATTGTAGTGCCTTATAATGTGGTGTGCCTTACATTTGGAAAACCCTTTATATATTTATGTAATATATTTGGATTTTTTTCCATTTGTTGAAGGTGCACCTTATATGTATATAAAAACAATTGAAAATACACCAGTCTTTGGGGGTGCGCCTTATACTCCGGTGCGCCTTATACACTGGAAAATAATGTACTGAAAATGTTAACTGCCGAGCCTGCTGACTAAATGGGTTATATTATAAGCTGAAATATCCATCAAGCACATAATATATGTACAAGTATGTTTTGCATCACTTTGCATCTCAATCATTTCTGAAAGAAAAAAAGGATCCAATAAATGCACAACAACGACTTGGGGTTTTTTGACACTGGTTAGAAGGGTTGCAATAGAAATTGCATCAGCCACCATCTCCATACCAACATCTTGGGTTTGGTGTTGAAAATGTATTAAAACAAAACATCTTGTCTGTGATGTTTCAATACGCATCTTCATCTTTGGAATCTTTGACATTGGCTAATTTGCTGCCTAACCGGGTTGTAATACACGGCCACACTCAAGAGTGAGACATCACGCTCTTTAACTGCCTTTCCAGTATTAAAGCGCTGATTAGTTGCATTGAGGCCGGGTCGAGATCACCCCCACCCGACCCTCCGTTTCATTATCAATGCCGTTGATAGGGTAGGGAACGGTGAGTCTTAAAACCACCGCAAAACGGCACTGTAACTGATTTTGATTCCCATTGAAGGAGATTTCTTCAAAAGCCAATGTCGTTAGCTCTTCGGATCGCGGCATCCGCTCCTCACGCATGTTCTTACTCTTTTTTAAACATTCCATTACCTCACACTGTGACCATCTTGGCCACATGCACATGTTTGTGATCTAGGCGACGGCTCTCCAGAAACAGACGATTGCAATCCAACATTTGATGGCAGAAGACACTTAAGGCAAAAAAAATGGATTATGGTAGTGCAAAAGAACCACGGTAACATTTGGACAGAGTGTTCCAAGTCCAGACAGGCTAATCTTTTCCCCCTTTTTATTTCTACAAAATAAGTGTGCGGCCCAGCTAATTACAACATAGTACGACAATAAAATAAATAAAAGCTCCAAGCTGGCGTGCGAGCTTTCTGATCAAACCGCTATTAAGTTGCACACAATCTCCCTGAGCCACCCACGCCAACTTTGTGAGTCGACCCTGGAAATGTAAAACACAAAGCTTTCTTTTCTTTTAATATTTCATGTCGTGTGTACCTCCGTTGAAACCTAACCAACAGATTCATCAACCTACCGCTGAGTTCTTTAGTGTAAATTAATTGTAAATAATTATAAAATATGTCTAAGTGCTCTCATGAGCCTTGTTTGTTTTGTTGTTTTCTTGTGTTTTATTTCGTCACTTTGTGTTGTTTTGCGTGAAATGGATACAGATTGTTTTTCACCATTGTTGACATTCATCAAGGGGGCGACTGTGCTGAGCAGTACGAATATGACAGCGCTGTTTTTGATTGGAAGGAATGTCGGTGCCATTTCACTGTGCTTTTTTGAGACTGTAATGGGCAGCATTTTTCACAACCCCGCTTTGTTCAGCGAAAAGGTTGGTGCTGTTGTCTGTGGCTGAGTGGATGCATGGGATGAGGAGCCCGCAATGAGAAGAAAGCAGCGTCAGCGTAGAGCGCCGATGCGTATGTGGAGCTGTCGCAGCTTGGAATTGAAGCGGATTTACGTGGGAAAGGAGATGTATGACAATCTCTTACATCAATGGATGCTAGAGCTTTGTGTTTGCTTTCAATATTTAGCTTGTAGCAGACGTGCACATTTCACCATGACCTCCCTGATGCACTGGTGAAAAGGACACTTTGATCCTCACCTCTTTCATCTTAAACTGATTCACACAACAAAGAGGGTGCAGAAAGTGCTGAAGATTGAATGACTGCATCTTTGTGTTGTCATTGTATTTTTTTTTTTTTTTTGTTATTTTGACATTGAGATGGCCCCGCGAGTGTGGCTGCCTTTCCAGCAGTTTGTTTTTCTACTTCTTCCTCTCCTTCCTTCCATAACCTTTCTGATGTGAAATCTAAATGTCTCCACTTCGAGACTAATAAAGGCTAATCCAATCTCAGTAGTGTTCTTTGACGCTGCCGGTTTGGTTAACTTCACTCGGCTCAGAAGCTAACTATTTGAACATTAGCATCTATAAGCTAAGATAGCGCCTGCCTGTCTTTTTCCTTGTTGGAATAGTTGAGGGATGGACAGAATGTTGAGGAAAAACCTGGCGACTAGAAATGGAGTCACTCATTTCAACGTACATCCTAAGATAGAAGAACAATAAGCGTTTGACCAAGACGCCATTACAGTTTATATCCGATTTGATATCAAACATCTTAAAGGTGACCAAACTGCATCTGACTTGAGCGGATTTGGATGATCAAACCAACAGTACAGAGCTGTGCTGTGTTGAGACAGCTGCTCGAGTTTCTCTCCTTGTCACTGTCAGTGTCACTTGGGAACGCGCACTCATGTCCACATACACATACACATACACATACACATACACATACACATACACACACAACCTTACGCAAACACACGGGCACACGGTCAAACACACACTGCCGCTCTTCGTTTTAGCCAGTGACAGCAGGCACCCAGCGACGACATGAGGCGCGTCTCTGGCAGGCGGCACTAAACAGAAATATCTGCTCTGACAGTCGCTCGTCCACATCCATGTGCACGCAGCTGTCACCGAACTCGCCACTCCTCTTTCCAACCTTTTCTTTTAGCCTTTCCTTTTAAGCGGTAAGCAGCTTGAACAAAAGTGTTTTTTGGGGCCTGTCGCTTCCACCCCAGACTAAATTCTTCATCGGGTCTGTGTATTTTCCAGGTAACTTGGGAGAGGTCTGTTTGTGTTCTGTGAAGACACGACTGGAAGAACTTGACCATGGAGGTAAAGTTCTTCCAGTCGTGTCATCATCAAACAATGTAAAAGTTTGAAAGCAAAAGTTTGTCACTATATACATTATGAAGGCCACACATCTCAACACTTTTGTCAAATAACAAGGCTTCATATCATACGGCTACATTCACCTCTATTTTAGAATGTGAGGGCCTTTTTCTAATTATACATGTTACGTAAACACCAAGCATTGCGTGGTAAAGAGACATTTAATTTAAGAGGAGACTGAGGACAGCAAGGGAAAACAGAAATGGTATGTGAAGGTTGGCTAATTGCATGTGTTTTTTTTGTTTGAATTTCTAGCTGTATTTGTCACACTGCACGTGGTAAGAAGGGATTTTTTTAATGAAAAGTTAGGTCCTTATATATTTACGTATGCATTTTTTATTTGTGTACATTATTTATTTATTTGCTTATTTTTATTTCTTTTTGGTAGTTTTTTTTTGGTGCAGGTAGTATTCACTTTTAAAGAACGTTTGTATTTGCATAGTATTTACCGTATTTTTTGGTGTATCAGGCACACCGGAGTAGACCCCCAAGGAGTGATGTATTTTCAAACCTTTTCCAAATAGAAGGCGCACCTTCAATGAATGAAAAAAGTTTTCCAAATATAATATATAAATACATAAAACTTTACAACTATAACGCATACCACATTATAACGCGCCACAGTAGAGGCTGGCGTTACACACTACTTTGACATGGGGGATTGGAGTCGGTGGCTGCTGACAGTCATTGCGAGACCTGTTGTGGCTCAATGTACTTTCCAGAGATATTCTGTACCACTGCTACCAAATTTCAAGTACAGTACACGCACCATATTTTCCTGTGTATAAGGCGCTCCCCCAAGGAGTGTAAGGCGCACCCCCAATGAATAGTGTATTTTTAAACAGTTTCCATATACAGGTATAAGGCGCACCGAACTATAAGGTACTATAGGTAACTATAGTACATTATATATATATATATATATATATATATATATATATATATATATATATATATATATATATATATATATATATATATATAGTGAGACCTCAACTTACAAACACCTTATAACTTATAAAGTTTTCGTCTTACAAACGTCAAATTTATGAAAATATGAAAATTAAACCTTATAATAAGCACTATTTTCATAATACGCACCCACCATGGCTGGCGGAGTGATCTTCGGCGGAAGCACACGACCGAACAGCACCAGAGGTTAAGTTACCAACAGTCCTTATGGAAGGTGACTCTCCTTCCATAAGCCATCAACGACCATCAAAATGGTAAATAAAACTTTATTTTACAGCACAGTTTATTTCTTTAATTACAGTCCTCATGTAATGCGCCTCTCTTTCCAAACAGCAATTCCCTTTGACCTTCGACCTCCAACGCCATTCCATCAAGCCATAAATGACCATCACAAATGTAAATAAAGTGACTTTATGATACAATTCAGTGTATTTCTTTCATTACAATACAATAGCACATTTATTATACATAGAATAAGGTATGTTGTGTGTAGTTTTAAGGCTTATTTAGTTGAAAAGTATATTTTATGGAAACCCGGGAACGGATTATTCCCATTTTAATGGTTTCCTATGGGATTTTTTTTTGGAGATACACACTTTTCGCCTTACACACTCTGTTTGGGAACCAATTAAGTTCGTAAGTTGAGGTCTCACTGTATATATATATCTGCGTATAAGGCGCAGAGTAATCTTTTGAAGAAAATGGAAACTTTTGGGTGTGCCTCATACTGTACACGGTCTAAAATACGGTCACCCTTTTAGTGCACAGATTACTATGCACTCACGTGGCATGAAAGGGTGAATATGTGGGGTATTTGTTGAAAAAATAATAATAATAATAATAATAATAATAATAATAATAATAATAATAATAATAAACAATATTGTGCAGTGTGTAATAAAATAAGACAAAACAAATGTCACATGATTTTTGTTACTGTCCTTCTACTTGAAATATGTACTTTTTATTTAGAATCACCTTGAAAGCTCATGTCCGATATTCATCATCGCTGACAAAAACAAAGAGTTTTTGAATTCTACTTGGTTTGTTGAAAATATCTCATGGCAGTGAGGTAGAAACAATGGATTGGAAAGCAGCAGCATAAAAAGTTATGGCACAGCAACAGGTAAAGCTAACTGATCCTCGAGTACCTTGCCTGACCAAAAGCAACTTTTGCAAGTGGAATAAAACAGATAGCAGGGCAGAGTTGCGGCACTGTGCGGTGAATTCGGCAGAATGGAGCCAAATCTACATTGAAGCGATTGTGTTTGTCCGTGTTTGGCTGCCGGCCAGCGAGTAGTGTGTATGCCCAAGTATGAATCACGACAAACTGGGATGGAGGCCAACAGTTGAGCACGGAGCCCCCTCTCCTTCCCCCACACCCCGCCCACTTGACCAGCGTTGGCCTTCCGCAGGCTTAGCTCCTTACCGCTTTCATTTGGCCGCACTTTTGTTGCCACTTTCTTCCTTCTCACGCGAGAATCTGCTCTTTCGCTTGCTCATTCTTTCCCGCTCGCTGTCTGCTTGGCGCTTTCTCTATCGCGGCAGCCACAGCCGTTCTCAATTAGGAGGGTCAGGGAGAATAACTGGGGCTTCGGTATCTGAAGCTCGGAAGATCAGCGGCGGAAAAAGGAAACCACTGCTGTGAGGCGCCGGGTTCCGCAGAGTACTGCGCGTATGTGTGTGGGTGTGTGCGACTGTGCGTATGGGAACTTGTGTTTGGAGTGGAGAGCGAGTGTGTGCTGCATAAATCTGCTCTGCGTCAACAGGTTGTCAGTGAACTCTGACCTCTATATTTAAAGAGACCTGAAAACGGTTAAACTGCTAACATCGTGACTGGTGCGGTTCGCCACAGGAACGCACCGCATTTCCATTAAAAAGATGGCAATTTATTTTTTTTTAAATTATATGGATTTTTTTAAATTATATGGATATAACTCACGCACACACACATTTACACGCTTTAATTGCTTCATTTCGACAGTCCCCTATGAGCCAGGAAAGGAACAGTGGGCAGCACTTTATGAGACACATCCGCAGGTGTCACTTTTCAAAATGAGAAACAAGAACTGTGTGAAATTTTCAAACACACACACAATCATGCACACACACACACAAATGTAACAGGTTTAGACACCCTATTCACTACTCAAAAATCTACCACACCTGACAACTCAACTGTGAATAACCTGGAATGAATCATTTTACATTTCCTTCATTTGACTCATGAAATAAATTTATATCTACCTGGATGACAGCGGCATCCATTCACAAGTGACTTGACCTACATATTTTTTTGGGAGGTACTAGCTGTCGCCCAGTCAATTATCCTTTGAGAGTTTGCTCACAAAATGTCGATGAAATGGAGAACTTCATATTGAGAAACTGATAGTGAACATTCCTTAATCCTTAAAATAAATAAATAAAATAGAGGATGTGTGCTAGTACAGACACTCCCCACCTTACGAACGATATACGTTCTGAGCGGTCGTTCTTAATGTGAATTTGCTCGTAAGTTGCTTCAGTGCTATATTTTGTATGGAGTGTATGTTTAAGTCAAACACTGAACGAGGAGGTATCAAATACAGACGTTCCAACGGTCATAAAATAAATTCACACCTACTGTAGTACGGCAACACATATCCTTGGGTCTTCAGTAAGCCATGACTGAAGCTGCTGGCACCTAATTGCTGAATTACGTGCCAGCAGTCATTACTTTTTGTTATGCATCGTGTTCTCCTCGAACGTCAACTGGGAAGAGGGATTTCCTCCCCATCCACATACTCTACGCAGCCAATCGTAAGCGATCTCGGCGGATCGGGGCCTGAACTCGTTGGCAACACTTCAGCATAGTTGGGCGCAGTTTGGTCAGCCTTGGTGTCCGTCGCATAAACATCCAGCCCTTGAAACCTCAATGTTTTTCTGTGTGCGTGAAGCACACTACATAGCCAATCGCAAGAGAGCTCGGCCGGAAAAAGGAGCGCAATACAAAATCTAACTTACAGCATCTCTTTCCGAACATACCGACATACTGTAACCGCAAACATGTTCGTATGTACCGTTATTCGTAAATCAAATGTTTGTAAGTCGGGGAGCGTCTGTATATGAGCTGTTTACTCCCATTCCCAGTTGAAGTTCAAAGATAAAAATAAAGGAATTGACGCATCTATTTAACCAAATCCCGTAATAAAAAAGGCTGCTAGCATCATGCTAATATGCAAAGTAAAACTACCATCAATTTCAGTAGCTACCTTTTTTTAAACAAAGGATATTGGAAAATGACAATACAAACAGACATGTTTTATGCTGTGTGGAAAAATAATAATAAAGTGTTGCTCTCAATATCTGGCATTGGTGTTGAAAAATGATTTGTCATTTGTGAAATGCAATCGATTAGGCCACCATTCAGATGACAGGCAGCGGTAGCCCACATCACTCGCCACACACTTGTCAGAAAATAAGCTCATCGAAAACAATTTGCACCTCACGGGAGTGGCGGGTGCCTCAGCGAGGCTCACATCTGTTTGGGGAACAGCTCAGAGATTCCTGAATAGCAGGCTTTCCAAATTCATTTCGAGAAAGAGCAATCAAGCTTGCCTTCCGTCAAGCCATTGTGACGCCGGCTCTGGCTGCGCACGTGCTTGATAATCTATGCAAATAGGCCACAGATGGACAAGGATGCAACTAATAGAAAAGCATATGGGCTGTGCTTTTGAGAAACAATAATTCCTACGTCCCGCCGCGTTCTCCAGTGTCTGTCGGCGTTATAAGCGACCGTGCCTGTGGAATTATTCAAACGAGGGCAGCATGTTTTCTTTGTTCACGGCTTGGAATGGCGCATCGGAAACGGAGCGTTCAAAACCGCCGTTTCTTGCCCGAGTAACCCCTACTCTGCCTCCTACCCAGATCCTCTCACTCATGCCGTGTGAAATCCCCAGCGACAGTTTGGAGGAACGTCCCGAAACCATTAATGAGTGTGTGGCGTGGCGTGTTGTGATGCACGGCTGCGTATTGCGGCCATTCATCAGGGCCGCCAGACACTTGACAGGCGGACGGCCAACAGGTTGTGTAATCGTAGAACAAAACCACGTCAAGCCTGCCGCCACTCTGTGTCCCATTCAGGCCTCTAATGTTGTTTTCCTGCAAGTAATTGATGACGGCAGACAGAATGCCGCTGATGGATGACATCACAGAGCCCCCGCCATGCGGTGATGGGCAAAGGGTATTCTGATTACAATGGAACCTTTTAGGTTGAACATCATCCGTTTGATTGCAGATTTATTTGCAAGTCCCGTTTTTTCCCCATAGGAAATAATGGAAATAATCTGCTTCAAGATCAAACGGTCACCATCTTATATTTGAATGATCTGAACTGAGAGTGTTGCAGACTAAGGCTTGAAGGCATAATAAGAACCTCATTTGTTTCTCATTTGTGGCTATCATGAATTTCTGCTTGAAAATAATAGCAATAATAATACTAATATTCATAATCATCATCATCATACTCATAATAATCATAAGAAGTTGTCTTGTGACCAATGTTACTACGTGGCACGGCAGCACTACTGTCTCTGAATGAGCCATCTCAACAACCGGTAATTTTATCAATAGTGTGTTTCAAAGAATTTGAGTTAGTGTTATGATTTTTTTAACGTTTAAAATATTCTTAATTATGATTATATATTAATGATTAACAATATATAAGGACAGGTATCATATAGAGAAAATAAAGCAATATATATTTTTTTTGTGATAACACACCTGTTTTGTTTGGTAATCAAGATATTTTTGTGTGTTCAATGATGTTTATTTCCAACGTCCTCCTCTTGAGGCTGCTTGCGTCCCCTTTAATTTGGGTGCCTTGTGTAAGGATCACATCAGAAATAAATACCATTGGTATCCCAAAGTGAGCTCGGTAGAATGAGACAAATTAGCAACAACACCCTCTTGAATTGCGGATGACACAAAAAAAAAAAATAAATAATAAAAAAGTGGTTGCGCACATTGAAAATACCTGCCAACGCTGAGGAATGTTCCAACTCCCGTGCAGCATAAGCACGGGTAAAAGGTGTCCCCAAGGCTAGAGTTAGACATTGTTCTCCACGGTAAATATCCTCACACAACCTGCTCAACTCTGTCTGCCTCTTAAGCTGGAGAACAGAATACAATGTTCCCTCTCATCTTCCCACTCGCATCGTTTTCTACATCTGTGAGGCGGCCAGCTTGTGTTTGTGAGAAACGCGCTGCGAAACGACGATAACCACAATGACTATCACGTCGAGGATAAAAATACACCTCCAAGCATCCAAGTCATCTTCGCTTTAGAGCCCTGAGGCAGATTTCCTTGAATTTTGCCTAATTTTATCATTGATACAGATATGTGGACGGCCCTTTTGCTTACCTGGGAAAAATAAAACATGAGGAGAAACTGATGCAAGAGGATGCAGGCAGAGCTTACTCTCAAAAGGCTTTAATATTCTTTTTCTTCCCCAGTAAACTGATAAAATATTGGAAAAGCTCAAGACGCTTCTAATGATTAAACTGCCGCCATGTGTACCGGCTAGCTCCTAAAACTTTAATATTTTATTCAAAGTAAATAATATTAACTACATCTGGCACATGAGAGAGAAGTGTTGTGAACAACCTTGGCAAATTTAAATGGTTTAAAAGAAAAAAAAAAATCACCAAGTGTATTATATGAGGCTTTGATGAATGTATACCACGTGCAACTGAAAAATAAATACTACTTCGGCTAGCATCTTTTTTTCTACAAATATTGATAAATATATTTGTTTCAAGCCTGAAAATAACCCATGAAAATTGTGTGGCTTTCCAAGATGCGACAAGAGGTGCTAGCCACCAGCTAGCCTAGCTAGCACACTGTGCAATAATAATAATAATAATAATAATAATAATAGTCTAACTGCAAATTATGCCAAATAACTGCACAGTTATCGCTTAAATATTTTTTCATCTTATTTTTTATTATTTTGTACGCGTCTGCCTTTGGGGTAGTTGAAGAACATTCACTGAACCCCATAAAAAACTTCAGAATTAACTCCAACAAGTAAGAATCCATTGATATAACTATTTGAAATGATCATGTTTTTGTACACATTTGAGTAAATGCTCAGCCCGAGTCATATTGAGCAAAATCACCAATCCGAGGGAAGTTGGGTCTAAGCATGGACGGGCCGTATTTTCTGGTGTACAAGGTGCACCGGTGTATAAGGCGGACCCCTAATTTTCCAAGTATAATATATAAACCGATGAAAAGGTTTTTATATATATATATATATATTAGTAGCGAATGACCGAGCAAAGATCCTGTGGGACTTCCAGATACAGACTGACAAGATGGTAATGGCCAACCAACCAGATATCGTGGTCATAGATAAAGGGCAAAGGAAAGCCGTTGTCGTGGATGTAGCGGTCCCGAGTGATGGAAACATCAGAAAGAAGGAACATGAGAAAATCGAAAAATACCAAGGGCTCAGAGAGGAGCTGGAGAGAGCCTGGAAGGTAAAGGTGACAGTCGTGCCTGCGGTGGTCGGAGCACTCACTTCTCGTGAACCCCAAACTCGACGAGTGGTTGCAACAGATCCCAGGAACAACATCGGATATCTCGGTCCAGAAAAGCGCAGTGCTGGGAACATATATATATATATATATATATATATATAAATATACAGTAAAGTCTCGTTATATCGATATTCTCGGGAGTCCGAAAAAATATCGATATAACCGGGACTATCGATATATCCGATCCTGCGCGCATATAATTTTCTCCTTGCGTTCATAGAAATAGTATCGTAATAAGCGGTACTATCGATATAACCGATATCGATATAACGAGACTTTACTGTATAGATAGATAGATAGATAGATAGATAGATAGATAGATAGATAGATAGATAGATAGATAGATAGATAGATAGATAGATAGATAGATAGATAGATAGATAGATAGATAGATAGATTTCTTTGCAAGTCCCGTTTTTTCCCATCGGAAATAATGGAAATAATCTGCTTCAAGATCAAACGGTTACCATCTTATATTTGAATGATCTGAACTGAGAGTGTTGCAGACTAAGGCTTGAAGGCATAATAAGAACCTCATTTGTTTCTCATTTGTGGCTATCCATCCCTACTCTCCAGAGGTGGCGGTGCTAGACCTCTGTTATGATAGGTCCCTTAGAGCAGGGACAGTAGGGTTATATATATAGGGCCAGAGCTACCAGCAAAATTTTAGTTCGCTGACGAAGCCTTTTGGATGAGAAGCGAAACGTCCGACACTCTCAAAGAAGTACAGATGACAGTACAGTGTTACGCACTATTTGTTCTACATTGGGAAATGGAGACGGTGGCTGCTGACAGTAGTTACAAGACGTGTTGTGGCTTGATATTACTTCACACATAAGGTACACCTGCGTATAAGGTGCAGGGTTATCTTTTGAAGAAAATTAAGGCTTTTGGGTGCACCTTATACAACAGAAAATACGGTAGTTCAATTCATCATCCATGACTCACGCTTGGTTTCTTTTCAGAGCAAACAAAAGAAAACTACACACCTTTCCTAGAACGCCTTGTGAATTTTTCAATTGCTTGAAGAGGCAATTTATCAACAACCATTTCCAAAGACATTATCACCTAATGGATTATTATCTTCCTTTTGTCTCCCATATCATGTCATCCTTGCCACAATGTCACCATGACATCCTCACACCTGTGTCAAAGTGATCGACAAACGCAGCGGAAAGTCACCCTCTGGACCGCTTTAAATCGTCCGATGCTCACCAGCCCCTTGACAAGGTTGCGTCCTTGTTTTTCGAGAAACCTGCATCTTAAATTGCCATCCGTGTTGAAACGTCTAAAGTGATTTATTTTCCGAAAAGGCGTCGCATCCTACCCTCGTGCGACACACATGTGGGCTCTACACGGCGGCCTCACAACAGCTGCAGTGTTAGCGTGTCAACAGTGGGTGCTAACATTTGAAGAAGAAAATACCCAAATAGAGCTACAGGGGAGGAGTTACTCTACAAACGGCAACTGTTTGTAACATGTTTGCGGCCACGATCGGCCCTTTCTAAACAAATTAATCCTGCTGTGCTCCACATTACTCATCCCAAGCAAGCTGTCTGGACCGATTCTGCTTCAGTTGCACACTTGCTTGATGGTGCGATGTGTTGTGACGGGCAAAGGGGTCAAAAAAAATGAGAATATAGAGAGACAGTTACCCCCCAAAAAAATGCTGTCTCGCCACACTTTCATGAGCGTGTCATATTATGTGGGCTGAGTCGCTCTCTTCATTGTGTGCGTGGGTGCGTGTGTGTGTGTGTGTGTGTGTGTGTGTGTGTGTGTGTGTGTGTGTGTGTGTGTGTGTGTGTGTGTGTGTGTGTGTGAGAAACCAGCCGCTTTCTATGCTCTGACGTCCGTGTGTTAATCGCTTTGGCTGATCCCCGCTAGTGGCGCATGTGTGTAGGTACTGTGTGTGCTCGTCTGGCTGTATGTGCAAAAGCATGAACGACTGTGTGCACGCGTGGTCGTGTGTGTGAGACAGATGTTTCCCATGTGGTGGTATTGCTCACCATACACACACACAGACAGACAGAGGAGGATTAACCAGCTCTTTTACTTATTTATTTGCTGCCTGAATCCCACCTACCTCACGTGCTCCTCATCTTTAATCCCTCGTAGCAAACTAGACTGCAGGTGGGGAAAAAGTAATATGGCGCCATACGACTAGGAACTTTCGAAAATAACTCCAGTGCAGACCGGTGAGGACATTTGAACATGCATCGGCAAAGAGAAATAATCCATGTTATGTTCAAAGATGAGCAGTCAAACAGTGTTGAGGTGTCGTAAACGATTATACAGACGCTCGCCAACATCTGAACGAGATACGTTCCGAACGGTCGTTCGTAAGGTGAATTTGTTCGTAAATTGCTTCAGTGCTATATTTTGTATGGAATGTATATAAGTATGTTTAACGCTTGTATAAGTAACCTGTATTGGTTTGTAATGAAAAATAAACATTTAATAAAAGATATGCGCTATACATTTAAAATTGCATTTTCTCTGTAGCTCACTGTCTTGTTTCTATTTATATATATATATATATATATATATATATATATATATATATATATATATATATATATATATATATATATATATATATATATTTACATTTTATTTATTGCATTGTATTTGTGATTATATTTTATTTATTATAGTACCTATGCTTGTCTGTGACTGTAAAGTGTCCATGAGAGCTTTGAAAGGCACTTAAAATGTAATGTATTATTATTATTATTATTATTACTATTATTATTATGTACATGTACAACTGGAGAGAATACTACATATGTTAGAGTGAGAGGTCAGTATTAGCAGCGGAAAGGGGCACCACTCGGAAAAAGGCACGCAATACAAAATTTAATTGACAGCATCATTGACAAATCATCTGAACATTCGACATACCCGCAAAAATGTTCCTATGTTCTATGATGTACCATTGTTCATAACTCGAATGTTCGTAAGTGGGGGAGCGTCTGTTATGTGATTATTACTTCATGATTGTTCACAATCGTGGCAACCTTGGGTAACATAAATAAAGACAAGAATGAGAAATAATCTAGGGATCCCTTGCTCATCTCCTATCCTTAACTTTAGTCAGTGAACCATCCTATTTCTCATCAAAGTCAAAGTTATCTTTATTGTCAAATATGCTAATATGCATGACATACAGCACAGATGAAATTAATGTCCTCTCGGATCCAGCGTGCAAGGTACTTATAATGTGGCTAAAAAAGACAGACAATTGACAAAAGACAATACATGTAATTTCTGAATGTAAAGTGAGGGAGCATCGTATGTAAAGTGATGTTGTGTAGTAATGCAAAAACAAACAAAACACACCTTCTCATGAAGGTGCTTTGACATTTTTGCAAAGTCTGCACTGACTTCAAACTATGCACTCGTGTTCAGTTGAAAAACTATCCACATTTTCATTCCTTGTTGTTTCATTCCTTTCATAACTTTGCTGCTGTGAAATGTAAATTTCTCCACTTTGAGACTAATAAAGGCAAATCCAATCCAATCCAATCCAATCCAATTTTACGTTACCTTATCTGTGTGTATGCATGCAGTTTTAAGAGGAAAAAAAAGGAAATGAATCGGCCACTAATCGGGAGCCGACTCCTTTTGGTCACTTCAAGTATTTTGAGTCCACAAGATGTTTGTATTCAGAAATGTATACAGAAATGGGATATGTATTGTTGGGAATGTGAAGTTAGCTCATTCACTGCCATTCACGACTTTATTCGGGAATTGAAGACATGACGCAGAGAGTGCCATCCTTGATTTTGTTCGGGTTTTGTTTTTTCATGCTTTGGTGCCGATAAAGCGTTGGCCATGGTCTCTGGCATTGTTTTTTTCTTTTCCATAAGGGGGCAGAATTTCCCTTTTTTCCATGTTAGTGCTTTGTTATAGCTTCAACTCTTGTTAACGCGCGATATAAATCACTATGTACATATTGCATTGTATTTTGGACAGCCGCTCTCATTTCAAGCTCATATAACTCCAGACCCATATAATTTAGGAATTAATTATTTATTTCTGATGAAAGAAAAGAGTCTAAGGTTTCTTACACTGTCTGGAATGTTGATGCAGTCCTAAAACTATATTTTGTTGGTCCTGGAATTCAAGTAATAATGACAAAAACACTGGCACTGGAGTAGACACATTTTTGCACGTCTGGCAGTGAATTGGTTAAAAATAACTCAATTAATTTGAAAATTGATCTTCTGTCGATTGATTCCTGCACATCTAATATCATTCAATGAATGTGATCACTCCTTATGCTGGTTATTCGTATAAACCACCACTTGACAAAATTGGAATGATCTCAACAAATGTCCTCACCATGTGACTTACTGTCGTCCTATTTTGACTTACCATAAATGCATCATATTTAGTAGTCATTCTACAAAACTGTTGAACAGAAAAGGCATATTGTACGATAGGCCCATTTGAGTCATGTGATTCCCCCTCTCGAAGGTTATTCGTGTCAACATAACCTCGCACAATATAAATAAACAGAAGTATATAAGTCATAAACTAAACAGGAAAGTTCCAGGAATGCAAATAAAATGGCCATGACAGGAGAATGAGTATTACATTATTATTTTTTCAGGCTTTAATCACAATATACTATGGACGTTGTTTAATTCTACAGCCAGCTATGTTGTTACCTAATGAAGTATATCACTGGTTAATACTGTTCCCCGTTCAACGGTTTTGATTCAAACACTCAGGAATGGCAAAAATGTGGCTTTTTTGTGGAAAAGGCATCTGTGGTGCATTTCCCCTTGTGTGTATACTGTGCTGACACAGGCCACTGGCTTCTAGGCTGGGATTGACTGGCTGGCTTTATTTCTTCCCTTTTTCTCTCTCTTTTTTTTTTGGCCAGAGCCAAATAGGATCCTGCACAGCTCCTCATAAACAGCAGCTGCTCCGTCCCTCCCCGGCTGGCAGCCCAGGAGGGTCCAATCAAAAGCAGCCACATTGCTCCCTCACTTTGGCTTTGCGTGCCAATTCTGCTCAGAGAGTTAGAGGGGGAAGAAGAAGGCAGGGGAAAAAAACAACACAAAACAAAACAGTCAAGACGAAAGACAGAGCGAGTAAGAGAGGAGGGTTGGGGGGAGCAAAAAAAGTGTGCACAATCCCTGCCTGTATATGAAGCTTGCGTGATCGCTGACCTTGTCGGTGCTGCCGCTGCACCCTCCCTGCCCCGACCCCTCATGTATTCCTTGCGTGGTCCCTCGCCGACCCCTCCTCAAGTGGCCGATCTGAAGGAGAAGAAAATGCAGTTCAATAGAAAGCCCGTTTCAGACAAGAGGACATAATTAAATAAATGAGTGAAATAAGTGAGTGAGTGAGTGAGTGAGTGAGTGAGTGAGTGAGTGAGTGAGTGAGTGAGTGAGTGAGTGAGTGAGTGAGTGAGTGAGTGAGTGAGTGAGTGAGTGAGTGAGTGAAATGAATAAATAAATGCATGGGTTGGGTGGATGGAATGATGAAAGGAAAGAAGGAAGGAAGGACAGAAGGATGAGTGGATGGATGGATAGAAAGTTTGATAAATATGTTTCTTGAAAAAATGTATGCGCCGGGGGAGCCATCATGGATTTGCCTATTTGGACCCGCATCTGCTCTCGGCTTCAAAATGACACGCATGTACTGTACATTTTGTGCGTGTACTGTATATAACAGTCAAGTCTCTCCCTATCCTCCTTCCCGCCCTCCCTGCGCAGAGGAACAATGCCCTTCCTAAAGGTTATCGGCAGCCTTGGTCAACCTCATCCCGACTCCATTACAAACCAAATTCAGTGCCTCAATACGGCACTTAGCTTCTCTCCTAGTTGCTCTTTTTGCAGGCTGATATGGCATCTGTTTCAACAGTCATCATGCAAATGGTTTAATTCAATCACCACACGAGCATGAATATGAGTGCAAATCATTCGAAGGACAAGACAGATATGGCGCAGCCACTGTTTGGCGACGTTGCCTTTGGACCGTGATACCGTTATTTTTTTGCAGCTCGCTCACAATGGATGATGTTGTTGAGTTTGTTGTTGTACAAAAAAAATATGGTGACATTAGTACATAAGTGTTGCAGCAAAAGATGTTAGTTTCAAATATGGGTGTATACAGTCAATTGTGTTAATAATAACTGCTTCATGAACCGATAATGATAACTTGTAATCTGATAACATGATAAGATGTCAACTGTAGTAACAGCTGTGCTGTGCCTGAAAGGGTTAAAGAAGGATTTCGGGAAGGCGTTCAGGTTTTAACCTGGGGTGGCGTTTGAAAGGAGGGTTTCAAAACAGGGTTGGGTTTACAAATTAGGGTTTGCTTTTTTTCCAATATGGCTTCAAGACTGGGTTAGGGGTTCTAGTGATGGTAAGGTTTCAATGTAGCATTTAAGGATACAATTGCTGTTGATTCATCAACACTTATCTTAACAATAGCACAATCCTTTCCTACCTACCAACCTAAAGTTGTTGAAATCCTTAAGTTTGAGTCTATCAACGTCGACTATTTCTGAAGAGGCATGTTTAATACTTATTTTTTGACAAAAAAAATTACAGTTTGACTACTCCCTAATACTGAAAAGACTAGTACTCATCCTTACTTTTAATGTACCGTATGTTCCTGTGCATAAGGCATACCCAAAGGCCTTGATTTTTTTAAAATATGAGCCTGCGCCTTATACACAGACTTGCCTAATATGTGAAACCATATTGAGAGACACAACAGGTCTCGCAACTACTGTTGGCAACCACCAACTCAATTTGCGTAACCCCTGTAGCACCTTATAATGTGGTATGGCTTATATTTGGAAAACATTTATGTACTTATATATTATAGTTGGAAAACGTTCATTCATTGAAGGTGTGACTTATAGTCCGGTGCGCCTTATAATATGGAAAAAGTTAGAAGATACACCATTCATTGGGGGTGCGCCTTATACTCCGGTATGCCTTATACACCAGAAAATACGGTATTCAAACTTGTCCAGTTGTGTTTTTTTTTTTCAGCTCCATTGTAAGCTGAGAGCGCTCTTGCTCGGGGGTCAGCTCTCCTCATATACATCTACACACTTGCCTGTTGAGGGAGGTTGGAAGGGGGCTCAATGTGGGAGGAGGTTTGGAGACCATCCATAAAGAAGAGAGAAAGAAGGGGGTGGCATGAATAAGCAGAGAGGCATGCAGGTGTCACAGACAAATGTGATTTACAGGGCTTGTGTTCCATACAGTGCTGACACATAAGCCAATTAGGCTAATATTACCCGCCTATAACATGCACCATTGGACCCCCTAAAAAATGCATGTGTTGGTGCAGGGATTATAATAGCCACCCCCGCCCCCTTCGTCCCCTATTGAATTGGACAAACATCAAATGCTGAAAGGCATTCATTACAATCAGCCGAGATGATTCGATTCAAGGTGCTCGGTATAGCATAAAAGGTTCCAGGTTGGTGGTTAGCCACCATAAGAGTCGAGATGGGGCATCAAGCAATGCAAAGTTACACTTGCGGGGATGTAACGAGGCATGGACAAATTTGCTAGCGCTTGCTCATAACAATTGAGGGTGATACAGCAGAAGCTTGATTGTTGTGCTTAATCTGCTGTAAAAAGCCGGGCAAAAAAGCAAAAACTTCCCACAAGAAATAAATAACATTAACAAGTTCCAAAATCTTCACAAAAATACATTTGGTAAAGAACCACACGTGGCCATGAGATAGTCAACGATACCAATCCGCTGAGTTTGTTAGCGTGTCACGTTCTAATATGTGCTCAGCACGACGTGGTTTTCAAAGTTTCCTGCACCAAAGCTCCAAACCACAACAATTACTGGTTGTACTAAAACCTCAGCAAGGTTGTTGTGTTTGTTATTGAGGAGACACTACAGGGAGCATGGGGGAAGCAAGACATCATAAAACTCAAGTGTGCTTCCGAATAAAAGTGCTGAGCTGGGACTGTTATTTCTATTTTTTTTTTCAATTTTATGTACGCTTTTTTTATATTCTTTCCCGTTTCAGTGGATAATGCATGAATATTAATGTCGGGCCATTGCCGGCGCTGATCCAAATAAAGCGTATTTGGTCTCTCTACGCTACTGAGTGCTCTTCTAGGTGTAATTGGGTAAGATGAGTTAATGTCAAACGCTGCAGTTTGCCAAATAGAGGTCTTTATTGTAATAGATGCCCTGCCTCAATTATTCACACCTTCCAATTTTTAAACCCATTTAAGTGTAGAGTCTTATCAACTGCTACATTGATGTTGTTAATCTCGGTGTTGTATTCAAGATAAATATTGTGTAAAATGGAGATGAGAGATGAAACCTTATCAAAATGTAATCATCACAACGAAGGAACAAAATCAAACCCTATCAATACCATATTAAAAGGAATGCATCTCGAGTTCCAACCTAATGAGAGCCAAATATATTTTTTTAATTATATTAACTCCAAATTTCCCCATTGTGGGACTATTAACTCATTCACTGCCAGACGATTTGCAAAAATGTGTCCACTCCAGTGCCAGGGTTTTTGTCATTTTCACTCAAATAGCAGGACCCACTGAATATTGAGTTTTAGGACTACATAAAAATTCAATGCAGCGTAAGAAACCTTAGACTCTCTTCTTTCATCAGATAAAGAGTTGTTTCTGAAATTATATGGGTCTGGAGTTATATGAGCTTGAAATGGGGGTGGATGTCCAAAATACAATCAATGCAATACATACATATTGGTTTATATTGCAGCAGCTGAAGCTGTAACAAAGCGCTAACATGGAAAAAAAGGCGAATACTGCCCCCTGGTGGAAGGGAAAAACATTGCCAAAGGTCTTACTGCCGCTTTATCGGCACCCTTGCAAGAAAAAACAAAACCCGAACAAATTCGGGAATGGCGCTCTATGTCATATTTTCAATTCCTGAATACATTCGGGGATGGCATTGAATGAGTTAAATGCTTTCTTATTTTATCTTATTTTATCTTATCTGATGCACCCTGTACCATGATAATATATGTTGTTCACCAGAGTAATCACTCTCCCAGAAATAGTTAAAAAAAAAATAGACTGTTCGATGAATATACACATTGGCTCCATTATATTTGTGGTGCTGGTGTGAATCCACAACTTAAAAGCGACTGGTGTCGACTCACTTCCACAGTTGTGACGTATATAACTCGGCCGCTCTGTGGAAATAAAAAATAGCCTATTAAAGCCAACTTCATCTCCTTAAAGCGGGTGCGGCTGTCCCCTGGTGTCTTAACACAACTACTCCCCAATTGTTCAAGCTCAGTGGGTGTGGGGTGAAGGTAAAAAAAAAATCAATATCCCCCCCAACTCCAACAGCAGTCGATGATGTTAGGCGCATGAGCCAGACACTGCAACAAAAAGCAAAAGACGAAAGGCAAAAGTCCATCTTGGGCTGAGAGGGGTTGGTTAATATGTGTCATTGATTACCTCTATGCAAATAGAAGACCTCGAGAAAACAGAGTGTGATTTAAAACACGCTGGGGTCAGACATTGATTGGCTGTGTGAGCCCGAGGAGCCGTTTCGCTTTCGCCGGGATGAAACACTTGACTGGGAGCTTCGAGATTCTTATCAGGAGGAAATTAGTGGCGAAATAGCAGTTTACCAAAACAAACAGGTCCCTGCTCCTTCGCTGCCTCTTACTGAGATCATTGTCATCTCTTATTTCCTCCAGTTAAATGCCATCAGTAAGAAACTGTTTCATTCAAACGAGTCATTTTGTAATAGAAATAAAACAAAACAAAGAAAAAAAAGAGCAAGCCGTCGTTTCAAGGAGCGAAAATGAGGTCTCTGGCTTCTATGGGCTCCTGGGAGCAGCCTCGGGAGCCCGCCAGCGCCCGCACGCACACACTGACGTAAATCCGACGCCAATCTTGGAGCCAGATCGCACCAAAACAATATTTGTATTGTTGGCGCGCCGCCTGTGTTCCAAGCTTTAAAGAGAAAGAAAAACACGCACCGCAGTACGGTGGGGGCAACACACACCGGGCGGCCTTGTCAGCGTGCAGGGAAAAAAACGTCGGCAGGTAATTACGACAATGCTGCGTTCCCTCGGCGGCGACACAGTGATTCAGTTTCTGAGCACTTGGCCTTCCTAAAATCTCCCCGAGGACAACAACTGATATGATAACAAAGAGCTATTTGGTGAGCATCCCACTCTCCTCGCTCTCGCTCCCTTTACGATAGTCGGAAGATTTCGGAAGAGAAATCCAGTGACATAAAACAAACTCGCCTGGCAACGGCCATCTGTTACATTGCACTTTCCAGCAATTCTATTGCAGTTATATCTTGCTTTTCAGCACCAAAACTCTGACACAAAGAACATTTTTAAATGTAAGACAATTAATAAAAATAAATAAATAAATTGGTCAATGAATGAATGAATGAAACTACCATATTTGCCTTCCATATACAGTATAAGGCGCACCATATGGAAAAGGTTTGAAAATACACCATTCATATTCGCCTTATACTACGGTACACCTTATACACCGGAAAATACGGTAATATCGCCAGGCTAATACACATGAAAACAATTTCCAACAATAACATCACCAATATCCTGGACGACACAATTACTCATGCAAAGCTGAGAGGAAAAAAATTAGGGGGGTCAATGGGGTGGCTGTATACAAAATTAGGACGTTTCTGTGTTTACATAGCCTTAAAACAATATTCCGTAAAGATCGAAAGATCATCCAGATTACTCTGCATTGTCTGCCACTCAAGAGGTTCTCTGGAATATTTTTTTTATTTTAAATGGCTGGCAGTGTAAATAGTTAAAAAGAGCAACTGGCATGCCTTCACTAGACCTTTATCCTTTGCTAGCTTGGGCTTTTTGATGATCAGAGAAAAAAATATATACTGTATATATATATATATATATATATATATACAGTGAGACCTCAACTTACAAACACCTCAACTTACAAACTTTTTGTCTTACAAACGTCAAATTTATGAAAATTAAACCTTATAATAAGTACTATTTTCATAATACACATCCACCACGGCTGGCGGAGTGATCTTCGGCGGAAGCACACGACCGAACAGCACCAGAGGTTAAGTTACCAACAGTCCTTATGGAAAGTGACTCTCCTTCCATAAGCCATCAACGATGGCATCAAAAAGGTAAATAAAACTTTATTTTACAGCACAGTTTATTTCTTTAATTACAGTCGTCATGTAATGCGCCTCTCTTTCCAAACAGCAATTCCCTTTGACCTTCGACCTCCAACGCCATTCCATCAAGCCATAAATGACCATCACAAATGTAAATAAAGTGACTTTATGATACAATGCAGTGTATTTCTTTCATTACAATACAATAGCACATTTATTATACATAGAATAAGGTATGTTGTGTGTAGTTTTAAGGCTACTTTAGTTGAAAAGTATATTTCATGGAAACCCGGGAACGGATTATTCCCATTTTAATGGTTTCCTATGGGATTTTTTTTTTGAGATACACACTTTTCGCCTTACACACTCTGTCTGGGAACCAATTAAGTTCGTAAGTTGAGGTCTCACTGTATATATATATACAGTGATACCTCGGTTCTCAACCATAATCCGTTCCAGAACCCTGTTCGAAAAGCGATCGTAGACTTCGCCATGCTGTATTCCCTAGCCAGATCAGACACTCGCACACCTCCTTCATATTTTGCTATTATTTCTTTCTTAAATGCAATAGTTGTACGCACTACTTTTCTTTTTCCACTTGTACCAGCACTTACTTTCTTTGGAGGCATAATTAGGGGCTAAAACTCTTCATATACCTATATTAAACGCGAGAGCAAAACGCAGCACATCCGCTAGCGACAACAGTTGGTCACGAAGAAAGCGATACACCCGTACGCCACTCAGCATCCCACCCTCGCGTACGCACTCACGCGTCGTACCGGCGTTCGAACTCCGATTGTTGTTCATACTACGAAGCAAGAATTTCTGGACTATTTTGTTCGGACTCCGATTTGTTCGAACTGTGAGTCGTTCGAAAACCGAGGTTCCACTGTGTGTGTGTGTGTGTTTATATATATATATATATATATATATATATATATATATATGTGGGCGGCCCGGTAGTCGAGTGGTTAGCACACCGGCTTCACAGTGTGTCTCCCCGGACCCGCGTGGGTTTTCTTCGGGTCCTCCGGTTTCCTCCCACACTCCAAAAACATGCATGGCAGGCAGATTGACCACTCCAAATTGTCCCTAGGTGTGAGTGTGAGAGTGACTGTTGTATGTCTTTGTGTGCCCTGTGATTGGCTGGCAACCAATTCAGGGTGTCCCCCGCCTCGTGCCCGAAGACAGCTGAGATAGGCTCCAGCAACCCCCGCGACCCTAATGAGGAATAAGCGGTACGGAAAATGAGATGAGATATATATATATATATATATATATATATATATATATATATATATATATATATATATATATATATATATATATATATATATATATATAAAAATATATAAATATATATCATATAAAATTTGAAAAAGGCAAATTGTACTTCCTGGACACAAATGACGACTTTATGATACCATGTCAGGGTGTTCGAACATCGAAAATAGTTGTAAAGTGATTCATTTCTGTATTTTTTTTTGTTTTAAACCCAAAACGGTTTTAAACACAAAACGGTTTTCCTGTGCCTAGTTTGAAAACAGTGATTCCTTACCGGCGAATGAATCTATCTTTTCATCGCAACCGTCATTATCCAAGACGAGCCCAGTTGACCCCGTGATTACCTCGGCGGTGTGGCATTTTTCCTTGGCCTACCCCTGGAAGAAGCCAGCGCGCCTCTCCGCAACAAGCGCTCGTCTGTCGACATACCGAAGACATTTAAGATAATCCCAGAGATGTCTCTGTGTTTCCCAAGATTCCATCTTCAAAGGGAACGTCGGCCTGTTACTTCCACTTGAAAGGGAGAGAGACGCGCGGCGCCCTTGTCGTGAAGGAGGGGCAGAATAGACAAGAATGTAATCATGCTATTGGAAGGTTGGGGCTCCTAGCTAGCGAGGCTTGTATGAGCAAATAAAAGGTGGGGGAACCTTGTTTTAACACCAATGGTGGGGAGGCAGGAAGCACCTGTTGGCCATGCGGACTCTCACCCGTGTGACCTGATGAAAAGTTGTAAATCACACACACAGGTGTGTGATTTAGGTTTTTACAATGTTTGCTTTGTTGTCGTGGTCAGCGTTAGCGGGTAAAGTACACAGGTGTCACGAATTCCATCCAGGAATGACTAACAGAGCTACCCTAATGTTCGAACATGAAAGAAAAAAAGGAAAAACTGGTAAACTCTTGCTACAAGAAGGTCAAACAAGGGAACAAGGTGCCCTTTTGTAGTAATCAGTACACCCTGAAGCTAATCTGATTATTTCTTTTGTAGTAATCAGATTAGCTTCCGGAAGTATTCTACTGCTCCCCCAACCTTAGAACAGGGGCCTATCAGAGCAGAGGTCTGTCACTGCCACCTCCGTCCATTAGGGATATATATATATATATATATATATATATATATACAGTAAAGTCTTGTTATATCGATATTCAAGGGAGTCCGAAAAAATATCGATATAACCGGGACTATCGATATATCCGACCCTGTTTGCATGTAATTTTCTCCGTGCGTGCATAGAAATAGTATCGATATAACCGCGACTATCGATATATCCGATATCGATATAACGAGACTTTACTGTATATATATATATATATATATATATATATATATATATATATAGGGCCAGAGTTACCAGCACAACTTTAGTTCGCTGATGAAGCTCTTCAGATGAGGAGCGAAACGTCCGACACCTTTAAAGAAGTACAGATGACGGCTGAAGAAACTGTTTCATCGATGGACCACTCCTCTATGACTGAGAGTCGACACATACTTTTTGAAGTAAAATATGTGCATTGGTTTAATAAAGGTCAGGAGACACTGCCTCAGTGGTCTAGTCTGCCTTGCTTCTGGGTTAGACCCTCGACTCTGTCCTTTCTTAGCATGCTAAGTGTTACAGTCCACGTGCATTGCAAATGGTCCAGGGTGAAGCGTCATGAAGGATAAGCGCAACTGAAAATGCATGATCATCATGACCCTAATGCCGTTTTCAGATCGATTTCATGACATTTCGAACAAGCTACGAAGTGCTACCTATCATCTCTAACTTGAACTCAAAAGTGCCACTGTCAATGGAAGCGAGAGTTATGAGTCATGCCTTCAACAAATGTCAGCAATGACGTCCTCTGTGACTAAAAAGCACCTTAATGACTCAGCAGTCTACTTTCCAGGCACTGGAAAGCCTTGCAACATCATAAGGACTAATCACAATGATGCAGCACATTCAGTGGAAGAGTTCAGAATCATACATTGACATAATATTATTGATTTTTATGAATTACTGTTTTGCTTCCTGATCATCGTTTGATATGATAGAGTGAGTCAGGAGGAGTGAAGGAGGTCTGTCATATATGATTACACCGTGACGCGGCGAACACACGGCGGCGTGAAGTGGTGAAGGGAAAACAAATATGTCATCCGCAGGAGGCTCAGGTCTAGTCAAGTTGAATGCTAATTTATTTTGACAGCGCCTCACATTGGAAAGAGCAGCGGCCTTTGTGTCAAATAGCATCCCTGAAGTCTCACTGGGCACACTTGAAAAAACGTCTGCAGTCAACTCATGATGCTTTTACTGCATCCTAATATGGTCAATTACCAGTGCTGAAGAAACAAAAAACATCTTCGCTGTATAGGTTAAGTGTGTGCTTCACGACGGGAAATACCAACAGAGTTCACATGACTATAAATCCTCGGTCCCATGCAAAATGAGCCATTACTGACACGACAACTTTCAATACTATAAAGTGGGGGAAGAATTTGCGACCAAGCGATCCGTTACTGGAGGCTTAAGGGAAAAAAAAGAAACAAAAGCAATAAAAGTATTGTATTTTCAGTGAGACACCTCATCACCAAATTATAAATGGTGGTCATGTTAATCAGTCTTTCTAACATTCAATGCGTCGCTGCTTAGTGGTTGTTATGTGGTGACCCCGGGCCATTGGGTCACCTGATGTACAAAGATATCTCCAAGAAACTGTTTCATCACCACGCAAAATTAGGTTTTCAACCTTACTTGAGCAGAATCCCATCCAGGGCAAAACTTCACCATCAGCGTTTGTGGATGAGTAAATGATGGTAGTCTAAAAGGATGTGCATGAGGCACTTGAGGCGAGTGTGCGCTTTTCTCATTTGTATGCAGGTATATACTTTTAAGGAGTTCCATTTCCTTCATCAGCCAAGATATTCAAATGCAGCACAAGTGACTGGAGAGGATAACATAAAGAAAGGCATCAGCAGAAAATGGCAGCAGGCAGTAATCCCCCGGCCGGGCCGCCGCTTGCGCTTGCCACGCCACGCTGTCAGCAACGGACGTGCGCAGCCTTATCAGCGGCAGCCACGGCACTCCTCTAATAACCCCGCTGATGTTCTACGCTGCGAGGACAGACAGGGAGACGGCAGCAAAGACAAGACGGGCGGACAGGTTTTGCACTTAAACTCACACCATCAGCCACCGTGTGTGCACAGAGGACGGGCGTGTTAACCTCACCTAGCAACGCGTTCGGACGGCCGCATCCACGCTTTGACGCCCTTTTGCCTAAATGGACTCCACCTTTGAACATATGGTGCAAATCGAGCATTTTGCATTCAGCTACACCGGCTGCAACACCTCGACATAGATGGCGCACCAACCACAAAAAACTAATAATAATAATAATAATAATAATAATAATAATAATAATACAAAATAATGCTTATTACACACCCATTGATTCTGATGTTGCGCTCTGGCGCAGCGACTTTAGTTGAGGACAGTTTTCTATTGTCGTCACAAACTGTTGCTACCAATATCAACAGCATCCTAAAGTCATGTTCAATCACGAAGGACACCAACACATTCACACACACAAAAAAAATCTAATTAATTATGTGGACACGCCTATTGTCAGGATTAGCATGGACTGGCAAGCGGCTAGCTGCTCAACTATTGCCCTGAGGCAAGAGAACCCTAACTCAAAGGTAATTCGCTATCGAAAATGACTGGGCACTTTTGCTGACATAGATATAAGTGGTTCCTACTGAGCAATTTAATTTATTAATTTATTTATTTGTTTATGTCTGGATTAATTTTTTGGGGTTTGTTTATCTTTTACAAAACTTCTGCCTCAAATGTACTGCCTTGCTACTGCGAGACATTTTAAATTTATGTTAAAAAAATGATGATCCTCTAAAAATGAATTACATTTTGTCATTCACCAAATTGTCCTTTTGTATTGGATTGAATTCGCCTTTATTAGTCTTGCAGTGGAGCAATTTACATTTCACAGCAGCAAAGTTATGAAAGGAAGAGGAAAGGAAAGAAAGAAGTAGGAAAACAAAATGCAGGACCTGCTGTTAAGGCAGCCACTCTTGCGACAAAATTAAAAAAAATAATGTGACAACACAAAAGACAGCACTTTTCTGCACCCTATTTGTTGTACGTAGCAGTTGTAGATGAAATAGGAGAGTATCAAAGCATCCTTTTCACCAGTAGATCAGGGACATCATGGTGGAATGTGCACGTCTGCTACAAGCTAAATGTTGAAAGTTTGTAGCATCTATTGACTTCAATTCCAAGCCGCGACAGTTCCACATAAGCATCGGCCCTCTGCACTGACGCTCCTTCTCATTCTTTTCTTTACACTTCTTTATTCATAATTGTTATTTTGTTGTTTTTTTATCTGAATTGTCGATATAATACAACAATTTTTCTACAAATTATTTTTTTAGCATTATTTGAAGAAAAAGCGCTATGACAAGTTAGAAGATTAAAAAAGGGGCAATATTTTTTCTGGAAAATGTTTTTATTTTTCATCTATTAAATAAATGTCAGAAACATAAAATTACTGTCATTATTTTCGTTTCAGAGTAGAAGGGATGTACTTTGATCCATGGCTGCAAATGGAATTCCCATATCCCTTCGCGGGGATATAAAACAATTTGGACATCAGAGTGTAATATAGCCTAATGAACCAGTAGAGTAAGAATTACGATAATTATTTTCACGCCGCCACTCAAACTAGCTCATTGTGTCCGTAACTTTGAAAATTATGTCGACCATGACTGTCTTAAACTGTGCCTGTACAAGCACATGTGACTCAAACATCATTATCACCATTGACAAAGGTCAAGCACAGTGATTTCTTCTTTGTGATGTATGCCATGATGCTATCAACTGTGCTCGTGTGAATCTCCATCCGTAAAGCTAATAAATGCCTGCCGTGTGAGAAGCAGCCCCCCGACGCCGCAGGGCCAGGAGCCGCAGTCGACAGGAAGCGGCTTGTGTAAATACGCCACTGTTGACATAAGGTGGGCAGCACAAGCTCCTTCGTGATCAACGCCACGATCAGACGCATAGATTAAGCTTCAGATGATGACAACGGCACCTCACTTTTCCTTCTTGGCGTGTATAAGGAGCAGGATGTTGACTCAAAAGTTGCAGATACCAAGAGCTGCAAGGCTCTGTCTGTGTCCACACCCGCATACCGCTGCTTTGAGCCCCACTTTTCACCATACAAGGGTCAAATGAAACTGTTTTCAAACAAAAGAGCATTTTAAACTATCTGGTGATGTGCAAACATCGAAACAAAAGGCCAATTTGATTAAATCGGAAGATGGAGGGAAAGTCTTGAAGACTTGAATAGGCACAATGGCAACAATGGAATAAAGGCTTTGAGCGGCAGGCGGGATATGAACTGGACTGGTCGGCAGACAATCGCAGGGTACAGATATATTTTCTGGCATAAAACCTTTTTGGGTGCAAAGTTGTGGTGGTGGTGGTGGCTAGGTTGAAAACTGTACTTTTTGAATGATTAGTTCATATTTAGTGTCTTAAAACTGGATTACTTAAGCTTTTGAAATAGTACTCATAAGGAGTATTTATTTACTTATTTATTTATGTATTTATTTATGTGTTACCTGTTTATTTATCCATCAATCCATTTTCCGTACCGCATATTCCTCATTATTTGTTTAATAATTTGTTTACATATTTGTATTTATCGAGTTGTTTATTCATGTATGTATTTATCTATGCATGTACAGTATTCATCTATATATCTCTTATCTATATATATATATATCTATTTATGTATTTATTTAATTTATTTTATTTATAACTATTTATCATGTATCATACGCAACATCATTTCTCGAATGTTCTTCAAGTGTTAATATTTTTAAATGTTAACATTTACGATTCACGATTACTAGGAAATCACAGTGTCCCATTACTAGTGAGCTATTAAATTAGAACAGGCCCACAGGCTAGTCATGTGGTCTTTGGGGGGTGGGGGGGTGACCTGGTTTGATAACCCCACAGGTTCACTCAAACAATCAAGTTCCAAAAACACACTCAGATGAAATGGCTTAGAAGATCCACACTATGTTTTTAAAATACCCCTTAGTACTGACACTCACTGGAGTCATTGGACAGTCAGTGATGAGCCAAGTGACAGCAGAAAGTGTGTCACTTTAGATGAACAGATGAAGCGGCATCAAACTGAAATGCTTGCAGGCGTCGTCTGATCTAGCCAGTAATGGTGACCTTCAGTTGAGGGCCAGAAGCAAATACCGCGCGTGCCTTACAGCAGCCTCGGAGCATTTTGCGCCGCCGGCCCGAGCGTGGCGCTGCTCGGTTGCTGCCCACATGCAGCATCAACGACTTAATCAGGTCTCTTGCGCGGAAGTACGGCAACGGGCGGCGGCGAGAGCTTTGCACGGTCTGACGGGAAACCTTGGCCATGACCTAAGCCCTCACGGGCCTGTCAGTTCATCTCGACGGAGCTCAAATCAGCGCTCGGCTTTCTGGACGACACGCAGTCCGGACACGATTCTGCGGCGATCACAGGCACACGTCAACGTTGACGTGTACCGTGCGAGCAGCTCGGACATGGACGCCGACTGAATCAGTGCGGGTATTAAAAGAGATGCAATGTGGCATAGTGAGAATCGGTCGATAATAATAATAATAATAATAATAATAATAATAATAATAATAATAATAATAATAAATTTCATTTCTAAGTGCCTTGTTTACACTGCAGGTTCTGATTTAATGCTGATATACAATGTGTAAATCCGTGAACATTATAAGTGCATATCCAATCGGGCTGTTTCTAATAGGAGTGATCGATTTTGAAAAATGACTTAACTCATTCACTGCCATTCCCAAATGTATTTGGGAATTGAAAATATGATGTGGAGCGCCATTCCCGAATGTGTTCAGGTTTTGGTTGGTCTTGCTGGTGCTGCCGATAAAGCGCTGGTCAGACCTTTGGCAATGTTTTTTTCCTTCCATGAGGGGACAGCATTTGCCTTTTGTACAGCCCTGCCCCTCCCCTTTTCAAGGTCAGATAACTCTAGACCCATATAATTTAGAAATTAACTCTTTTTTTCTGATGAAAGAAGAGAATCTAAGGTTTCTTACGCTGCATTGAACATTTATGTACTCCTAAAACTCAATATTCTCTGGGTCCATGAATTTGAGAGACAATGACAAAAACCTCGGCAGCTGAGTGGACACATTTTTGCACGTCTGGCAGTGAATGAGTTAATTACCTACATTATCCCAAATACTGCCAATCCTACTTTTTTAAAGTTCCTCTTGCTTTGTATTTTTTCAAACAAAACCAAGCAATAGATTAATCAATTGATTATCATGGTTTGGTCTGACAAATCAGGCTTGTGTTAAAATAAAAAAAATAACTGAATTAATGTGAAAAAACTGTTTATCTAATTCAATTACTTAACACACACAAATGGAATTGTGTCACATGAACGAGGTCGTGTCTTCATGATGCAGAGCGAAGGGCAACCCTAAAACATTTTGACAAATGAATACAATCATTGAAATCCCATTTCCATGACAGATACTATCAACTGGAGAACTCGACATGGTGACTGATATTTAATGTGCCACCAAAACAGGAGAAAGCGAGCGCACATTTAATAATTGATGCCGTCGGAGCGGGGAGATTTTTAACCACTCTCCTCCTGCTTTCAATCATTAATGTGGTTTCCATCAAAAACACTTCAGGGTTGCAGTATCACAGCTCTCTCGAAGTTGGAGGGCCCACTTGCAAACATTAATCAACGAGGTGATCTTTCCTCCGTTGTCATTCTTGCTTGGGCAGATTAGGCTAATAAGAGTGCAAATTGCTTAAGTGTCCGAAAGGAGGTGACTGAGAGGGTTAATGGGGGCATTTGAAATGTTTCAAGAAGGACAGGAGGGACGGAACGGGGGTTGATGAATGAGCAAGTCAACGCCGATCCAGACATGCTTTCTGCTTGTTTGAAGCTGATCAATCGCCAACCGCTCGATCGACTTAAGAAAAAAACTGCAATGCTGTTCTCTTCAAAGTCACACAGGACACACCCGTGTGCATCGATGTGGCAACGCAGTTGTGCAAGGGTACTAACGCATGTAGTGTACACTTCGAGGATACTTACTCGAACACTGAAATCAATACAAAGATGTGCTCAGTTTATGTTGAGACTCCGTTACCTATGTTTCTCAACAACAGTCTCATACCTGCGTTCTGATGAGCAAATTGAGACTGTTTCGACTAACACCGATTAAAAATAACCTACACATCAGAAACACTTATGGTGGGATTAATTATTTGAAGAAAATAGTCATGTTATCAAACGGCCGAGAATTTGTGGATAGACAGTGATCACGCTGGATTAAGTGCATTGGACTTGACTGAGGTAGCCACAGTGCTGTAATTGCACATACTGAGCTTTCTGAAAATATTGTAATTTGGAACGGTGAGGTAATAGGCTGTGATGTTGTTATTTATTTTTGGGGTATATTCAATTTGTTTCAACAGAAACAAACGCAAATATAAAACAAAGTATTGACATCGACATGTATGAAACAACTCTGGAAAGAGCATTTGAACCCATTCGCATCTCAAGAGAGCAAAAATATCGGAAGAGACATGATGAATTCAAAGTGACTTCACCAAAAGTCAATGGATCGCACAGCTGAAAGCGGCTGCAGTTAAAAGGCCTTTCGCTGAAAGCATTTCAAATGAAGAAAGCCACGGTCTGTTAGTCAAGAAGTCACCTGCTCATTGCAGTTACCATATTTTCTAGTGTATAAGGTGCACACAAAAGCCTTGATTTTCTTCAAAAGGTAGCCCTGCGCCTTATAAGTGAAGTAATATTGAGCCACATCTGGTCTCGCAACTACTGTCAGCAGCAACCGACTCCATTTCTACCCTGTACAAGAGGTACTAGTACATAACCCCTGCCTCTGCTGTAGTGTCTTATAATGTGGTGTGCCTAATATTTGGAAAACTTTTATATATTTATAGATTATATTTGGTAAAACGTCTGTGAAAAAAATGATTTTATCAACATCGCAGGGATAATAATAGTGGGCCTCAATCGGCAGTACATATGCACCTAAAAGCTAGCAACGACTCATTTAACGACAATGAGGTTAAAATCTTAGCGAAAGAACATAGATGGTTTGAAAGGGGAGTAAAAGAAGCGATTTTCATAAAACAACTAAATCCTTCATTAAATCGGTTTGGTGGGGTGAGGTTCAATTTGGATCGTTCATACAATAGCCTGCTTGGGCTGGACAGTAGGGATATACATAGGGCCTAATGTACCAGTAAGACTTTAGTTTGCTGACAAAGTTTCTTGGATAAGAAGAGAAACGTCCGACACCTTAAAAGAAGTACAGATGACGGCTGAAGAAACCTTTTCATCTATATTTGGTAAACTTTTGTCATTCATTGAACGTGCGCGTTATACTCTGGTGCGCCTTATATATGGAAAATGTTTGAAAATACACCATGCATTGCGCCTTATACACCGGAAAATACGGTATTTAAAAGAAAGGTTCCAAGACCAAAATGTAAATATGCCTGACAATATTAAATATGTTTTTTTCAAACAGGGTTATTTCTAACATTGAGATATAAATACAATGTGGGGAAAAACACTGTGGTGCTTAGTTCTGTAATCAAACTCTTTTACCAAGACCATCCTCCAGACTCGACCTTGACTGCCCTCTGCATCAAACACCTTTAACAGAAAGACACTTAACAGCAGCCCAGAGAGAAAAGGCGCTTGGAAGAACATAGAGGTTTTCGATAATTACCTTTAGACCGCATGTAAGGGTATATTGGAAGCAATGCAATAAGTCAGCAGGTGTAAAGTGCAAGGAGAGTATGGCGATGCACTACTTTGTACTGTGACTACTGCTTGAAATTTACACAGAAGCCAGTTTGGTGTGCGAATGTGAGTTTAGAAGGTCAAACTCCCTTTTATTGAATTCAATAAAACAGAATTGCAGATCTCTTTTCCGGAATGAGCATATGTAAATGTTTGTTTTTGATGCAAATGCTTTTCAATTTAGAACAAGTGCACACGATGGTCTGAAGCTCCCGCCAACTGACAGAGGTCACTTATCCTTCAAATAATAATGGCTGTCCGTTATCTAATCTCAGCCTGATTTCCATTCCGGGGATTTAAAGCGAGTGAATGAGATGTTAAGACAGGCATTTTTTTTTGCGAGGGGACAGGCGTCATGAAGGGAACTAATCTGCCAGGCACACATGCTAGCCTTTTACTCAGCCTCAACTCACACGAGATGAGCGGAATCAAAAGCAACTCCGGGCGCTCGGTGTACAACTCAACGACTCCCCGGGCTCTCACTTCACCAGATGGGTCCTCAACTTTATCTCCAAAGCACCATTCCGGTGTTGTCGACTGGTTCAATACAGCATAACGCTCTACTCTAACTACTCTGGTCATTTTTTTAAACTACAGTAAAGTCTCGTTATATCGATATTCAAGGGAGTCCGAAAAAATATCGATATAACCGGGACTATCGATATATCCGACCCTGTTTGCATGTAATTTTCTCCGTGCGTGCATAGAAATAGTATCGACATAACCGGGACTATCGATATAACCGATATCGATATAACGAGACTTTACTGTAATTTGTACATTTTTTTTAGAAACTTGTGCGTCCAAAAACTCACCAATTTGGTTATTTAATAAAAAAGACAAAAAAAAACAAATGAAAAACATGAAGCACAGTTACATAATTCATCCCTGACTAAAAATTGTACTAATAGACACCAAGTGTGTCACATTACAAGTTTACTTCATCAGAGCGGCAAACTAAACATCATCAGATTTGGTATATAAATGTTTCGGTTGAGAAGCTCTACAGCAGCTGCATGTCGTACAAGTTTGAGTGGATTTGAGGGGGATAAAAACACGCTCGCTGCAGCACGGGAGCAAGGTGACTCATTTTGCAAACAGTTGCACACGTTACCACAGTGTTTACTAATGACCAGCTCGACATGTTAGACTGGTCCGTGGCGGAGCAGCAGTCAGTTCACTTCAACTGTGACATCACGCGGCCGACCATTGTGTGTGTTTAGACAAGGAACTAGATCAGAAGCACTAACTTTAGCAATGGCGCAGTAAATTTGACCCCACCCTCCTGCCAACTGATTCATCAATTGCCAAAATGACTGATAGATTAACCGATTATTAAAATAATTGTTTGTTGCAGCTCGATTGGGAACCCATAGCATTCATCGCAATGCAAGGAGCTCACAATTTCAAACACATCAATGGTCCCTGCTCCATAATATTGCATGTGCTGAAGTGCTGAAGATTGAATGACTGTGTCTTTGTGTTGTCATCTATATTTTTTTTGTTGTTCATTTGACTTCAAGATGGCGCTGCGAGAGTGGCTGCCTTTCCAGCAGCTCCTGTATTTTGTTTTTCTACTTCTTCCTTTCCTTTCCTTTTCCTTCCATAACTTTGCTGCTGTGAAATATAAATTTCTCCACTATGCGACTAAAAAAAATTCAATGTTTTCACGTTTTTCTTTTGTTTTTATTATTAGTTCGGCCACATCTATTGCCATTCCTTTGTAGCATTCCTGTTTATTTTGTTTGAAACTCCACATTCACATTTGTTAAATATACTTGTACAATTTAATCTTATTCTCGAAATGTATCTTTAGAGAGAAATAAGAACAGATGCCCCCCCCCCCCCCCCCCCCCCCATCTGTATGTGAGTAAATACATGCCCGAGCCACGAATTGCAGAAATATGGTATGTACCTTTGAATGTATTTTATACACTGGAGCACTTTGTAACTTTTTCTGTGAAAGGTGTTTTATCCATACAACTAAGTGAAAATGCAGGTGGTTAATGGGTGTTGCTGTTTGCTCGAGACAGCGGAGCCCATGGCACCTTATTTTTAATGAACTCAGATGAACTACAAGAGGAAAATGTAACATTGCTGAACAGGATCAATATCAAGCTATTAATCTTTCAAGGAGCAATATAAAGTGCCAAAGCTGGCAAGACGCCGAGCATGTCAAACGGCACTAAACAGCCACAGTCGACACCCCTTTTAATTCACCCGGTCAGAAATCCAGTTTAACTGTGAATCCCCCCCCCCCCCCCCACCCTTCCGTCATCTCACTGAAAGGATCAAGTGTGCATCGCTGACAAACAGCCCGACTTAACTGACTTTTCACTCTGCTCTCTGCACCTGTGATGCAAAAAAAAAGTGGGCGTTGAGATGGGACACAGCCAACGAGCACAAAATGACAGATGCTGCATGCAAAGCCCCCCCACCCTCCAAAGAAGGAGAAAAAAAGGTCTACATCGACTGTGTTTCTTGTTTGGGTGCAGAACTTAGACCAAAACAAAGAGGTAGACCTCGCCCACCACGCTTTCTACTTTGGGCTGCTACTTTTGGTGACCCCGCGCTTAGAGGCTCAGATCAAATCGGGGTAGCTGGGCGACAGATGTCTGCCCCGCCACTGGGTTCCAGGCAAGTTGCTGGCACACACACCAAAGAGCCAAGCATAAAGATGAAGAGGGGAGAGGAAGGTTTGCCAAAGCAGGTCGCAGACAATGAGATGATACTGACAGTTTGCGACCAACTGTTGTTGACAAATGACAAACGTAAACTTTCAACATACTGTACAGTATCATTTTGACATTAGTGCCCAACTGCAGACGAAGCATATCTATAATATGGATATCTAGCTAGCAAAATACCACCACAAAGCAACCAGCTAGCTAACTAGCTAGTTGGCTAACTAGCTAGCAACATGGATATCTATCTACAGTATCTGGCAATCCAGTCAGCTATCTATCAACCTATTAAGCTCGTTATTTTGTCTCCCAATTTCACTATTAAGCTAGCTATTTTGTCTATCTCCCAATTTAAAACACCCATTGTGCAAAGATGTCAGGTGTATCTTATGAGACTTCACCTGACTAAGCAACTAAAATGGGTATTGGCAAATGATGGGTATTGGCTTGTCTTTGGCTAGACATATATTCTTCTCTTGTCACCTGTTTCATTTAGTTTTAGATTTAATTAGTATTATGTTGCAGTGGTTAACTTCTCATGATACTTCTTCCACAATGATTTTATGATGGTGACAGTTGGGAACAAATTAATTATTGAAACGCACTGTGGAAAAGGGGTTTGAAATGAGAACAGCTTGGAAGTCAAACAGTGCCATGCAATGAGTTCAGCTGAGGGTGGTACGGTCGATGAAAGAATATCGTATCGGTACAGAGCCCTGCTGTTCTGCTAATATTTAATAACATGACAAAAAGCTTCGTTACAATATAAGAGTGTCACTAATTGTACAAAATATGGACATTGTCGAAATGAAAGAGTGGCCTACGTTATGCCTCCGCAGTGAAAAAACTGACAATGGATCCAATGCAACCCAGAGCGATCAAGTAACAATAACAGTGGTAAGTTCAGCAGCAATAAAGTGAGTATTGAAAATTTCCACCATGCATTCCTATCATTTCTAAAAACAAGCATGTGATAAAAAAGAAAAAAAAACCTTGATGCTTCTCCGCAGCACATAACCTCAGCGCAAAAACAATTCACGTTCCACTTCCGCTTTGAGGAGCTTCATGCCAAAAAAGATGAGCGGCGAGAGCGACGGAGGCGGCTAATTATAGCCTCGCAGCAGGATGGCCAGAAACAAACTTGATTATCGTCATCGTCAAGACGGCATAAAGGAAACCTGCCGACTGGCCCCTTTTCCGCCACAATCCAATAGAGAGGCTTTTATCCTTCGTAATGATTTACAAAGTGACACGCCAAACAGATTTACTGTGACAGCCTGAAAGGGACCAGCACGGACGCCATTACGGATCACGTGATCAGACCTCTTGGCCCTTTAGACGACCCCCCCAAACCCACCCTCTACCCCTTACTATCCCAAACTTCCACCCCTCTGCGCTTTTGCAGAGTGAGACTGGCTAAACAGAGGCATGTAGCCAACCTATTCAACCAAAGCCCTCCTTCCTGGTTCAACACAAGCCCCCGACCCCCACCATCTATCCTCACCCTTCAAACGAGAAGGAAAAGAGTGTTTGTGGAAGTTAGTTAAAGCGACAGTCACGTACCCCGATAAGCATATACAGTAAAGTCTCGTTATATCGATATTCAAGGGAGTCCGAAAAAATATCGATATAACCGGGACTATCGATATATCCGACCCTGTTTGCATGTAGTTTTCTCCGTGCGTGCATAGAAATAGTATCGATATAACCGGGACTATCGATATATCCGATATCGATATAACGAGACTTTACTGTAGTTACAGAGAAAATGGGGTATGGAGTAAATGGAGATAGGTTTGTACAACTCTTAACACCATTATCTGAGGTTTATCACACTTAATGAGGTGTGAGTGTGTTGTAAGGGTTGGGGGGGTCTAGGTGAAGGGGATTTGCAGTGTGTAGCAGGAGCCGACACCAGCAGAAACCGAACTAAGGGCTACTGCAGATTTATGAGGCAATCCTGCACCACCCAATTCATTGATGTATGTACTGTATATCGAGATGGCAAAAAAGAAGCAATGGGTTCAGGTTTGAATGAACTTATTCTCCCTGTGCCTTTTTGCCTTCTATATTCACAGGGACAATATCATCTGATGTACTGAGCGGCAGGATTTACATTTGACTTTCATTTCCCTCAAATACGGAGCACATTTATGTTGGAGGGGCACCAGTCCCTGCGGATTCATTTCAACCGCTGCTCTCGTCATTTTTATCACCTTGTTCTCGCTCACTTTCTCTCTCACTGTCCGTCTCACCGTCGGTCGTTCAGAAAGGTGAAGAAGAAAGAAAAAAAGAAACACTTTAACTGTTTCGCTGCTTCTGAACACAGAATAACCCCCACCCCCTTCCCAAAACCATCAGAGCCGAAGGTGGAGAGATGTGAGCAGACAATTCACAGAACCCTCAGGCTAAACCAGCTTCAGTTTCCCCCGACTGTTCTGGCTTCCAAAAACAAAGAAATTCCAGAGAAAATCAGAGCAGGACCTCAGTCAGCTAACCCCCGCTCTTCCTTCACACACAAGTCTCTTTTAACATGGAGACCCAGGCAAAAGACAAAGCGGAATTTTAATGCCAGTGCCTTTTACACAAAACATAGTAAAGCACTTTCACATAGAAACACGATGAGGTCGTCAACTTATGATAACAATCATCAGGTGAGACGTACAGAATATCTGCCAGGCTGTGACAAGTGTTTTCAAAACAACAGTCCAATAGAAGTTGGGTATCAGCTGTTAAAAACGTTACACCTTGAAATAAATTACAAGGTCATATTCACCTATACTCCTGTTTTGGGGGGCGACAAGTCAGTATGTGCAATGCTTCTGCGTGAATGACAGTGGCAGTTTTCAAAGGAGGCCATTTTCCACTCGCCAAGGTAGTATTAGCTGATTGGTTGTGTAAAAGGTGAATTTGGCTAAATGCAGGCTCTTGTGTGACAGCATTGATGCAGTAATTGTACAGAATCTGCACAAGATAGGTCCTCTTCCCCTTGCACAATGACCGCCAAAGTCAGATTTCCCTGTGTTACTGTTTTGTGTCAACTGCACGCAGAATAAATACAAGGTCAAAAGAAGCGAAAATTAAAATCCTGATGAGATTTCAATTACGTGCCCAGCCTTACGTGCAGCTGTGTGAAAGAACTGCAACATGCCGCTTACTTGGGTTCTCTTGTAAAAGGCAAAGGCTGATAACTGTCAGGCCGTTTGGATATGTTGGAGGTTTCATGCATCAGTCACTCAGACATTTTTGTAATATATCCATACTGATGTTTCATCCACGGAGACTTGGTCATGCAGGCACAGCGGTGAAGAAAGGAAGGGGGAGGTGGGAGGGGGTTAAAGGGGGGTGCTACCATCTGCAGCCCAAATGCATATTTCAGAGCTGTCGGCCACAGACATATAGACACAAGCAGACTCCATTCCAGCCATACACAGCCACACCTACTTACAGAACAATGCCAAGAGATGTTTGGGTCATGCTGTGGTATGGTTAACCCCCCAACCCTCTACACTACGACTCACTCCCCACAAGACCACAAAATATGCCTTTGACCCCCTGTTCACTGGCTCTGCCACTTAAACTACACAAGTGAGACTAAGGGAAACGTGCGACGTCCTCACGTGGGCCTTTTACCAGTGTCAACAGATGCCATTCAGATTCCACGCTACCCCTCGGGGCAAATAAGTGAAGGTTATGGCCGTGAAAAAGCAATATGGGTGCGATGCGCAATAATTGTATTAGACGCGGGCTAATGTATGTCATCTGCCGTAATGGAAAAGTTGAAGGGAAGAAGATCGGATGCAGGCAGGGGAATTTAAACAAGAGGGGGTCATTGCGAATCATGGCGAACAATGACTTCATCCAGAGCCGGGCAAAGTACGGCCTGCAGGCAACATTCAAGATGTTCAAAGTCTCTAAGGGAGCTTCGCAAAAACATGATGATGTCAAATAAAATTTAAGATGTGCTTTTATTTTGATGTGCACTTGGGCGAGCAGTGCAAGAAAGAGTAGCGATTCATGTTTTCAGTAGGTCTGAACACCCTTATAGTCATCCATCCATCCATCCTTTGATCGTTTTTTTCCTCACAAGGGTCTCGGGCATGCTGAAGCCTATTCCAGGCAGTATGCAGGGGACACTGAACCGGTTGCTAGCCAATGACAGAGCACATAGGGACAAACAACCATCCGTGCTTGCACTCATACCTTGGGACCATTTGGGGAGTTCAATCAGCCTGTCATGCATGTTTTTGTAAATGTGGGATGAAACCGGAGTACCCATAGAAAACCCACAGAGGTCAAGCGAAAACATGCTGGAATCGAACACTGCACCTCTGCACTGTGAGGTGGACGAGCTAACCGGACGTCTTAAGTTGTCATAGTGGAAGTCAAACCATATATGAAATAGCAATTGCCATATTTGAAAATGAGATTAGTGTGCCCTGCGATTGGCCAACAACCAATTCAGGGTGTCCCCCGCTTAGTCCCTGAAGACGGCTGGGATAGGCTCCAGCACCCCCCGCGACCTGAATGAGGATGAAGCGGTCAAGAAAATGGATGGATGGAAATGTTGCAACAGTGTCAACACTTTTGGCGCAAAAAAATCTTGATATGCCATTAATTCACCAATCAAATGAACACCATAAAAACGGGGAGTAATTGAGTATGTCTGTTTGTGCCAATCCTAACCTCAAAAGCGAATGCATTCAAAGGCGCATTGATTCTCTTTCCTCCCTGCACGGTCATCCAATCCCCTTTCAAATCATAAAACACAGGCAGCCGTTTGTCAATAATGTTTTGCCGGATAATTAGCGAGCCCACGCGGACAATAATGAACATTGTTTGGGAGGCCGATCGCTTGGCAGTGTACCATCACTCTCTCTCGCTCCAGAGTGCATGTGATAAGCCCGTTCTCATTATGCATGTGATAAACGACGACCTCCGTCGTGGCTTTGGTTCACCGTCAGGACACATTTGGATTGGGAGCACACAGCAAAAATGAAAAATTCCATTAACCCCCCCCCCCCCCCCCAGTACAACCAAGGACCAGTGCAGTTCATGTGTCGCAGGTCAGTAAAAATTATGGCGGCGGGCAAGCATCACAACTTGCACCCGAATATTGGAAATGTCGCAGACGAATCCGTTGGACTTTGAAATCAAAATCTGTTGCTGCTTTACTTGTTCTCATCGTCTCACTATCCGCTTCGCACCAGGCCGTCTTTCTTCCTAGTTGCCATCTCTGCGCTGTGGTTTCAAATATGTCTCCTTTATCTGAGCCGCCCAGACGCGGGAATGAAAGGGATGTCGGTCCTTAGAAGCGCTTTGGCTCTCGCGCCAGTGTCAAAAACGGAGGGGAGGGCACCGGGCGGGCAAATACAAACACGTGGCAACGCACTAATGGAGTTTTCTGTCACAACATATATATTTCATACAGTTCTCAGCGGGATGCAGTTAAGATGTAAGCTGCTCTAAACCACAACTATAATAACAAATATTTGAAGGATATACTATTTGGACACTGTCATTTAAAACCAGGCCAAGGCGCAGTATTTACTCAACAGCTAATTGAGTGGAGGCATCTCATGAAATAAAAGTCATGTAAAGATGCATTTATTTATTTATTTATGATAAACAAGGTAGGCTGAATATTCTGTGGCAGCTCATGCATTTTTGTTTTTTTAGTGGGGACCTAGTAGATTTGATCCACTTTTTTTAATGTAATCAATGTTGACTATTTTATGAGACTAAAGTAAAAATGTAACTTGGACTTTTAGGATGAAGATTCGTGTAGATATTGCGAGTGTACACACACACAACATCGCAGGCCGATCATGTCACAAGTCAACCAATCAAAGCCCTAATTGTTGTTAAAAGCCACATAACCACATCCATTCATCCATTTTCCAGACCGCTTAGTCCTCATTAGGGTCATGGGGGGGTGCTGGAGCCTATCCCAGCCGCCTTCGGGCACTCATCAGGGGACACCCTGAATTGGTTGCCAGCCAATCGCAGGGCATACAGAGACAAACAACCATCCGTGCTCACACTCTCACCTAGGGACAATTTGGAGTGTTCAACCAGCCTGCCATGCATGGTTTTGGAATGTGGGAGGAGACCGGACGACCCAGAGAAAACCGCCGTTTGACCAAGGGGAGCATGCAAACTCCACACAGGGAGACTGGACCGGGTCACGACCTCTGCACTGTGAAGTCGGTGTGCTAACCACTCGACTACCGGGCCGCCACATAGCCACATAACTTTTTTCTTTTTTTTTTTTTTTTTTCAAAATGTAGCAGACTTAGTTTCATCAAATCGACTATTTGCTTCATTTGGTGCTACTGTTTGGTTCGCAACAGAGTTAAAATATGTGCACTACTGAACCAAATCCCATTTTTCTTTGCTGATTTTTCAGATCGACAGATGTTGTGCATGATGTGCCCAGGGACGATACATGACCTACTGGGCCTGAAAGTCAAATTGTCTCCTTATCAATGGGTCGATGGTTGTATCAAGCAAAAAGAAACATTTTATCAACGCACCTCTGCCAAGCAAACTAAAATCAATGTTCAATACAGAGCAACATTTTTTTGCCATTCGGAAGCATTGGCACAATAGCGGAGCAGCGATTGCATGACTTCCCGTCGGCGAAGAATAAATGCTGTCTTTTGCATTAGCAAATCTCGCTTAATTTTCCTTGTCATAAAACAACTAAGTATGCATCCCCGGAGGCCATGTTGGACACGCCTTCAGAGAATCTTCACCATCACTCCGCTGCTCCCACGCAAACCTCACTCATCAAACCAGCCGCTGTGCTTGCGCACAGACAGGCCAATGATTTGTTTTTTCTTTCAAAAAACCCCAATCGGATCATGAATGCAACATTCTCTCTTGATAGACGACGCTGCCAAAAAGATTGTAGCTATTTCAAAACATCTCAGAGGATATGAACAAGAACACTGATTATTGTTGTTTTTGTTTTTTTTCTTTCTCAAGCACAGCCTTTATTGCGCTTGTTGTGTTTTCCTTCATGGACTTTTCAACCCCCTGCCTACTTTTGCATACGCACTCGGCCCCCTCGCAAATGTCTTTAGAAACCAATCTGATTGGCTGGGCGATGCGTCACACAGGAGAAGTTACAAAGGAGGCAGTTGCCCTGTGAGTTCCTCTGTGTATACATTTACGACCAGAAAAATAGTACATTTCTGTTTAGAAAGTGAATGTTACACAGTCTCTGCAGAAACAATTCGATTGGCTGATTTATGTCGCGTTTCAGGGATGATCAAGCACATGATCGATCCGTGTATTTCCCTTGCGCAGAGATGAAACAAGTTCCAGAGAGCTCCTCATTGCTTGCCTCACTCTAAATAACGAAAGGCATCTCATCTCGACATTTTTGTGTAAATACATTGACGAGTGCGATCAGTGGTTGTTCTTCCTGGAATTTCACTACGACAAGGTTTTCCTTGACATATTTGCGCCATTTGCAATTCGCTTTATAGTCTGTACAAATTTTTCATGACTTTTGTGTGTCAAGCTGTTGGCTGGTTACAATCCATGGAAATACTCTTTCCCCCTCCTTGGATTTCTTAGTGTTTCTTTTTTTTGTCAAACATGGATTGTTTATCAAGTGCAAGATATAAAAAACTGACTTTGCTCCGTATGAATGGACAGTAATAATAAAATAAATATCTAAAATGAACCCAGAAATCACATGAATGATATATTAATGGGCAAAAATTACAACAAATGACATTTTTTATGTAATTTAATGAGGAAGTTAGTTTTTGTCAGCTTTAAAAAATGTAAGATGGGTTTTCAATGTTCTTTTTTTCCAAGCAGTTTTGTTTTCATTTTATTTTAACACCAAAAAGGTGTTAGATGTTAGCTTTCATTAACTATTAAAACCTTATCTCACACAGAACCGCTCACTACTCACATTTTTTTTTCAATTGACTGGATGAGTTGTGTAAGGTCAGAGTTGTAGAGTTGTGAATTTTCTTTGTGCTTTCAAAAATAATCAAATAAAAAAACTCACTTCCTTTTCTCGTGACACAAAAACCAACTGGAGGTCTGGCTCCAAAACAGGACCATAATCCATATTTCAGGACCTCTGCACTATATAGTTTTTTTTCCCTGAACTCAGCCTTTTAATTTGTTTTTTATAGACATGATCGTCTGCACTCTGCGGTAACACAAGGTAAGAACTCAACCCCAGGTAAGCGTAAAAAAAGCCCCACCAGGAGGCTCGCCTGGCAAACGGAGCCACGTGGGACGCTTTGCAAGGTGTGAGAACCTCTTCCGGGCACGCTGCGGTATCAGAAGGCACAAGGCAAACACAGCCGACCGCCGGCTGAAACAGTAAACCTACTGACCCAGCGTGAAGAGGCGACTAATTAGTGACTGTACTTACAAAAAAGAGCAGGAGGGTGGAAGAGAGGGACAGAAAAGGAGGGAGGCTGGAAAGCGCAGTTGGAGGATGAGAACAATGAGTTTGTTTAGCTTAAACAGGATTTACGAGCCCAAACAGACACACGCCACCGCCGCTCACCCAGACACGTACCATCTCCTCTCTGGTCTCTCTGACACAGCTGAGGATTTCATCGGCGGCAGTGAAAAGAAAGTCGGAACGCAATTGCTCATGATGGTGAAAAGTATCGAGTCCAGGAGGAAAGACACAAGGAACATTTTGTTCCTTCGACTCTCGCATTGTTCCCGGTGAGGGCCGGGTTGTCATTTATGATTCAAGGGCCCCGGCCGGCGTCTCTCGGCGGACGGGAACAGGATGTGGTTATTGTGTGGTCCCATGCACTCGTTTCTCAAGGAACATTGAATCAAACATGCATGAGATGGTGACAGGGTGGGCGAGTGACTTCTCTCGGCACTCCGTCTAACTCGGCAGTCTCAGAAAAAGCACTTAGACGACTGCAAGTGTCCCCCTCCCACCTCCGCCCTACCCGATGTTGAGGGGAAGTCAAGGGTGAAGGGAGAAGGTGGATGTGAGTTGACACATTGCCTGTTTTCCACAGATCAAACATCAGGAACACACGTCGGAGAAAAGAAATGTCACAAATGTAAGAAGTGACACTGTGCAGACACATGGAAATGGAATCACTGTTATACTTTTTTTTATATCGGTTTTGTGATCATAAATCGACAGCTTACAGTTGGGACTGTGATGTTTATCAGCTTTTTAAGTGACATCGGATCAGTTAAGACTCAGTGAAAGTGTGGATGGTGGCATTAAGGGTTGTTTGTTTCCATAAGTGCCCTGTCACTGACTGGCGACGAGTACAAAGTGTAGTTTGCCTTCCACCAAAGAACAGATGGGATTGACTGCAACAACTGACTTTCCGTGGCCCTCTACACTTTTTTTTTAACTCACAGATCGGCTCCGAAATTGTGATGGTGTAAATCTTGAAATCTGGCATAACAGTAGAACACCAAAGCTAAGATTCAATCCCCAAACTTAATAGCCATGAGGCAGACATGACCTATAATATAAAAATAATAGAAATGAAATAAGAAAACTAGACCGCTAAGGAGGGTCATAGATTCCAAATTTTGCAATTTACCGCCTCAGTAGATAGTGTATAATATTATGCCTGGAGCTGAGCATCCCAAGTTATTAGTTTGTATAAAATTTAAGAGCAAGCAAATTGCATCTCACTACATTGACAACTGACTGATATATGTCATTTTTACATCTGGCTTATATTAAATGAGGTTGTTTGTGGCATTATTACAGGTATTGAGGTAAAAAAAGTGTTGATATTTTAATGGGATTACATAAAAGCCCCGCTGGATCAGACTTGATCACTTGGCGCCAACAGCTGACAAAGACAGTGTTCATACCATTAACTTGCGGTGCAATCACATTCCATGCGGCGGACGTTCGTGTTATGGCTTGTGAGGCATGAGAAGACAATATTGTTTCATAACACAAATGACACGGGCACACACACAAAGTGTTCAATGGGGCGAGATGTCATATTTAAGAGGAAAGAAATGTGACTCCTCTTCCATCTCAAGTGCGTCCACATTTTTCTCCTTTCACTATGTGGTAAGTACCGTTTCATTTACAGTGTTATCCTTAACCCCGCAATTACTCAACGTGCCCTAGAAAGTGGCTTAACTGTAGACTGTAAAGCTAGAATTACAACAACCTTTACGTAGCAGTAATGCGTCTGACACCGAGGGCGCAACCCCGGCTTGCGTTGAACCGTAGCATTGAAAATGTCCCTCCAAACGAAGACTTTAAAACGCTCTGAGGTGTTATACAGAAGAGACTGAAAGATGAAAAGTACCGCAAGACAGGCTGCCTGGCACACGAGTAGGAGTGGCTTATAAAGAAAAAAAAGGCTGACAGCAGAAATCAAGAATCCGTGTCAAGTGAAGACGAGTATTTCCGAGTGTTTCCCGGCAAAGCAGCGTGAGGAGCTACAGGAAATGTCAGCCTGTCAAAACATTGATTAGCTTTTGCCAAGTCTTTAAACAATTAGCCGTGGACACACACACATACACACAACAACATGTGCTGTGCTGCATGCTAAATTGCTGAATAACATATAAGCTCATAAAACATGGTGCAATGAACACATCATCCAGAACATGTTACGCAACAACAAAACAACGGTTGAATACAAGTGTCACTTGTATATGAGTGGTCTCTTGTTTTTATTTTGACATGTTGCCCACTGTAAAGTGACACATTTTACTGAAAACTGACTATGAAGCACATTGAATAATTAAGGTGGTAGGAACACTGTTAGCTAAAAATTACCATGTTTTTTTTTGTTTTGTTTTAAATCGAGCATTTAGCTCACACAATCACAATGACAATGGTGATTAATCCCGCTAAAATCCGAGTGAAGTTGCTGTGTTTTCTCTGTGATAATATCTTCACTAACGTGATCCCCGACTAGCTGCTTTTCATTAATCCAAATCAACAGAAGTTTTTCAACCTTCTATTGCCTGAGACCGTTGCTTAGTCAACACAGAAACATCCCTAGCCACACGTAGCAATGGTCGTATTAGCATACTGGTACTGGGACGCTAAGTCACACAAACGCACACATCATTTGTGTTTCTCGATGCTCTTCTTCTGCTTGACCGTAATTTTGTTTTGTGTCTGCTACGGCTGAATGGTGTGTGGTCTTTTTCGGTCCCAAAAAAGCAAAAGTATCCACTCGATAGCAAACCATGTATGCCACGTATTAACTCAGAAAAAAAGGGGGTGTGGAAAAGTAGTCCAGCAGCCACGGTGGTGGTCCGTGTGTTTCCTGAAAACAAGTTTGTATGCCAAGATTAGATGCCAAGTAAGGCGACAAGTTTGTTAGCTAAAGCATTCGTAAACCGAGGTATCACTGTATCGCTTTATCGTCCATGGCAACGTAACTCAATAAACTTCTCAGCATGATGTCATTAAAAACATAACATGTATTTAAAACGGTTCCAAAAAGTAGAAGAGAAATAAAAACTGAGTAAAGAAATGCTCAATATCTTTCTAAAAGGACAAAAAGCACGCATGGTTGCAAGAACAAAGTATCTTTGAACACATGGTTGTAAAAAGACCTTAATCATATGGGAAAAGACCAGAGTTGCTAACCTGGATTTTAAACTATTGCGACGTTATTGATACTGCATGTTTTGAATCGTCATTCATGTCATCCACAAAATGGGAAACATATTATACACAAGTAGAGAGAAAAAGAAGTTTTTAGAGGTGATCTTAGCAGGGCGTATTATACACAGATGAGTTTTATTCAACGAGGCTTTACGATTAAATTTGTCTAGATCGTCATAAACCAAAGACCACCTGTAGTCAGGTTTTATTTCCAACGTTACAAATTTCTCCTTCTCGAGGGGGACTGGCACTCCCACAGTGGTTAGACACACATTAGCACTCTGCACCGTGTTTAAACACACTTAGAAGCGCCCCCCCCCCCCCCAAAAAAAAAAAATGTGATTGAGTGGGAGTGTCGGGAAGCATTTCGCCTGCTCAGTGAATCAGGCACTCTTCTGTCTTGCCTCACAGCCTGGCTGGCTGGAGAGAGGCCCCAGGAGGGACAACAGAAGGAAAGCAAGCGCACACATAAACACGCGTACTTCCAACTTTCAAACAGTTGCAGATGGCTTTAATTCCTTGCCCTCTTTTGCTGCACCATTGATCAGGTAACCTGCTACGAACAAGTGTGCAGGCTTTCCGTGACTTAACGACACCTTTAGCTCAAAATGAAAGGACAAAATAAGCAACAACTCTCCCACCCCGTCTTCCGGAAAAAAACGCTAATTAACGTGCTGCAGCTGACAAGTGTTGCTGCTGAAACGAATTCATTACATCATCAATTACTAAGACTGGAGGGTGCACACCCCCATACACCCGCTCCCTATCCCTCCCTTCCCTCCAAAATGCTGTTTACTCTCTCCAGGATGCAGGGATTGGACACCTGCAATCCAGCGCAACACTGATGCAACACAAAACCAGAAAAACAGTTACGCTTGTTGTTCCTTGGTTTGACACGCTGCCAGAAAAAGGTGTTTTATCGAGGACGCTCTGTTCTAATCGCACGCCAAGGTTCTTTCTGACCCCGTTAAGACGTCCTCGAAGAGGAATGAAGAGATGGGCGCTCTCCCCACCCCCCACCCCCCAGACACATGCACTCGGGCCGCGCTCTTCCCTGCCTGGCCTCATATCCAGACGGAGGAATTTAATGGGGAGGATCTTACAGACTTAAGGCAGGGGGACTTTAACAGCTTGGACAAATGTGCCTTTCCTCTGCTGCTGTTAGTTCAGTGATTCAGTGTCAAGGTGCCCAGGTGTTTCTCCACATGTGCACTGACATGTTGTGCAAAGAGATTAAACTCACACCTGTGCATTGTGTCATTTCCATTCTTATTAGCGCTGCTAAGGAGATTATGTTTTCATTGCCATTTGTTTATTTCTTACCGTAATGGCTCTTGAAAATATATACTTTTCGCAAATTTTGGCAGAGGGGAGGGGCACGGGGCCAAGAGAGACTCCACTGATTATTTGCAAAAAGGGATCAAGAAAAGCTTCAAATGTCAGTGATAATAACTACAAACAAGATGCACACACACAACTTCCATCTTATTTGTAGACTAGAATATTCTTTGAACTTTATCCAGATAAAGCTGATCAACTAAAATAGTCTATGGAACCATACAAACATCTCAAAACTATAGATATGACCGCAAAACTTTTGAGTAGTTTAATTACAAAAGGAAATAAGTGATTTTAGAAGAAGAAAAAATATGCTTTTTCAGAAGTCATACATTACGCCACATAACACCTTCACTATTAGTGCAGTACTTGAAAAACCGAAGAAGACCGAAGAGGAGGTTTATGGATGTGGTCAAAGAAGATATGAAGGTAGCTGGTGTGAGAGAAAAGGATGCACAAAACCCAGATAGATGGAGGACATTGATTCGCTGTGGCCACCCCTGAGGGGAAAAGCCGAAAGGAAAAGAAGAAGACTTGAAAAACACATTTCATTAGACAATAGATTTTATTTTTGGCCTTTTTTTTGACCGACTAAATTAGGTAACCACTTAACTCATTCACTGACATTCACAAATTTATTCAGAAATCGAAAATATGACGTAGAGCGGCCTTCCCGAATAAGTTTGAGTTTTGTTTTTTCTTGCTTCGGTGCTGATAAAACGCTGGCCAGAGTTCTGGCAATGTTTTTCCCCTCCAACAGGGGGCAGCATTTCCTATTTTCCATGTTAGCGCTTTGTTCCAGCCTCAGCTGTTGTTAAAGCACTATATAATAATAATACATTTCATTTATAAACCAATATGTATGTATTGCATTGTATTCTGGACAACTGCCCTCCTTTCAAGCTCATATAACACCAGACCGATCCATATAATTTAGGAATTAACTATTTTTGCTGATGAAAGAAGGAAGTCTAAGGTTTCTTACGCTGTTATGAATGAACTTTTACGTCGTCCTAAAAATCAATATTCTGTGGGTCCTGCAATTCGAGTAAAAATGACAAAAACCCCAGCACGAGAGTGGACACATTTTTGCACATCTGGCAGGGAATTAGTTCAGGGACCACTGAAATTTAGAACCATGAAGATAATGTGACATACCTTATTGTTGGTTCAACTATTATAACATTTATCATCAGCTACTGATCTACAAATGTCTCAATATGGTGCTTGCTCAGATGAGACAGCCCCATTCAGGGTTCCATTAGATAACATAGACAACTTTTTAAAAATATCATTCATTAGAGTTATCAGATAATTTCACCTCTTCTCACTATTGATGTGTGTATGTGAATGTGTTCACGCCTGTGCTTCTTTGAATGATGCAGACTTTGTGAAGCTCCCATCAAGAACCCAAAGACCACATTAAGATGAAGCATACTCTTTCAGCATCATACTCAGTGGTTAATGGGATCCATGCTAGTGTACAAGGTGGTGTTTATTAGGATGATCCATCCTTGGCGGAGGTCCCATAAAAGATGTATCGTGGGTGCACCCTGAAGGTGACAAATGACACTGATGCTGCATTATCATTGCGCAAAGCATAACAACAACCATTGTTGATAATTTTATTAGGGAATTATCAGATGATATAAACACAGCATTGTGTGAAACATATTCTCTAACATATTCACTAACATCAAACCACAGACATCAGCCGCCAGCCACAGCCATCAGCCACCGGTCGGTCGGAACCGGCCGGCAGACCGTCTGGGTGGCTTGCTGCACCCGGACGAGGCGCTCAGAGGCGCCGCGTCGTGGGAGGCCGGCAGTCGGCCTGTTCACACCTCATGCAAAGCGGGCGTCCGCGGTTGTCCAAACGTGACAGACACCCCACGCCAACATCAAGCCGAATCCATATGACCCGATATAAAGCACCACCAACACCGAAGCACCATCAGTCAGCCTTGCCTGGCCAGCCTCTGACACTACTTCACCCGCTTAAAGGTTCCGACGAGGTCAGCCTATTGTTAGCAGGTCCTGCCCGGTCAGAGAGAGCGTACGAGCCGCGCGACGAGCTCCGGAACAAGGCGCCAAACTTACTTCCAGTTCCAGGCGAGTCCTCCTCCGCGACGCTGAAATAAAACCGTCCGCGTGTGTATGTTTCTCTCTCTCGCTCCCTCCCTCTCTGTGGAGCTGCTCCTCCAAGCCGACGGTGCAACTGAGTGACTGAATCAACTACCGTAGAGCTCGGCAAATTGAAGTGTCAGATTACACTGGGCTATTCAGTTACCACCGCCGAGAAGAGGACCGGGCTCCGCGGTGAGGAGGAAAATGTGAGCCGGACTTCCTCCTTCCTTACACTCCCCACCCTCACCAGCGCGAGGAGGAGTCTGCCTGTCTGCCTGCCATGTCGAGCCGGTGGACGGCAGCCTCTACCGGGGAGTGTGAGTGGGTCTTCCAGGAGAAGCGAACGCAACTAAACGGTGTCATGTTTTGCCATGGACCCACCCAAGAGGAAATAATGATTTTTAATGGCTTTCGTAATTTTCCTTTGTTTTCTTTCTACCTTTTTTCCTTTGTGTGTGTGTGTGTGTGTGTGTGTGTGTGTGTGTGTGTGTGTGTGTGTGTGTGTGTGTGTGTGTGTGTGTGTGTGTGTGTGTGTAGAGGGGCCTATTTTTGTTCACAACACAGTACACAATACTGAGGCATATATTTCATACTAACTGTACATTTTATGACATCATAATGTGTTTTATTGGGCAACATGGTGCATTGTGGTGAAAATGGCCACACAGTTTTAAAATTCTGGGTTTGAATCTCAGCTCGGTTATTAAATGTTGTCCCACTGCAAAACAGGTGAATTCGCTGATGACTGAATTGCCATTACGTGTCAATTTGATGAATTGCTTGTTTCTATATTATTTGCATCTTAATGATCATGGAGTCAGATCCGGATTGCTATTTTTGATGACCGTATTTTCTGGTGTATGAGGTGTTAGGTGTGAGGTGTGAGGTGTATAAGGCGTAACCCCAACGAATGGTTTATTTTCAAACTTTTTCCATATACATGTATAAGATGCACTTTAAAGGAATGAAATTTCCAAATATAATATATAAAGATATAAAAGTTTTCCAAATACAGTATAAGGCACACCACATAAAGTGAGGCTGGGGTTATGCACTACTTCTACAGGGGGAAATGGAGTCGGTGGCTGCTGACAGCAGTTGCATGACCTGTAGTGGCTCAATACAGTAAAGTCTCGTTATATCGATATTCAAGGGGGTCCGAAAAAATATCGATATAACCGGGACTATCGATATATCCGACCCTGTTTGCATGTAATTTTCTCCGTGCGTGCATAGAAATAGTATCGATATAACCGGGACTATCGATATATCCGATATCGATATAACGAGACTTTACTGTATTTCTTCACATATAAGGCGCACCTGCGTATGAGGCGCAGGGTCATCTTTTGAATAAAATCAAGGCATTTGAGTGCACATTTGAGTGTGCTTTATACAACAAAACACAGTACTTGTTTCAGTTTCAAAATGTCTTCATTTATCATGTCTTCTACATATTCCAATTTGGATGTTGTTGTTTTCATTGGCTGCATTGGCGACACTCATCAAAATTATTTTTCAAAAATGAAACACATTTTGTGATACTCAAGAGATACCTTTCTGTAAATAAAATGTACTCAAGAGGGTTTTACCAGGTAAACCGGCACATTCAACACCAAAATGTCAAGAATCAAGCTTTAAACAATTCTGAATAATACAGCAAATGCTCAATTTTTATCAACACTGTTGTAATATATTCCAGTGTAGAATTGTGCTTCATCATTGTGACAGCTGTTTCTAATGCTGTGGATGCCTTGTTAAGCTTACATGAGGCGCAAAATACACAAAGTAGAACTGCAACTAACAGCATAAAGAACATTATTATTTTAGCAAAGGCATAATGATTGATGGTGTGTATAAGCAATGAATGGTGCTTAAAGGCATACTGTTATTGTTTGCAGTGCCACTAATGAGAGTAATTATGCATAAGAAATAATTCTCATTGCCTCGCTGTCATATGTCATCACAGTTATTGTTATATCCAACCATGTATTTGCTATACTGCTTGTACTTGTGGCTGTGAGTTAAAGCCTATGCCAGATGAATTTGGGCATGCGCTTTGGTACACTGTGAGCGTTGCTATTCAATCACAGGGCGCATATTCAAATTGATGGGTGATTTTGAGTCTTCCTATCACCTAACAGGCATGTTTAGGGCATTTAGGAGGTAACTTAGTATTAGTAACCACTTCGACATATGATACAGAATAGAGTGAGTACTGTAATATATTTTTGGAAATTATATTTTATTTTTATTTTTATGACATGTGTATCTTGGATCTGTAATCACTGGGAGTAGAAATACAAGATAGCTACAAAACAGTGACCCCCCCCCCCCCAGTTGGTGTGATGTGAATCAGCGGTGAAGAATAAAGGTGTAAATATGGGAAACACACTAATTTCGGAATGTTGTCACGAAAATGCGGAAAATAAAGATTTGGATATTTGGGAGATGTTTAAATAGTTTCTATGATATGACAAGTTGTGATATGTGGAAAGGTGATTTGAATGTGATTTTTTTTCTTCATCCATCCGTTTTCCAGACCGCTTAATCCTCATTAGGATCACGGGGGGAGGGGGTGCCGTAGCCTAACTCAGCCATCTTTGGGCATAGGCGGGGGACACCCTGAATTGGTTCGCAGAGCACACACGCAGAGCACACAGAGACAAACAACCATCCGCGCTTATACTCACACCTTGGGACAATTTGGAGTGTTAAATCAGCCTGGCATGCATGTTTTTGGAATGTGGGTGGAAACTGGAGGACCTCGAGAAAACCCACACGCAATATCCACATAGGTAGGCCGGACCGGGTCTTGAACTCACGACCTCTATACTGTGAAGTCGGCGTGCTAACCAGTCGATGACCCGAGCTGCTGGACTTTTTTTTTCTTGATAGAAAATGTGGAATTGTACAAAAAGTAAGTCAAGGTAATTTCATCCTAATATTTTAAACGTGGAATGCTGAATAGGTCGGCATTTGTAAAAGAAGCAAAATAGCAAACATTTACAGAAAAATGACAGTAAATATTAATTTTGGTGCATTATAACATGCGAGAATTCTCTTCAGCTATCACAATTCAGTTGACTATATTTCACCGGCATGCAGTGAAACCGGTTGACTTTGGTTGACCCTTCGTGTGTGTGAATCTATCTTGTCGATTTCCACGGCGGCGCTGGCAGTGGAAAAGATCCTGTTCCGTGTTTTGTGGGCGTCCGGTCTCGCCGTGGAAGCCTCGAAATAACAAAGACGCGTTTGAGAGCAGCGGCAGACTGACTTGAGCGGTGACGTCAAGGAACAATGTTCTCTCCGCGCAATGCGCGCGGCACACGCACGGCGCACGCACGCTACCCACGCACACCCGCTAACCCCCAACCCATCCCCTCCCCTTCTCTCTTTTTCCGCGTCTGGCAAGGCTAGAGGTGGCCAGAGGGAGGGCTGCCGTGCATCAGATATTGAAAATGTCTCACTCTGCATGCTGGGCTTGAACACGCCATTGCTTCATTGTGTCTGCAGACCGGAATATATAAAAAGGTGGCATATTATGTTGACAAAAAAATCAATACAAATAAGAGTAGGCTGTTAGCACAACTACGGCCTGGTAGAAGTAGGTTCTTGTTTGCAATTTTGTCTCGGTTTTGGGTAACAGTTGTCGAAACATCGCTGACCATGTGTTAAAGTGATTAAACAGACATTAGTAATAAAGTCAGGCAATAGCACATCTATCGCAGAGTAAAATGTTAGCGGTTCGAATCTCAGCAGTATTCAGCATTGGTGTGTCATTGTTGGTTGTTATCATCAAGGCAAAAGGGCAGAAACGATTTCTTTGGACTCCCAAAAATTAAGCGATGATTTGACACGACCCTAAAGTAAAGCAATCAATGAAAAGATTGGCCTGAATTTCACTGGAAGCTAAACCACTTCTTTGGATGTAAGCCACAAAACTGGGTGTCGGTTCGCAGAAAGCATTAAAAAAAAATGTAATGTTGTTTCTCGTGCCTTCATAAATAGTTTATCGTTGAACAAGATGTGTAGAAAACACCCTGGACTGATCCCTGCGTGTTGCGTAAAGGTTTTTGATTTACATTGGCGCTAATTTTAGCATGTGTGTCTTTAACTGTATGCTAGCATTTAGCTAGCATACGTTTGTTGTACCATCATTGACGATTATAATGGGGAACATATATAATTGAAATGTCTTTTTTTATGTTTACAGTAACAACTGTTGGTCAGTTTTTTAGGAAGATCTTTAGATACCTCTTTACAATGATTGTAATAAAACTTTTTTTCGGGGTGCAAAGGTGACACCACCAACAGTATACGTTAGGGATTGATTGTACACCTTGACCCAAGTATGTTTCAAACCAAATGATTGAACAACATCAAATCCTATTTGAATGTGATCGGAGGTCACATTGTCAACAACGACGCCTTGGCCGTTTATGCTAATCTCTGAGGGGAAGGAAGTGGTTGCTATCCTTGTCGCTTCCTGCCTGCAGGCCTCCTGACACTGATGCAGTGGGGCATGTGCAGGGTATTGCCTTCGAGAAGTGGGAGGTGTGCGAGGACTGAACGGAGGGGAAGCCTCTCCATCACAGCGTCTCAAGGGCGACCCGGCCCCTTGGTCGAAGCAACTCTGATAGGGACAAATATGACCGGTGACATCACCGCCATCCAGCAGTGAGTCATTTTTATTGCGGAGAAGGAGGCCCCAAACTGGGATGAGAATTGGGTGAGCGGTCAATGTCACAATGCTCTGACAGTGACCTCATGATCCGATTGGAGAAAAAAACTAATCTGGAAAGGCCTTGTCAAGAAGAACAATGTCTTTGTTTCATCATTATTTCGGCAAGGTGATACATGTGCAAGACATCGCCAAGCAGATCGTCTCATCTGAGATGTAGAAAGCAATTCATTAAAGCAATTACACCCCCAGGTTGTTGGCTTTTGTCATTTATGTTTAATTCCGATCATAATATCATCTGGTCTACCTCATCCATCAAGTTTTTGTCGAATACCATCACGAGTTGTCAAGGCCGATTAGGGGTGTCAGCCAGTTCACTCCTTCGCCGCTGACATTTTGCGGTTCAAAGAATGGCTTGTTGTCACATGTCCTCGCTTTCATGGCAAAGCGTGCTCCCCCGGCCTCTCCAAAATAATGTGTCCAGATGGCTGCCAACAAGATGGATGGATTATAGGTGGGGTTACTCCGGTTCGACTTGGCGCTGTGTATAATTTCTTACGAGATGTATTTCAAAGAGCAGAGTGAATGAATCCAGGGGGAACAAAGGGAGCCCTCTGTCTGGCATGTGCCATGACAAGGTTAATTCATATTGTATTGTGTTGGGGAACAGATCCAATTACCATAAGAAAACAGCTTAAAGTTTAGAACACCAGGGCGTTTATTTCTCTTGGTCACCGAAAGGCTTGTGTTGATCAAGAAGTACGCACACATAGACAAACAACAATCTGCGCACACACTCGCACTTAAGGGATAATTTAGAGAGTTCCATTAACCTGCCACATTTTTGGGATGTGGGAGGAAATTGGAGAACCCGGAGAAGACCCACACAGGCATGAGGAGAACATGCAAGGACAAGGACATCGGACTACCCACGATATATAATTTCCAACATAAATAACTTACTACACAGAAGTACAATTTTAAAAGCTTCACTAATATGAAATAAGCATTCACTAAATATGAACTAAGCATTCGAAATCATTTCATTAAAAAAATATGTTTGAGTAATGGTTTGCATACAAATACTGTACTTAATACATTGAGGAAAAGGTTTCTTCAGCCGTCACCTGTACTTCTTTGAAGATGGCGGATGTTTCGCTCCTTATCCGAAGCGCTTCACCAGCAAATTAAGTTGCGCTGGTAACTCTGGCCCTATATATAACACAACTTTATTTCGCTGAAGAAGCTTTTCGGATGAGAAGCGAGGCGTCATAAACCTTCAAAGAAGTACAGATGATGGACCACTCCTGTACGACAGAGAGCCTACACAAACATAATACTTAATATAATTATAATCTTCCCTTTTTCCATAAGTGAGTAATTGTTTCAATTTATCTAAAAAAATAGATGTTGTCGCCTCCGGAGGAAGATAACGATGTGTGAAATAAGCCCCATGTTTTTCCAAAAAGATTTGATTTGAAATCCTGGTATTTCATTTTACTGATGGAAGTCTTTTCATTTGACAGTGACAACGCAAAGAAGTCAAGGCACAGCTTCTCTTCTCATTTTAAAAAGTACTGTAGGCCATTGAACAAGACTACCTGATGCAAATGAGGCTTTATCCTAGAGAACAGGGGATCGGGGGGGGGGGGGGGGCTGCTGGACCTTCACGAGGGCGTCGTCAAACTCTCAGTATGTGCTGACATCAGCTCCAGTGTTCACAAAGAGGTGTGATGCTTGTTCGGGGGTGCTACCCTTCAGTTTACGAGTAAGTTGCTGAAAACACTCTGCTCCAAAAATAAGAAACATCTCTGAATGACTGACATGTCTTTCACACCAGAGTGAGAGGATGGACATAACTATTTCACTGGTGTGCTTGAATGGGTTCTCTGGCTCCAGTCAGTGACACAGCCACACTTAAGATAGATATTTTAAACAGATCCAAGCACTAGTCTCAAATCATGATTGGTGGACGACAGCAACCCTGTAAATCTAAGAGGGCAATTATATTTGTTACAATCAAAGGTCCGGGGGTTGGCTAAAGCCACGGGTGCTTCGAATTGACGGCCTGGAAATTAACTCCTGGGGTACTTGCAGATATTTTTTTTTTCTTTCTGAACTTGGATTTGACATATTTGGCCACTATCAATATCAGTGATGCAAGATGGAAGCTTTTTTTGGTCAGACACTTGGTTCTCGATTAAAGTCTGGTGTTGTGCCTTCTTTTCGCCACTTGAGGAACTGTGTTTCCTGAAATATTTGAATGCCTTGGAATTTCTTTGCCATCCTTCTCACTACTGATACTCTCAAATAATGACATCCCTGTGCTGTCGATCCAGTGGTAGGCCGTCCATATCACCCCTGGGCCTTCAGTAGTGCTACGTCTGAATTTGATTTACGAGAGGGTCCTGTTAGCTAGGAAATAAATTGTGAAGAAATAAATACGGTGCTCCTTTTCATCCCCCGCCGGCCATTTTTGTTGTTTATATCGATATATCCGTCGCGCCATTGGTCAACTTGGTCACGTGTCTTGTTACGTGAGCCGCCATCGGTCGCGCCATTGGTCGACTTGGTCACATGAGCTTGTCATTAAACTCTTCGTGATATGGGGTCAGAAGTCGGTCTCTTCTTATTGACCCTTCTCCATTTTTTCTTGAAAAGTCCATCTTGTAAATGGCTCTAAGAGTAAATCTGCATCAGAAGCCTATTTCTTCTCCTTGTTCAGCTATTGTGGCTTGACAAAACCACAATTAAATCAACACAACAATATGTTTGCTTAAGCAGCTCGCTACAGATTCTACGATCTAGCTCTGGCCTGTATGCTCTGGTCATTCGTGGCTAGTGAGACTATCAATTGCAAAAACTCTCACGTTACCCAGGCCTACGAGCGAGCTCCGCGCGTCATGAACTCGAAATCTGATTGGTTAAAGCAGTGTCTGAAACTCATGACAAAAAGTTACCGGACACCGGGGCAGACAACTCAGAAAAGTTGACTGTCCGGCTATAAAGTTGCCTGTCCCATTTTCACAACTTGTAACGCAAAAAGATGACTAATCGTAAAAAAAAAAAACATTGTTGCAAAGTATTAAGGATTTTTTTTTATTAAGGATGTACCTACCACAAATGCTCCCTTGCTTAATTTATCGTAAATATCCCTTGCTGATGATTTTGCTCCAGTTGTCGTTTGTCCATACACTGTTCGTCATGTTGCACAATGCAATGTTTGCGTTGCGTCATCTGCTACAAGCCACGTGAACTCCTCTTTCCACGATGCTTTTAATAATTATGATGATACACTTATTTCTAAGCGCCTTTCAAAACTCTCAAGGACACTCTACAGTCATTGGATAATGTACGTTTATGTTTTGTAAATTTAGTTACTTCTTTTGAATCTTTCTTCTGGAGCTAAGGTACTGTGCATATACTTTGGAAAATGATGCAAATGCACGACCTTATAACGCTCAGGAAAGTCTGGAAGCATGAAGCAGGCTTCTGATTGGCTGCCGTGCCGAGTATGCTAATTGCCAAACGAACCGAAATTCAGAAATTTCCAAACCGAATGAAGATTTTGAAATCTGAATAATTTATTCCAATTTCGAAATCTTTGTTCAAACATTTGCTTCATTGAATAAAGCAAACATTTGATTTGAAAATAAATATTTCATTTTTTTTCTTCTTGAAGTTGTCGGCCACCCGGGCGGAGACGTTTTGTAAGTTGTACGCTTGACGAAAAGGTTGCATGCCCCGGGCGTCCGGGCAGTCGTTATTTCAGACACTGGTTAAAGCAACAAATATTAGTTAAAGCAACAGTCATCGACACTGCATTTAATGTGACAGGGCCGCCGAAGTGATTGCGAAGGCGATTTCTGACCCTGGTAAAAAATAATGGCTGAAATGTGATTGGTTAAATGCTTAAATAGGAAAACACACATCTGGAAGCGGCGCAACAGGGGAAAAGCAATGAAAGGAAGCTGAAAGACAATTTTGGAATTACAGTAAAGTCTCGTTATATCGATATCGGATATATCGATAGTCCCGGTTATATCGATACTATTTCTATGTACGCACGGAGAAAATTACATGCAAACAGGGTCGGATATATCGATAGTCCCGGTTATATCGATATTTTTTCGGACTCCCTTGAATATCGATATAACGAGACTTTACTGTATCTAAGAATTTATGGGCAAAATAGAATTAACATCAGTCTGTGATTCATGTATCTTTAGGCCAGCAGAGAAGGCCTTGCAGGACCTGACGGTCCACCATTGTGTGGATCTCGCTTGGTACTTTGTGATGCGTTGTGAGATGTCACAAAAAATGGCAGGAAATTTACAACAGAATCCTGTCAACATGAAAACGTACGTTTAAATAAGTTTAAATGCAACGGCTGATTTTGAGCACAGCCACATCCCAGTTGTAAGAGGGCGTGCATACCACATAATCTCAATTGTTTATTTTTGCTTTTCTTGGACAACTTTCTCTCAGTAAGATTTTCATAGCAAATTGTACAGGTTACATGTCACATTAATGAAAATTAACAGATACATTACTGGAAAAAAACATTTGAAATGACTCATCTTGGTCTCACCGTTTGAAAATGGGAGTTTGTAATTTTTTTAGATGCACTGAACAGATACTGTGATATAATAATAGTGATAACAGAGCCCAATTGAGAAAGAAACAACCTTTGTTTGATGCAAGTGCAATATTCTGGTAGATGCAGCCCAGGTTATCCATTCGCTCAGTAATCTGTGTTATTTAATGATCATTTAAACCCTACCCTTGAACATGTGCAATATTAAGTGTCACAGTGAGAAACTAGCGCAAGCTATTGAGCGAGCAAAAGCCACGATGAAGCTGAGTACGGAAGGACAAGCAGAGAAAGCGGTGTAATAAATGGATCAACCCCGAGCAGAGGGAAGGCAGACGGGCACTATTTTAAAACAAGACACTCTGCTCCAGCACATCATTGATCGTCTTGGGTGGCGAGATGTACAAAGTGAGGCGAGGGGCAGAAGAAGAGAGAAAATCAGTGTGACACGGATGCTTAAAGGAAGCGTGGATGGCCTTTTCTAGAGCCTATCACGCTCTCGCCATCATTCCTGCTTGTTTGTTTCAGTGGGCATGCATGTGCACTCGGAAGGCAGACAGGCAGGGGCGATATGCCGACCGGCCTGACTGGTTGTGGGGGGCGCAGACTTAATCAACGCGTGCTCACAATAGAGCCCCAACATCCAGAGAGCTAAAAGCTCCCTTAGGCCACGGCAGCGAGGTGGAGGATATAGTGGAGTGGGGTGGGGTGGAGTTGGCCTGGAAGGACGGGGTTGGATGTAAAAGGAGAGAGGACTGGATGGGGGCAGGAGATGATAGAGGGAGGCGGGTGAAGAGATTTGGCGCCCTCACACAGATTTTACTTTGGGTAGACAAGCAGAAAAAGGCATGTTCCTTTAAGGCTGCGGCGGCTCACTCAAGCAAAATGAAATCCACAATTCAGTTCCATCTCAAGTGGGACTCTTCATTTAGCATAAATGAAGTGTGGTGGGCCGGCGCTTTGGGGGCTGTTTGGGCAATAGCTGCGGCGATCAGGCTATTTTGGGTCGCCTTCATCCTCACTGCATGTTTTGAACCACTTTTTTTCTTTATTATGCAATGCAGCGTGTGACCTTGGAAGAACATGTGCCAGAGGGATGCTGGGAGAGCTGAGTAAATGTGTGACCATTTCAACCTCTGTGGTCATCCTTGACTGCACAACTAGCAAGCTCACTTGTCACAGAGCAGCTCTCAGGAGGATGCGGAACATTAGAAGCGCAGTTATACGGGTTGTCGGCTTTGTTGTGGAGCAAAGTGCTTCACAAATGGATTAGACCACCAACCAATGGATGGTTCATGCCACAGATGCCCATAATTTGACAGCAGTGGTCATTTTTGGAATGGTTAGCACACAAATATATTTATTAGGTTAACCTAGAATCACTATCATCCATTGTTTCCAATTTAGTAATAAGCATATACTGTGGAGGGATAGACGGACGGAGGGACGGATGGACGGACGGAATCATTATTATTAGGGATAGAGGGATGGAGGGATGGAGGGACGGACGGATGGACAGACGGACGGAGGGACAGATGGATGGAGGGACGGATGGAGGGACGGACGGAGGGACGGACGGCGGGAGGGACGGAGGGACGGACAGACAGAGGGACGGACGGACGGGCGGGCGGACGGCCGGGCGGGCTGACGGTGGGATGGACGCAGGGAGGGAGGGAGGGACGGACAGATGGACGGACGGACGGACGGATGGGCGGGCGGACAGAGGGACGGACAGACAGACAGACAGACAGACAGACAGACAGACAGATAGATAGATAGATAGATAGATAGATAGATAGAGAGAGAGAGAGAGAGAGAGAGAGAGAGAGAGAGAGAGAGAGAGAGAGAGAGAGAGAGAGAGAGAGAGAGAGAGAGAGAGAGAGAGAGAGAGAGAGAGAGAGAGAGAGAGAGAGAGACCTATAATATAAACCAGCGCCTATTACTCAGGATGACATTAATATAATAGCATTGGTCCCCAAAACAACTTTGTATTGATTCGCATAGCCTTTTAACCAGTCAATGGCTGCACTCTTAAAGGACAACCAACCTCACTTTCTTTGTTTCCTAACTGACATCAGAAAAAAAAGTTTTATAGCATCTAAAACACCCAAAACACGCAGTATGATATTTTTATTCAAATGCAAAACACCAATAAAAACGACTTAAAGTGTTCAAAATCTGCAAAAAAATTGAGCGGCGAATTGGGCATTTTCAGAAAGTCCCGCCCCCCGTGAGGTTTACTGAATTCGTGAGGTCACGCCAAGACGTCTTGCATTACTGGAGAATCAAAACAATGGCTTCAGATTCAGTGAATATGTGTTCTTGTTACACATCCAGTTATGAATATGATTCAAATAGTTCTGAAGAGGAAAGCATACATGTTTGCAATCGATTAACTAATTTATTCCGTGCCATTTTCAGGAAACATTGGGGGGAAATGTATCAACCAAAAAGAATTTATCAAAGCATAAATTCCTTCCATGGAGCTTGGTCGCCCTCTTCTGGCGGCTTTTTGGTACAACACGAGGTTTTCAGACCAAACAAGTACAGCAAAATACATTGATGTGATGGAAGGACTGCTACAACGTGTCCTTTTTTCGGTCAGGGGCATTTCTTCAGCAACGTCACGTACGGACTCGTCACCAACTCAAAAACAAGACTTCCTGAATATTCAGCGCGAATCTTAAAACGTAAAATATAGCTATATGCGGTGGAATCTTTGTAAAATACGCTCAGTAGAAGTCATTTGAAGCCATTTTACAAATTATGGACAAAACTTGTCCGGATACGTCGGTTGTCCTTTAAGGTAGAATGCTTTGGCATGGCCGGTTTTCCAACAGGGATTTGCAGCACATTGAAATGTTGTCTCGCTTTGCTGCCTTGATGAATTTGTCTGCATTTTTTTCTCATTTCTCTTTCAGATGAAAGTGGAGTAAATATTAAAAGAAACAATACATCTCAGAGATTGATCATTTTAAGTAAGGGTGTAATTGTCAGTGGTTGTCAATGTCACCACATCTGTTGTATGGTGCTTTTATGCATGTCTCGCTGACTCATGCTCCCCTGCTAGCCTTATTTCTTCTCTACACATTGAAAATTGTGACTCACCCTTTAAGCATTTAGTGTTTGCTGATCGAGGAGTGAGTTCACGAAAATGAGACATGGTACTGATGATTTTATGAGCTCGCTTCAATGTGCATTTGAGTGCGACAGCAGGTGCCATGTCAACTGGGTTTATTTTATTTTGGAATGTGATGCTATTGCCACAAATGTGCGAACATTTTTATTTGTTTACCTCACATACCCAGCTTCATAATTACATGTGCCGTATGTTGTCCTGCCCTATCTTCTTCATGAATAACATTGTTGGTTTGAAGTTTTATGATGAAATTAGTGTCTATTTAGGCTGCAGAGTGCCACCCTGACAGATATACAAGTGAAAACATGAAGATTCATCCTTTTGTTTAGCTGTGAGGATCATATCAACTTTTTATTGCCTCAAACGCATTTTCAGAGCAAGTGAAACACGTTTTCTGAACTAAATATTTTTTCATTGATTTTAAGTTTTATGATGAAATTAGTGTCTATTTCGGTTGCAGAGTGCAAACCTGACACATATACAAGTGAAAACATGAAGATTCAGCCTTTTGTTTAGCTGTGAGGATCATATCAAGTTTTTATAGCTTCAAATGCATTTTCAGAGAACATCTTTGGTGGATCAGCCAGTACATCTCTTGTGTTGTCAAATCAGACTGGCAAATGTTTAAGTAGAGCAATACATCCTTGAGTCATGAACGTCTATAGCAAGGGTCTCAAACACATTTTTTCTCGGAGGACCGATGCAAAATCTCAACATTATTGATTACCCACAACAAGTTAACATTTCGGTACAGTTTTCAGCAAGGATTTTGAAAGTTGACATGATATTCTTCCGCGGGCCATATAAAGTGATGTGGCAGGTGCTCTATAGTATCCTTTGCGATATCACGGCTGGCGATGCACTTGCCAACACATTTACTGAACGCATATATATATATATATATATATATATATATATATATATATATATATATATATATATATATATATATATATATATATAGTAAAGTCTCGTTATATCGATATCGGATATATCGATAGTCCCGGTTATATCGATACCATTTCTATGCACGCGCGGAGAAAATTACATGCAAACAGGGTCGGATATATCGATAGTCCCGGTTATATCGATATGTTTTCGGACTCCCTTGAATATCGATATAACGAGACTTTACTGTATATATATATAAAAAAAAAAAAAATCCTCGTCTCACCCACCATGGGTGGTGTCTGTCCCCATTTCAGCTCGGGTCCTCTACCAGAGGCCAGGAAGCTTGAGGGTTCTGCGCAGTATCCGTGCTGTTCCCAGCACTGCGCTTTTCTGGACCGAGATATCCGATGTTGTTCCCGGGATCTGTTGCAACTACTCGTCGAGTTTGGGGGTCACTGCCCCGAGTGCTCCAACCACCACAGGCACGACTGTCACCTTTACCTTCCAGGCTCTCTCCAGCTCCTCTCTGAGCCCTTGGTATTTCTCGATTTTCTCATGTTCCTTCTTTCTGATGTTCCCATCACTCGGGACCGCTACATCCACGACAACGGCTTTCCTTTCCCCTTTATCTATGACCACGATATCTGGTTGGTTGGCCATTACCATCTTGTCAGTCTGTATCTGGAAGTCCCACAGGATTTTTGCTCGGTCATTCTCCACCACCTTGGGAGGTGTTTCCCATTTTGACCTTGGGGTTTCCAGTCCATACTGCGCACAGATGTTTCGGTAGACTATGCCAGCCACCTGGTTATGGCGCTCCAAGTAGGCTTTCCCTGCCAGCATCTTACACCCTGCAGTTACGTGTTGGATTGTCTCAGGTGCCTCTTTGCACAACCTACACCTTGGGTCTTGTCTGGTGTGGTATATCCCTGCCTCTATGGCTCTGGTGTTCAGGGCCTGCTCTTGGGCAGCCAGGATGAGTGCCTCTGTGCTGTCCTTTAGGCCAGCCCTCTCTAGCCACTGATAGGACTTCTTGAGATCAGCCACTTCTGCTTTGGTTCGGTGGTACATCCCGTGTAGGGGCTTTTCCTCCCATGATTGTCCCTCTTCCAGCACCTCATCCTCTGTTCCCCATTGACTGAGACATTCTCTGAGTACATCATCCGTTGGAGCCTTCTCTTTGATGTATTCATGGAGCTTGGATGTTTCATCCTGGACAGTGGCTCTCACACTCACTAGTCCCCGGCCTCCTTCCTTACGGCTTGTGTACAGTCTCAGGGTGCTGGACTTGGGATGGAACCCTCCGTGCATGGTGAGGAGTTTTTGGGTCTTAACATCCGTGGTCTGAATCTCTTCCTTTGGCCACCTTATTATTCCTGCAGGGTATCTGATCACTGGCAGGGCATAGCTGTTTATTGCCCGGGTCTTGTTCTTGCCATTGAGCTGGCTTCTGAGGACTTGCCTCACCCGCTGGAGGTATTTGGTCGTAGCCGCTTTCCTTGTTGCTAATTCGAGGTTGCCATTGGCCTGTGGTATACCGAGGTACTTGTAGCTGTTTTCAATGTCTGCTATTGTTCCTTCAGGGAGTGAGACCCCTTCAGTGTGAACTACCTTGCCCCTCTTAGTCACCATCCGACTACATTTCTCCAGCCCGAATGACATTCCGATATCACTGCTGTAGATCCTGGTTGTGTGGATCAGGGAGTCTATGTCCCTTTCGCTCTTAGCATACAGCTTGATGTCATCCATGTAGAGGAGGTGACTGATCGTAGCTCCATTTCTGAGGCGGTATCCATAGCCTGTCTTGGCGATTATCTGGCTGAGGGGGTTCAGTCCTATGCAGAACAGCAGTGGGGAGAGTGCATCACCTTGGTATATGCCACATTTGATGGACACTTACGTTAGTGGCTTGCCATTGGCTTCAAGTGTGGTTTTCCACATCCTCATCGAGTTTGCAACGAAGGCTCTCAGGGTCCTGTTGACCTTATACAACTCCAAGCATTCATTGATCCATGTGTGTGGCATCGAGTCATATGCTTTCTTGTAATCAATCCAGGCTGTGCACAGGTTGGTATGTCGGGACCTGCAGTCTTGAGCGACTGTTCTGTCAACCAGCAGCTGATGTTTGGCACCTCTAGTATATTTACTAATGCCTTTCTGTGCTTTGCTCATGTATTTATCCATGTGTCCACTTATCTTAGCCGCAATGATGCCTGACATGAGCTTCCATGTTGTGGAGAGACAGGTTATTGGCCGATAGTTGGAAGGAACTGCACCCTTTGAGGAATCCTTCATGATCAGGATTGTTCGCCCTTCGGTTAGCCATCCTGGGTGAGTCCCATCCATCAGCAGCTGGTTCATTTGTGCTGCTAGGCGCTCGTGGAGAGCTGTGAGTTTCTTTAGCCAGTAGGTGTGGACCATATCCGGGCCTGGTGCCATCCAGTTTTTCATACCTGAGACTCTTCCTTGTATATCTGCCGCTGTGATGGTAACTGGGTTCTGTTCAGGGATGTTGCTGTGCTCCTCTTTCAGAGTCAACAGCCATTGTGCACTGCTGTTATGTGCGACCTCCTTCTCCCATATGCCTTTCCAGTATCTTTCAGTTTCCAGCCTTGGAGGGTCTGCTCTGCTGTTAGAACCCTGCCACTGAGCGTACACTTTCGCAGGTTGTGTTGCGAACAGCCTGTTTATTCTTCTGGCCTCATTCTCTTTCGTGTACCTCTTTAGGCGACTGGCCAAGGCCTGGAGCCTTTGTTTGGCAGTTTTGAGTGCTTCAGGTATGGTTATCTGCATGTACCTCTTGGGTATTGGCCTTTTATTCACACCTCTCTGGGTCTCCGTCAATTGACTCACATCTTTCCGAGCCGCCTTGATCTTGGCCTCCAACCGTCTTTTCCATGGTGGGTAATGAATCTCGTGGCTCTCATGGTTGCTCTTGTAGCCAAGCATGTCTAGGATCACTGATGCTGAGGTGTATATCAGCTCATTGGTTTCCGTGATCGTTCCGGTCGGGATCGTTCTCAGTGCTGCATTCACAGTTTCCATGAGACTTTCAGGTGGTACTTCACATAGCCGTTGTAATCGGTGCCTTCGTTGCCCAGTTTTCATTCTTGCCATGATCTTGTCTCTCAGGTCATTTGCTGCCTCGCTCAGCATTTCATTTATTAGGGCTGGCTTCCCAATCTCATTATTCATTGGGGCTTGCCTCCCAATCTCTGGTTGAACCTCTTCCTGTGATGTGGCAGCCTGGGGCCCTTCACCTCGGAATTTGTGTTGTACCTCATCAATCTCAAGTTGTGATAGCAATTGCCGTTTGTGGATATTGGAACACTGAGCTACTAGTTGTTTCGTGGTCAACTGTGACTGTGGGTTTCGAAGTAACCATTCAGCCCCCATTCTCCGCATGTAACCCCTCTGACTAGGGTTGCTTGAGTAGTAGCATTCCAACAGAGCCATGTTATCGCATCTCGTCCATCTCCGCTTTGTTCCAGTAGCCCATTTTTCATCAGGGTGCTCTGGTTCCCCAGCACCTGACGCAGACCTTGTTTGGCCGGGCGACGTCTGAGCCGGCATGTCATTCCATTTATTGTCTCTCATCATTGTATGAGGTAGGCATTAGCGTGAAGGGTCTTGCCCAAGGACCCACACTGGATGATGTCATTGTGCTCATTTTTCTCTGCCACAAGTGGGATACGAACCCTCGTCTCCCATATGCCAAACCGATGCATTATCAACTGAGCTATCCAGCCGCCATATATATATATATATATATATATATATATATACATACGTGTACATACATACTTTCAGGGGTATTATAGTGCTAAACTGCCAGTTGGAGGCCGCTAACAGATTATCCCGACTAATTATCCTGTGGTGTGCACAGAGGTCCAGACAAGTCATGGATAAATAAATAAAATTGTGGCTACAATAAAGACAGTTATGGCTATATTAAACTGCTAATTTGTGGCCACAAAATATTCAAATGTAGCCACAAAATAGGTATAACATACAGATGAAATATTAATTTGTGGGTTTTATATTCTCATTAAAAGCTAGCAACATCTGGGAGTACAAAAAGAGCGTGCCTTTACAAGAAACAACAATAAGAGATGTCCTGAAAGACTCTGCCGGGTGCATTCAGACATTTGTTTCGCAATATATATCCAGAGGAAATTGATGGAAAAGCGCAACTGCTGAGAATGAAATCGCAAAGTAATTGAGAGTGAAGATACTGTGTTAAACTGTTTAGGGCAATTTGAGTTTTCCTGCTGAAATGTTGTCTGGAATGAGTTGTCCTCTACAACTACATAAAAAAGAGCCAGATTCATTTACATGAGCAAGTATGTGTGGTAGAATTGTTAGCTAGCTAGCTATGATTGCAAACAGAAAATCAATCCTCCCATGTGATGGTCCGCTGGGATCTTTCGACCGCCTCATTGTCAGCCGAGCATGTCAGGCAGATAAAGACACACGGGGAGGGAAAAGTGGAGAAAACAAAAGTCGGACTTGACACCAAGTGCGTTGACTGGAGCTTTGGGTTGGCCCGGCCACTCTGTAGCGAGTCGTTATCGGCCATGCGGTCACGGAAAGAAGGCGGAAGGACGACATGGAAAAAAATAGTGATAGCCTTAAGAGGCCATGTTTTTGGGGCTCAATTATGTGTAGCTTAAAGAAAAATACTACAAGATATGTCATTCAAATGTATTAGTATTGTGCACTGCATTTGAAATTCTAGGCTTGTCAGAACCTTTGTCTAGCATTGCTTTATTTGAAGTAAATGTTATACCTATTTTGTGACCACCAATTAGCATTTACTGTGTACATTATTATCTATATGACAAAAATTTCACCGCCCCTCGTCATGTCTGAGGTTCCACAGGTGGGGGAGTTAGCCAAGCTTCTGGAAGGAGAATTCTTCTTAGGTGTGATTGAATTTAGACAAATAACAACATTATGAAAACACTTCATGAGTTCCTGAGGAAATCGAGATGTGTGCGCACAGCTTGGTCGACAAAAACATCAGCCGACGGTGACTTTAGAGCCTAACATGTCCCAAATCGGTGCGATTTAGTAGATTAATGTTGACTAATTGTAAAAGCAGCCACTCCTCGGCAATCCAAAGAGCTCTTCAGCCACCTCTCAAAAGTCTCCGGAGGGCAAGCGCTTTGTGCCTCGCAGTCCAGCTCCAAGCCGCCGTGCCTTGGGAGGAGGTATTGAATCTCCTCCAGAGAAAATAAATAACGCCCTCGTCTGCAAGTGGCCGGCGCTCGCTCCCAGACTTTTAAGGTGGCTCGTGTTACCGCGGCCTCCGACATGAGTAGACAGGTTGTGTCTGATAGAAATACCTTCCCACATGATGACATCATGCGGCGGAGCAAAGCACAGAAAGGGCCAAGAGTGACTCCATCGCTGGGGCGCAATAATACTCAATCACAACCAGTTTGTGATGTTCTGTGATGTTATCTGCAAGAACAAGCTGTATTATCTGATCTCAACCGTGTCCGCAGAGAAGACAGCGCCATTGCTTATGCGTATGTAAGAAAACATGACCTTAAGTCCTTAAAGCAGCTTGGAAAGTACTGTTCTCCACTTAACCTGTAAGCCCTCCTCCCTCAACATGTGTACACACACACAAAAACACACACAGTCTTCTTGATGAAGTAATAGTGTGATCTAACGAGGCAGACTCTATTGTGTGGGTTGAAATTAGCTGCCATCACCCAGCTCCCAGTGAGGGTGGTCTCCCCTGGGCGCTGTGGCTGACATTAAAAGGGATTTGTCTGTGAAGATCTGACTCTATTACTGTAGATAATGCCCCCGCGAGACAAGCGGCGAGATCACACAGTGAAGTGTTTCCCCCTCGCACACTTGTAATCGGGTGCATCTAAACGATCTAAATTTGCCTCAATTCTGCAATGCTCAAGAAGCATGTGGTTTAGTCACAAAGATGCTGCGATAGCTGCTGTAAAAAGAAAAAAAGGGCAACATTTACAGACAGCACCACCTGCTGGACGAGGAAAGGGTTTCCACATGGGAGGTGATGTGAGGGGATCAGGCTCTCCCGTGGAAATCTCATTAAATGCAGCTCAGTGTGCTTCCACTTACAATTAAACAAAGTGAACGGGTGATGATGGTGCACAAGAGTTGCTGGTCCCCCCACCCAAAAAATTACAAAAAAAAAAACAGCTGTCACGTAATGTTTTCCAAAGATGGACATGGCCCAAGGCACCCTCTGTTTTCAGATGTTGTTTGTAACCAAGGCACACAAAAGCGGGATTCGTAACATTTCCTATAAGCATAGGCACCCGTTAACAATTACCAGCCGCTGAGTCATTGATGTTGATCAAACTTTGTATCAATGAGGTTATGCCCTCTCTTAGACGGCACTATAATGACGAAACTCGATACTGTTGACAACGCAAGCACTTTGCAAGCTCAAACACTGAGCAAAACTGTCAGTGCTTGATGACTTCCAATAAAGTCAATAAAGTATATTTAGCACGAATGCTCCTCCACATGACGTTGAACTGTATTATGCAATTCCAAACTCACGTACGATGACAAAGTATGTGTAAATATGGGTAGTGACATGAACAAACAGTTGCGTACGGTGTTTCTTAATAAAATGCATATGACGTGAATCTTACCGTATTTTCCGAACAATAGCCTTGATTTTCTTCAAAAGATTAGCCTGCGCCTTATACAAGTAATATTGAGCCAAAACAGGTCTCGCAACTACTGTCTGTAGAAGTAGTGCACGGTCTTCTGTGGGATATATAAAATGTATCCCCAGCCTCTACTGTAACAGCTTATTACGTATTGTGCCTTATAAATGGATAACTTTTTGAAAATGTTTATGTACTTATATTTTATATTTGGAAAACTTTCATCCATTGAAGGTGCCCCTTATCGTCCAGTTTGCCTTATATATGTAAAAAGTTTGAAAATACGCCATTCTTTCGGGATGCGCTTTATAGTCTAGTGCACCTTATACACCGGAAAATATGGGACCCTGTTTTCGAAAGTCCACATAAACAGGAATCTTCTTGACAAAGTTGTCCTCCAGGTGTACCGTATTTTCGGGTGTATAGGGCCCACCCAAAAGCTTTCATTTTCTGCAGAAGATGACCCTGCACCTTATACTGTACACCGGCGCACCTTATATTTGAAGTAATATTGAGCCCGAACAGGTCTTACAACAACTGTCAGCAAACACCGACTCCATTTCTGTAGAAGTAGTGCATGGTCCATTGTGGGATATATAAAAAGTAACCCAAGCCTCTACTGTAGCAGCTTATAACGTGTTGTGCCTTATATATGGAAAACTTTTTGAAACATGTCATTCATTGAAGGTGCGCCTTATAGTTCAGTTCTTATATATGGAAATTTTTTTGAAAATACACCAGTCATTTAGTGGTACGCCATATAAATATGCTAACCTGTTTTCAAAAGTCCACGTGAACAGAAATCTTGACAAAGTCGTCCTCCAGGTGTATACTTTGTTTTCCTATGATGTACCCACTCGTTCCGCTGGTCTCATTCCCATAAATGGCCTTACAGCTGAACAAACACCACAGTCGAGCTGGACTCTGAACTTTGGCGACCGATGTGCCATAAACCCACCCTTCATGTTGCCACATTTTGCGGCGCAAACAAAAAACATGAGTCATCCTTGCATAAGAGCCGTCTGGTTCCCCATCAACATGCTCGTATCTCAGAACACCTGACCGCCAGCTCACCTCGTCTACATATCCTACTACTGTTTGAATGTGTTGCTGGGTGACTGTCTCGGTAAATACAGCAGTGGGAAAGTCTGACAGGAAACCTCCTTCGCTGTGTGGAAAATTAGATGCCTTTACAGTTTGATAACCGAACAAGCTCCTTTTCTCTGTCAGCTCCGCTCTGCCTTTCGTGTACACTGTAAGACTGCGCTCGTCTTGTAAGTGTAATGCGGCGATTTTCCAAACAATCACCGGCTTAATCTGCGCGTGTTGGTTCATGAACTCTCAATATCAGCTCCCCCTTCATTACTACAAGCAGCATCTAACTAATTAACACCCCCACTTCTTATTTGTATGAGAAGAGAAGGCAAAGAAAGAGCCATTGGAGGACCTCCACACCGCTCAGCGGGTCCTATCAATTTCCTGTTATTGTTGGCAGTTGAGCTGACGCCCCGGTATCGATCCCTCACCGCAGGAGAAGATAAGGTGGGGAATCGAGATGGATTCCATATCTATTATCTAATGGAATTCCTCCTCCGAGAAAGGCCTATAGATTTTCTGCCATTGAGGCTGTGAAAATGCGTGTCCACAGGCTTTTGCTGTTTCCTCAACTGGTTTGAGAGTGTGAGCATCCCCTCTCATGACACGAAAGGGATGATGCTTTTATTCTCTCTCTAGGATGGATTAATGCGCAAAGCAGAGCACGCCTGAAAGTGGCACAGAGGCTTTGCGGACTGGTGGAGCATTGAGGGGAAATGCACTCTATGAATGTGGATTGACCTGTCGTGCTTTAAATGGCCCACTCAAACAACTCGCGGCGAGGCGCTCGTGGCGAGTGGTGCATCAAATGCAGACACCCAGAGCGGTGGCACAAAGAGGTCATCCAGTGGACTGAAGATTGAACGTCTCTGTATTATTTCACGCACTTTTAGATACTCTACTTTATAAAAACACCCAGGAAGGGAAATTTAACTAGAAGTGAAATTAATTTGTCATATTTTATCATTCAATACAATGCAAGGTTTGCGGCTCATTCTAATGCGTGCACCCAAGAATGCGATCCTCCAATTTTTTTTCTGAAAAAAAAAATCACATAACCGCTGTTTTTGCGCTCGGACCAGAGAAAAAGCTCTTTTGCTTTGGTGGCTTTTTTGGTGCTGAGTGAGTTGAGGAGCTTCGTGAAGTCTATAGGAATACTTAAACCAGGGGTATCAAAGTCCTTGGGCCAGATTGTAGTTACGGTTTCCTCTCAAGGGCCGTTATGAATTTGGGGAAGCCATTAAAATGTTTCATCTCCACATATGACATATGGAACATACAACAAATTAACGAATAACTCGTTTTCAAATCTGAAGTGAAGAATAATGACCGTTGCTGTGGTTTACATGCGACAATTTGAAATTTTGGCAGGAACTTTAGCAAGCCTCATGGAATTTCTCAAATTTGATTTGTTTCCGTGGGCCTAATAAAATAGTGTGGTGGGCCAGATTTGGTCTTTACTTTGACATCTGTGACTTAAACGAAAGTGTGGCCTTCTCTAGTCCATTGAATTGCAATTCCAGGTGACACAAAAACTTTGCATATAAAGGCCAAGATTTGAACCACAGACCTGATAACAGTGTGGCAAACGCGTGAATCACGATGTACCGTCGAACCGGGATCACAACAATGGATTCATTTCGGATTAACAAGCAGTGCGACACTTCAAGGCACGATAAAGCATAAATTGCACAAAATCAATTAGCTTCTTAAAAATATCAATTAATTGAATTAACTCATTCATTGCCATTCCCAAATTTATTTAGGAATTGAAAATATGACGAATTTATTCGGGTTTTGTTTTTTAGTGAGGGGTTGCCGATAACGCACTGGTCAGACCTCTGGCAGTGTTTTGTTCGCAGCCTCCCTGGAAGTGTGACAGCGGGCGTCTGCGGAGGTCTTCAAGCCGGCTTCCGATCACCGAATGCGGGCGTGCACGGGGGAATCTCAGCCTGTTCCTTTTGAAATATTTTTAAGGCATATGTGTTTGAGCTCCAGCAAGACGGCGAGGAGAGAAAATGTTCTGATTCTAATTTGCAATGAAACAATACCATCGATGAAACAGTCGAATGTCAGTGACATTTTAACAAGCCCCATGTTAACGTGAGCATCGACATACTTCTGCGAGAAGTATATTGCAGATAGCAAGTGTGGAAGCTTAAGAGCCGTGTGCAGGCTAGCTAGCAGTAACTTCGCCTCTGGACCGGCAAATTGAATTTCATTCCGATCGTTTTCCTGGAATTTTACCAAACACGAGGAACGGAAAACCATTCATGTTAACGGTGAGTACTATCACAGTTATTTTAAATAATGAATTCTGATATTTTGTTGAAAAGTGTCCGCGCGTGCGCGTGTGCGCGCGCACACGCGAGCGTTTGTATGTGCGCACGCGCATGCGTGTGGCTCTCGCTGAAAAACATTTTTAAATATTTTACTTTTATAGCTCTCTTAGTCAAAAAGGTTCCCGACCCCTGCATTAGAATGTTTAATCCCCTCCACATATTACATATAGTGCGCACAACAAATTAATGAATAACTAGTTTTCAAATCTGAAGTCAAGAATAATGGCTGTTATTGTGGTTTGCATCCAAAAATATTTGTTCAGATTTGAGCAAGCATCATGGAATTTCCCGAGTTTGATTTGCTTTCGTGGTCCCAAAAAAATCATGCGGCGAGCCGGATTTGGCCACCGGGCCTTGAAATTGACACCTGTGGTCTAAGGTTTCTTGCGCTGCATTGAATGTTTATGTCGTCCTAAAACGGAATATTCTGTGGGTCACAGATATCAAGTGACAATGACAAAAACCTTGGCACTTGGGTGGACACATTTTTTTGCAGGTCTGGCGGTGAATAATCAGAAGACAACCAGATGACCAAAGAAAAAAAGAAAGGAAGCTGTAATCAAAGAGAATTGAGATGGTTTATAAAACATATACAGAGTCCTCTTCAAATGAACGAGTTGAGAGACACTGAAGTGCTCTTCGGTGTTGATAACAGCAGAGTCAGGTACTAATTACGCGTATATGAGTGATGTGTACACTTCCCCTCTCCTCTCTCTCTCTCTCTCTCTCACTCACTCAAATACACACATCATATTGTCAACTACATCACAATTTGGATCCTTAAAGGACAACCGACATCACTTTTTTGTTTCCTAACTGACATCAGAAAAACGTTTTCATCTAAAATACCCAAAACACGCAGTATGATATTTTTAGTCAAATGCAAAACACCAATAAAAATTACTTAAAGTGTCCAAAATCTGCAAAAAAATGAGCTGCGAATTGGGCATTTTCAGAAAGTCCCGGCCCCAGTTCGTGACGTCACGCCAAGACGTCTTGCATTGCTCGAGAATCAAAACAATGTCTTCAGATTCGGCGAATATGCTTTCTTGTTATACATCCAGTTATGAATATGATTCAAATAGTTCTGAAGACGAAAGCATACATGTTTGCAATCAATTAAAAAATTTATTCCGTGCCATTTTGAGGCAACATTGGGGGGGAAATGCATCACCAAAAAAGTGGCAGAAAATGGCGACCAAGCACCGTGTGAGGAATTAATCAGCCCGTTTCCACAGGCTGATAAATTCCTTACATGGAGCTTTGTCGCCCTCTTCTGTCTCTTTTTGGTGCAACATGACATTTTCATACCAAACAAGTACAGCAAAATGGACTGCTACAATGTGTCCTTTTTTCGGTCAGGGGCATTCCTTCAGTGACGTAGGGTGAGGACTCGTCACCAACTCAAAAACAAGACTTCCGGAATATTCAGCGCGAGTCTTAAAACGTAAAATATAGCTATATGCGGTGGAATCCTTGTAAAATGCACTCAGTAGCAGTCATTTGAAGCCATTTTACAAATTATGGACACAACTTGTCCGGAGACTTCGGTTGTCCTTTAAGGCTGAGGTCAAGCGAGCTACCTCATGAATAATGACGATGGGCTGAAAAACTGATGGGTGTGATGCTGGGAGTGTTTTTTCTTAACAATTGAGTAAAGCACATTTTAGTTTCGCTATAGGAAAGAATGATAGTGAATCAATCCTTTTTCAAGCCCAGTGTTATTAGCCTTTGGTTGCGCCATTTTCTAAAGCCAATGCAGAAATGGCATGCAAACTATGATACAATTGCTGTTTGTCAGCTGTCTTTTGTTCCCGTGGCCTGGACGCTGCCCTTCATCAGTGCATCAGATAAATTGTGCAGATCATCCTCCTCCTTAATTACAAACAGGCACCAGCTGACCTGCCGCTGATAGCGGCTCTGATGCTCATTTTCTGACCACCTAAGGACATTAAAGAGAATTTAATCCTTGCAAACAGACACCACATATTGGAAAGGAAGATTTTACAGACCTAACATCTGTAAAACCCTCGTAGAGGCATATAGTTGTGGACAGTACACTTGGCAGAAATAGGTTTTTGACTGCTGAAAACAGGTTTTCATTAATCAGTGTTTGAACACAGCAGAATATATATTTCCAAACCTCTTTTATTTTTTTAATTACTACACTCCTCACTATCAACTTGGGACATGTCAAGGAACATGTCCCAAGTTGACAGTAAGGTCCTGATTCAAATTATCTGACCCATGAATGAAATGCACTATCTACTGCAACAACTTAGTCTTGGTTTTAGATGGTCTAAATTGTAGTCTATTTCCTCTCACTAAATTGTCAGGAGCGCCAATATTGAGTACTGTAATTAAAATAAATAAATAAATACACACAGAGGTAGATAAATAAATAAATAAATAAATAAATAAACAGACAAACAAATATATAAATACATTAATACATAAATACACAAAATACATAAATAAATAAAATACCCTTTGTCGACTAAAACACCCAAAGAGGGTGGAAAAAGACTTGGCCTTGCAAGAAAATATTTTTTTACACCGAGCACACATGTTCCAGTCTATGAAAATAGTGATAAGAACTGTGAAGCAGTGTTGTGGGCCATTTTCTCTGACTAAATCCACATACTTAGCACATAAACGCTACAAGTACTGATATTTTCCTCACATAGGCGTCACGGAGGCCATCTCAACATTTAGAATAGAATAAACACAACAGTAGGGATGGACATAATAAAAGTAGAGATCTGTTTCGTATCATGTCTTCAAGGAAATGATCCCAAGTCTTGACAACACAGTAGTGTCAGAGGCACGATGTAACTTAGGGTGTAAGTGAACGTGCCGTCGTATTCTAACACCACTTCCAGTTTATCTCTCACAAACACCGTAGTGAAGTCGTAATTGCAGTTAAGAGGTATGAATGACACACACACACACACACACACAAACACACACGTGCACGTACACGCACATGGTTGTCATGGTAACAAAATCCATACTCCATCCAATCCTGCATTGTATCCGCAGAAGAGGAAGCAGTGACCAGTTGCTCATTTCCATTTTAATGAAGAAGGTGACCCCCCCCCCCCCCCACACACACACACATAGACACTTTCCTAAAAGATTTGCCTCCATTTCAGGGATCGAAAATAACAGGGTGTAGTCGTAATTGTGATGCAATTAATGTAATTGTAAGAGCATGTAACTATCATCATCCCAAGACAGATGTGAAATGTAATTTATGGCTAGTTTAATATGTTTAATTTGTGATCGTCACCAAACTACTATTACCCGAGTCGCATGAGCAATGGTTTGGGAATTCATGCCTGATATCACAAATTCATGATCATGCGGATGTCTTTTGGACAGGATGTAGTCAGTTTATGAGTGCTGTTTGTCAGTTGGGAAATGCCATGTATGTTAACTCATTCACTGCCAGTCCAAAAATGTGTCCACTCCAGTGCCAGGGTTTTTTTGTCATTTTCACTCAAATTCCAGGACCGACAGAATATTGAGTTTTAGGATTACATAATGCAGTGTAAGAAACCTTAAGACTCTCTTCTTTCATCAGAAAAATGAGTAAATTCCTAAATTATATGGGTGTGGAGTTATATGAGCGTGAAATGAGGGTAGTTGTCCAAAATACAATGCGATACATACATTGTGGTTTGTATAGCGCTTTATTCCAGCTGAAGCTCGAACAAAGCGCTACAATGGAAAAAAGGAAAATGCTGCCCCCTGTGGACAGGAAAACACATTGCCAGAGGCTATGGCCAGTGCTTTATCGGCACACAAGCAAGAAAAAAACAAAACCCGAATAAATTCGGTAATGGTGCTCTACATCATATTTTCAATTCCCAAATAAATTCGGAAATGGCAGTGAATGAGTAGCATATCAGATATCTATTTTATGCCAAAGTCGTAATTATGTGTCGTCGCAAATATGATATCATGAAAAACACTTATGGGACATCAATATAATAAAATAGAATACAGAAAGCACAAATGTAATGGAGGATGCCTTCCCAAACGAGTTCACTGGGTGCCATTGGAACTCTCGAAACAATCCTGTAATTGTCCCTTTGGTTATCGTAGAACTCCTGTAAAATTTAAGTGTACATTTAAATTGGTACGCTCATCATCACAGTGCAGATACGTGCCTGGCGAGAGGCACACAGAATCACCATACAATGTAGCTGCAAAGGAAAACGGCCTTGCTGTTTACATCTGCATGCATTTACTTTCACCCCAAAGCCAGAGACATAAGTTCTCTGTAATGGAGAAGGTGAGACAGCCTGAGTCGAGAAAATGGATGTCATCAGCAATTAGAGGCTGCTGTAATAGCGTCAAACAGAGCGGCCAAGGCACAAACGGGTCAGGAGTTTGCCATGTATCACCAGGATTACATCCACTCCATGCGGTTAGCGGTTTCGACGCTCCCAGCAAAGGACGTCTCAAGGGCGGCCAGACCAGGAGAGGATGAACACACACACACACACACACACACACACACACACACACACACACACACACACACACACACACACACACACACGCACACAAGCAGCAGCTACATAAACGGGCAGGTGATTAATGTGCATATGGCGAGTCCCTAACAACGGGATGCCACGGCAACAAGGAGTTGGATCATTCCCCCAGAGGGAAGTGCAGTACATCTTGTTGTCCTTCATCCACATCTTTGGTTTATGACGTTTTCAACTTGTGCATTGCAACCTCTAAATTTGCCACACTTTCAATTTAAACAATGTACTGTATTTTCCGGTGTATAAATTATATAATAACAACCAAAAACCTTTTTTTTTTCATAAGATACCCTGCGTCTTATATGTGAAGTAATATTGAGCCACAACAGGTCTTGCAAGTACTGTCAGCAGCCACCGACTCCATTTCCTCCTGTAGAAGAAGTATTACAGAAACCCGAATCTCTACTGTAGCACTTTATAATGTGGTGTGCCTTATATTTGGCAAACTTTTATATATTTATATATTATATTTAGAAAACTATTATCATTCAATGTGTGTGCCTCATACTCCAGTGCGCCTTATGCACCGGAAAATATGGTATTTTCTCAATTCAAAGAAATACCTCCGCCGATCTGTTTATAGATTGCCATCTTAGTTGACCTCACGGGAGCATTGAATGATTTATTCTGTTTCTTTTGGTTTTTCTTTCACATTTTCTTCATTTTACTGGACATTCAGCAAAGATCATTGTGAGACGAAAAAGTCCATTACAATCTACATTTTTTGTTCTTAATTGAATGATGAAACGACTGTAAAACAAGAAACAGGAGTGAATATAGGAGAGTCTGGATCAGTAGATGGAAGTCAGGATGATGATAAATCCAGTAAATAGTCGAAAGAATGTTTCTTTTAGTTCCTCCCTTAACATGACATCGCTTCAGCCTGTCGTTGCTCCGAAGTGGAAGCGCCATTACTGTATTTGAAAATAGCACCATGCAGGACTAATTAGATACAACAACCGCCCTCGTGCTCACACTTAATCTGCAGCTGCACACATCTCATGCGAGTTCCCGTGACGGAAAGGTAACACCTACCCTTAATGTGTTTACAGTCAAAATGGAAATATGGATATCTGAGAGGTTCCACTTTTGACACCATTATCATGAATCTAGTTGTCCCTCGGTGCACACTCTGGCGCCAGACAAGACAGTTTGTCACCTCCCCGAACATTTAAAGTTGACTCTCACTGCAGAGGAGGGGAGGCTTGGGTTTTCTAAACTAATGAGATCAAGTCAGAAAAGCCAACAGCAGGGGAAGGCAAAAACATATCTGATAACAATTAAGCATGTGGCGGAAGGGTGTAAATATGTGCTTCGACTGCAGCTGGAGACTACAAATCTGCTGTCTGTCACTTTGGAGACCCTGACAGCTTTATAATGAATGACAGTCATGAAACTGAGCTTTAACATCAAAACCACCCCTTAAAAAACAAAAAAAACAGACGGAACACATTGTGTTTCCAACTGGGCATCCTCCATTCGTTATATTTTAGTTTTTTGTTTTTTTTTGTTGCATGAATCTGCCATGTGCTTCATTTCCATTTTTTTCTTGCTGGAGAAATAAAAGTCTATTCACAGCGACTTACTTCATTTCAGTCCACACCACAAATGACTAGAACGATTCCATGCCATCAAGAAATGCAAAAATGTATGGGTTTGATACTCTGGAGCATACCCATATTTTTATTTTAAAAAGACTCCCGTATTGTCACGTCACTCGAGGCTCGAGGGCTGGGCTCGAGTGACGAAAGGACAGCGGGGAGTGTGGATCCAAAATACACGGCGAGACAGATACTCGGATACAAAAGTCTTTACTGAGGCACGCATGAAAAAATAACAAACAGGGAAGAGTGGAGGAAGATCACTAAATGACAGCAGACCTGGCAACACGGAAGTGGAAACGGCAATGTCCAAAAATACTCCGAAGGAGACGGTAGTGAGCGACAGACAGATATAGGCAGAAGGCACAATCAGTGAATGACAATCAGCTGTGGGAACCCAGGTGAATGATGATTGGAGGGGCCGTCTCCCAAGATTGGCGGAGGAGGTGACAGGAGGGGCGGGGCGCGCCCCGGATGGCAACGAGATGTGACAGTGCCCCCCCCTCAAGGGACGCTTCTCGGCGGCCCACCAGGTTTGGATGGGTGAGCCGCATGGAACGCACGGGTGAGGGATGGGTCGAGGATCCAGGAACGTGGGACCCATTGACGTTCCTCAGGTCCATAGCCCTCCCAGTCGACCAGGTACTGCACTCCTCTGCCCCTGCGCCTAGAGTCCAGTATCTCCCGCACGGTGTAGACTGGTCCGTCGTCCAACATCCGGGGGGGAGGTGGGGGGTGGGCGTGGGGGCTAAGGAGCAGGTTTCCACTGGCTTGAGGAGGGAAACGTGGAAAACGGGGTGGATCCTCATGGTGGGTGGCAGCCGGAGCCTCACCGAGACTGGGCTGAGGATGGCCTCGATGGGGAAGGGACCCGTGAAGCGTGGGCCCAGCTTGGCTGAAGACCCTGCCAGCCTAAGATCCCTCGTCGACAGCCACACCTCCTGTCCGACCTGGTAGTTGGGTGCCTGTCTCCGGTGACGGTCCGCCACCCGCTGGTTCCGGGATGCGGTGCGTGTCAGGGCGTCCCTGGTCTCCTTCCAGACTCGGTGGGCCCGTCTGAGGTGATGTTCAATAGACGGGACCTCCACCCGGCCCTCCTGAGTGGGAAACAAGGGCGGCTGATAGCCACAGGCGGACATAAATGGGGACCGACCTGTGGCTGCGGAGACCAGGGAGTTGTGGGCGTACTCCACCCAGGGTAGGTGCAGGGCCCACGACGCCGGGTTGTGGAGGCACACGCACCGGAGGGCCGCCTCCAGGTCCTGGTTCTTCCTCTCCGTCTGTCCGTTGGTCTGGGGATGGTATCCAGACGACAGGCTCGCCGACGCCCCTAGGGACCGACAGAAACGTTTCCATACCTTGGACACGAACTGCGGTCCCCGGTCCGACACGATGTCCGTCGGAATCCCGTGGAGACGGACGACGTGGTTAACCAGGAGTTGAGCCGTCTCGATGGCGGACGGCAACCTGGTTAACGGGACGAAGTGGGCCGACTTGGAGAATCGGTCCACAACAGTAAGGACGACCGTCTTGCCACGGGAGGGGGGGAGGCCTGTCACGAAGTCGACGGAAATGTGGGACCAGGGTCTAGACGGTACCGGTAGCGGCCGGAGGAGTCCTGCCGGGGGCTGATGGGAGGCTTTCCCACAGGCACAGGTCGGGCAGGCCTTCACGAAGAGGGTGATGTCCCTCCGGAACCCCGGCCACCAGAATCGTTGGGCGATGAGTTGGATCGTCCTGTTGACCCCCGGGTGACAGGCAATCCTGGAGGTGTGCCCCCAGACGAGCACCTCCGTGCGAAGAGGGGGGGGGGACGAACAGGCGATCCTTCGGACAGCCCCTGGGGATGGGGGTCGTCCCCTGGGCTTGCTGGACTTTTCTCTCAACCTCCCACATCAGGGCACCCAGGATGCGCTGGGCCGGCAGAATGTTGGTGGTGGTCTCCTCCTTTTCTGCCGGCTCATGGATGCGGGATAGGGCATCGGGCTTGGTGTTCTGTGACCCTGGGCAGTAGGTGAGAGAAAAGTTAAAACGGGTGAGGAAGAGTGACCATCGGGCCTGACGGGAGTTCAGTCTCTTGGCCGACCGGATGGCCGCCAGGTTCTTATGGTCAGTGAAGACGGTGAAGGGGTGTTTCGCTCCCTCAAGCCAGTGTCTCCATTCCTGCAGGGCCAGGACGGCCGCCAGCAGGTCCCGGTTGCCGACGTCGTAGTTGGCCTCAGCGGGGCTGAGCCGGCGGGAGAAGAAGGCGCATGGGCGTAGCTTCTGGTCTGTGGGAGAGCGCTGGGACAGGACGGCCCCTACTCCGGACTCGGATGCGTCAACCTCGACCGTGAACGGGAGATCCGGGTCGGGATGACGCAGAACAGGGGGATTGGTGAAGGCTAGACGGAGGCGATTGAATGCCCCCTCAGCATCGGGCGTCCACCTGAAGGGAATCTTGGTGGACGTGAGGTTAGTGAGGGGGAGTGTCTTCTGACTATACCCGCGTATGAAGCGGCGGTAGAAGTTGGCAAACCCCAAAAATCGCTGAAGCTGTTTCCGCGTCTTTGGGATCGGCCATTCCACCACCGCTTTGGTTTTAGTGGGGTCGGCCCTGAGCTGCCCCCGCTCCACGATGAACCCTAGGAAGGACAGAGAGCGGACATGGAACTCACACTTCTCTGCCTTCACATAGAGCCGGTTTTGCAGGAGCCGCGCCAGGACCCGTCGGACGTGTTGCCGGTGTTCCTCTGCGGAACGAGAAAAGATGAGAATATCGTCAAGATAAACAAAAACAAAAACATTGAGGAAGTCCCTGAGCACATCATTGATCAAATTTTGGAAGACGGCGGGCGCGTTCGTGAGTCCGAACGGCATCACCAGATATTCAAAATGTCATAACGGTGTCTTCAATGCAGTTTTCCATTCATCCCCCTCCCGGATGCGGACCAAGTGGTACGCGCTACGGAGGTCTAATTTGGAAAAAATGGTTGCTGATTGAAGGGGCGTGAAGGCTGAGTCCATGAGGGGGAGGGGGTATTTGTTACGGATGGTGATGTCGTTCAGACTCCGATAATCGACACACGGACGCAGGGTTCCGTCCTTCTTGTTAATAAAGAAGAACCCTGCGCCCAGCGGAGACCGTGACGGCCGAATGAGTCCCGCCGCGAGGGAGGAGTCTATGTAAGTGCTCAGGGCTTCCCGTTCCGGTTGTGAGATGTGGAAAAGTCTGGAGTCCGGTAATGGAGCCCCTGGCTGCAAGTCAATAGCACAGTCATACGGTCGGTGGGGCGGCAGGGATTGGGCGTTGTCCTTGCTGAACACCTCCCGCAGGTCGTGGTAGCAGTGTGGCACGCCCTTGAGGCAGATGGCCTCAGGCGGTCCACCGCGGGAGGCGTCCCGCCCTGCCGTAGCCGACCGTAGGCAGTTGGCGTAGCAGTAGGGGCTCCAGCCCTGAATGGTGGGACCCTCCCAGGAGATAGACGGGTCGTGGGTATTGAGCCAGGGGAGACCCAATACCAACGGCGCATTCCGGGAGGGCATAACTAAAAATTGGCGGTGCTCGACGTGGTTCCCCGCGACCTGGAGTTTGAGCGGGGCCGTGAGGTGGGTGACTCGGGCTAACAGTCTGCCGTCCAGGTCGACCATCTCCTTTGGGGGGTGGAGATCGATCAGCTGGCAGCCCAACGAGTCCGCCAGCTGGGGGTCAATGATGCACCCGTCGGCCCCCGAGTCCACTAGGGCCCGCACGGTTTGGGAGCTGGACGGGCCGATTAATTCGCTGTCCAGCTCCAACCGCGTAACGGGGGTCGTGGATTTGACCTCCAGAGGTCGCTGTGGTCGCCGTCTTGTCGGGGACTTGCGTGGACCTGAGGTCTTCGCCTGGGGGCCTTGGGTGCGACGAGCCCCGGGGGTAGTGTGGTCGTTCCTCCCCCCTATGATCATGGGTTCGGGGGGTTCCTCCAGGCGCCGCACACGCTCGCTGCCGGGTGTGGGAGATCTGGACCGGCTGCGTGGCTGTCTGGGCCGTCGGCCGCGCTGCTCCCTCTGTCGCTCCCGAAGGCGGTGATCCAGGCCGATGACTATGGCGACCAGGTCGTCGAAGGTAGTGCCCGCGTCGCGGGTAGCCAACTCGTCCTTGAGGTCGGTGTTCAATCCGCGACGAAACACCCCCCTCAACGCTCAGTCGCCGTAGCCGCTGCCAGCGGCCCGGTTGCGGAAGTCGACGGAGTATTCCGCGGCTGAACGGGCCCCTTGGACGCAGTCCAGTAGTCTCCCCTCCGCTTCGGACTCCGTCACCGGATGATGGAAAACCCGGCGTAACTCGGCGATGAAGTCCGGGTACGAGGTGCGCAGCTCCGGTCGGGATTCTCGGATGGCCAGCACCCACGTCTCGGCTTCTCCCGTGAGCAGGCTGGTGATGAAGGCTACCTTCGCCTCATCGCTAACGCAGGCGTATGGATGTTGCTCAAACACGAGCGTGCACTGCATTAAAAACTGAGCGCAGCGCCCGGTTTCGCCTGCGTAGCGGGAGGGAAGAGGAAATTGAGGAGCGTGCCTACTCAGGGGCGGGGAAGACTTGGCCGTGAGAGCGGAAATGCGTGCCTCAGCCGCCTCGAAGCGTTGAGCCAGCCTGGTGGTAATTTGGCTGATTTCCGCGATGGCTCGGGCCAGCTGGCTCGAACGCTCCGCTTGCTCGGTGAGGGCGGCGAGATATCTGTCTTAGCCGGCGGGATCCATAGTTGGTCGGAGTGTTATGTCACGTCACTCGAGGCTCGAGGGCTGGGCTCGAGTGACGAAAGGACAGCGGGGAGTGTGGATCCAAAATACACGGCGAGACAGATACTCGGATACAAAAGTCTTTACTGAGGCACGCATGAAAAAATAACAAACAGGGAAGAGTGGAGGAAGATCACTAAATGACAGCAGACCTGGCAACACGGAAGTGGAAACGGCAATGTCCAAAAATACTCCGACGGAGACGGTAGTGAGCGACAGACAGATATAGGCAGAAGGCACAATCAGTGATTGACAATCAGCTGTGGGAACCCAGGTGAATGATGATTGGAGGGGCCGTCTCCCAAGATTGCCGGAGGAGGTGACAGGAGGGGCGGGGCGCGCCCCGGATGGCAACGAGATGTGACACTTATGACACAATATAAATCAAGATGTATTGTATTGTATTGTGAATTGTGTCTTTTTTGGTCCTTTCAAGAGCGGCAAGCAAGGGACAATGACACTTTTGTTAAATTTGCAACGTCATCAAAACTTTATCTGCCAAATGTGTGGAACACACAAGGAATTTATCTTCGGTAGAACACGCTGCACTAGTATAATCATAAAAAAAGACATGACAAATAAGAATTGGGGGACAGTATTAAAGACTAATCTAATCTAATCTAATCTAATCTAATCTAATCTAATCTAATCTAATCTAATCTAATTTAATTTAATCTAATCTAACCCCTAAATGTAAGTGGTATCTCTCAGGAACAGACAGACTTTGAGACAAAGTGCAAATTATTAAGCAGACAGTGGTTCAAGTCAGTACAAAGCTGGAGCTACAATGATTATAACAGGATGCTGTTCCACGGCGATGTGCAAATTTGCACAGAGGCACTCTACAGTTAGATTTGGATTACTGTTGAGAGCGTTAATGTGACGGGGGAAAAAGCTGTTTAAATGTCTGCTGGGTTTGGTGCGCATGGATCGGTAGCACCTGCCTGAGGGGAGTGACTGGAAAAGGTGGTGGTCAGGGTGCGGTGGGTCCGGTAAGATTTTTCGCGTTTTTATCTTGATTATTGCAGTGTACAAGCAAGAGTGGGAAGGGCAGTGCCAATGATTTTTTTTTGCTGTCCTAACTGTCCAATCTATTTGCCCTCATTAGCTTGCAGGTGCGCAGGGTCACTTTTTAAAAAACGTATATAATCAAACACAATGAAAGCACAAGTGAAATAGAAAAAGTAAAAAAGAAAAATGTACTGCTCTTTTTTCAGTCTTGCTACAACATTGCATCTTAAAACACACCTTGCCAAACTGAAAACAAGAAGCAATTGGCCAAACGGTTAAAAATAAACAAGTTACAACTTTATTCAGGATGATTTATTTTGATTTCTTTTTTGTGTTGACGTTTCATAAGGTACAGTACACATCCCGGTGCAGAAAATGCTGGTGATGTCATCATCGAAAAAGCAACTTTCACATAACTTTCGCTATAGCGTTGACTCCCCAAAATCTTTAGTTGTTCAACTCTTAGTCTTTGGGGTAGAAGTTACTACAGTGGACAGGCTAAAATGTTATCAGTTTACAGGTAACAGGTTATCATTTTGGGTGCATGAAAGTGTGAAAGGTTCGCCTTGTATCCAGCACATACAGCAGAGTGTGCACGTAATTGAGTGAAATATGAGCAAAAGGAAGAACAAAAAACACCCGCAAACTTGGTGACACTTTCTGGTAAAAGTAATGCAATCACATCTGTTTTTGCTTCCAGGCCACAGCTGCTCACCCCCCCCCCCCCCCCCCCCCCAACCCCGTCTACTATGACCCTTGTCCTCGCATGAAAAGGTACAGGACAAATAGGTACTATGCCTGGGTCAAAGCTGTCATGTGAATGTGGGTGTGGCGGCGGGTGTGGTGGGGTCGTTTTTTGTTTTGTTTTTTTTGAAACCATCCCAGACAAGAATGGGGGCGGATATTATCGGTCACAGTGGACACAAGATACACCTGGAAGATTGATATTGTTTCAACTAAAAGGATCTGTGTCGCACTGAATACAGAGCGGTTTATTATGATGCTCATCTCGTCTGTTTGCCGATGCGACCTTGCCTGTCAAAGAATCCCAAGTGGCTTAATTACTGGTACAACCTTCAGAAGGTTGCGCACGCTTGTCCCCCATTAGATTGAAGCGGCTGTGGAACGCCTGGACAGTTCGCATTAATGACAGATTCCCTTCCTTTTCTTGATCCCGGCGTCTCTCTTGAAGAAGAAAAGAGATATGTCACGTTCATTTCCCCTTTGCTTGCCTGCCAGGTCTGGTGAAACTAGCCATCAGTGTTCACCTCTTGGGACGTAGGACAGTTGACTTGTCAAGGTTGTGATTTCTATCGATGCTTGTAAATTACCACAATTATAGAAAAACAAGTCTGAATCCAGAGGGACAATATATGTACATGGAAATCTTCTACCGAACCATCCAAGCCAACTTTGATACACAATTCTACCCCATCAGAAAATGAATAACAACAGAGATTGTCAGTCACTGTCATAAATCTTTTGGATTGATGATTCACGCAAAGCATGTCTTATTTTATCCTTCAATGACGTAAGTCAGCACCGTCCAAAATCCCTATACGGGAGTAACGGCCAGAGATATTTGTACCAGGGAATTGGACCAATCACAGGACAAATGCAAATGATGACGGATGGCATCGTTGCTGTGGTACCAACCAAGCAAATGTACAGCCAACACAAAGACATGATGGCTCACTGACTGGGGTAATGGTTGCTGCAAGTAATCGGGCCCATTTCGGTGAGACAGCCTCCATCTGTCACTGAGAAGCTGCCGCGTACCCACCAGGTTGGTGTTTAGGGTCGTAGGGCAAGGGATGGCCATCTCTACCATCTCTACAGTCCCTGAAGTGTTGGAAGCCATACCAGGTAGCGGGATCGAACAACGACCTAATGTATTCACTCTAATTAAACTGTGTCAGGCACCACAAGTGCCCAGCTTTGAAGACAGAAAGACCAACTGTTTATATCATAGGATGGCGACACTAAATTCCGACCCATCGGTACCATCTGGATCACCTGAATCTGAGTAAAACCACAGAGTGGCTTATGCCCCCTACCCCCAACTCAAAGTCCTTAATTAGATAGTGGGAGCTGGCAGGAAATGAGGGGGAAGAGATGAAGGATCACATTCAGTAAAGCATATCAACATCCTGAATCCCTGGATAGCAATCACATCTGTTACGATCATTACCACATTATAAATTTAAATTTTAAAAGGAAAAAAGTTGCCGTTTACAAGACGATGTAAACATTTGCGAACTTGCCACCACTGCCTATTGCCCTTATATCAACAAATGATCCAGTGGCGCAGTCAAACTCGAGTTAAGGTGGACATTTGAGTCATGGTGGGACTATTTTCGTACATAAAACAAAGCCAATGTTTAACGTGTTATCTTTTTGGTTGTTGTTTATCTTCTTGTCGTCAAGGAAGATGAGTTTCCTGGCATCCGATGAAAAGCAATAAGTGTTGTTGCATGAGTTACGGCAATTCAGAATGTCTGCAAAGTCCTTATCTTGAAGTGAAAAGGAAATGAGTGATTTGTATTTATATATACACATAAACACAAACACGCATACACACACAATATCTTGTTTTGAAATTGAGCAGTCATATGATGTTTTTGGGCTTTTTGGGGCAGGGGGCATGTATAATATCAGTATTTTGGGGGATCTCATGTCTTCATGCACTTGATTAACTCATTCACTGCCATTCACGAATTTATTCGGGAATTGAAAAGCATGATGTCAAGTAACATTCCCGAATTTGTCCGGGTTTTGTTTTTTTCTCGCAGGGGTGGTGCGTTTGAAGCTTCGGTCAGACCTCTGGCAATGTTTTTCCCTCCTAGAAGGGGGCAGCATTCGCCTTATGTACAGTCGACCCACTTTCAATGTAGATAACTCTATAACCAAGTATGGTCGAAATAAATTTTTTTCTGATGTAGGAAGAGAGTCTAAGGCTTCTTACGGTGCATTGAATGTTGATGTAGTCCTAAAACTCAATATTCTGTGGGTCCCGCATTTGAGTGAAAATGACAAAAATCCTGGCACTGGAGTGGACACATTTGCACATTGTCTGGAAGTGAATGAGTTAATTAATATAACTAAAATATTACACAAACATTTGTTTTATTTTTAAGGGTCATATTATCATTACATAGCATAATGTGTCTTTTTTCAACCTTCTAAAAAAGATACAGTAAAGTCTCGTTATATCGATATTCTCGGGAGTCTGAAAAAATATTGATATAACCGGACTATCGATATATCCGATCCTGCGGCATGTAAATTTTCTCCTTGCGTTCATAGAAATAGTATCATAAGAAGCAGTACTATCGATATAACCGATGTCGATATAACAAGACTTTACTGTAGTTTCGAAAAAATACTGGCAGTTTCAGACGGTTGATGTTTTATTGTTATTAATTTGACAATATTTTCATTTTCCAATATTTTCATCGTGAAAGCTTTCATTCGGGGTTTCTTTCCTTGCAAATGGTTTACTGCACATTATTTCCATCTCGACTTATCTCGATATCCCATTGACTTGCCCGCGTACACTATCTTGCCACATTATCGCAGCTGACCCACAAGCACTTCCCTGCCAATTTGCATAAATCACAGTCTACATCTGACAGTTACTAGGCAGCCGTAGCTAGAGATGCCCAGAGCTTGTGTGGAAACAAGGCTACCTATGAAAAAAAGGAAACTTGCATGCCAGGGAAACTAATGTGAGCAGTTCTCGAATTTGGCTTATCGTGTGGAAACACTGCCTGTGTACGAAGGGCAGATTTACTCCATAATTATTGAAGTTCACTATAATGTGATTCAAGTCATCTCATTGATATTTTAGCTCACTAGAACAATCAATAAATGAAGTTGAACAAGATCAAGTAGTGATGTGGCAAGTAAAATGAAAAAAAAATATGCGTGCAAGAACGACTTGGTTACATCTATCCTCGTCTGATGATGACTACATCTGAACAGAGATCAATTCAATTAGACAGTTTTAATGCATTTTCATGCAAAATGGCTGGTCTACTGGTTACCAACCCATGAAGAGTTTCCATGTTTTCCCCGTGCCTGCGTGGATTTTATCTGAGTACTCCGGTTTCTTCCCACATTCCAAAAACTCCTGGCAGACTCTAAATTGTCTCTCGGTGAGTTAATGAGCGTGAATGATTGTTCATGTGTGCCCTGAAATTGTCTGACAACCACTTCAGGGTGTGGCCCGAGGATAGCTGGGGTGGGCAGCAGATATCTGGGTTGGGCAGCAGCATGACCATGACCCTCATGAGGATAACAGGATTAGAAAATTACGTCTTTGTGGTGCAAGTTGGTATATTTTGTACACGGCCCTTTTATTGACATTTAATGTCAAGAATTATTGAACCATCCATTCGGATATTTTCCCATGGTGACTTGGAGCATGGCTACAGCTTTTGTTGATAGCTACAGATGCCAAATATTCATTGTAAGTGGGTGGGTTAAAAATGAATGAGTTGCTTTAATTGATGACTGATAATGTGGTGAATAGCAAACTAAAGTGCACTATTTGGCTGAAACTAAGAGAATCATCAGAATGATTCAGGCGCAACTACTATCTGTCCAACATGGCTTTGGTGTTGGGAAATTGAGCGGCATCCATGTATACCACATGACTGCAGCATGATTCCACTTAAAACGATATTGGCATCAAAAGCAACGATGAGTTCAGACTACAGTGGGACCGTGGCTTACGCACTTAATTGGTTCCCAGACAGAGTGTGTAAGGCGAAAAGTGTGTATCCCAAAAATTAATTTCCCATAGGAAACCATTAAAATGAGAATAATCCGTTCCCAAGTCTCCATAAAATATAATTTTCAACTAAATAAGCCTTAAAGGACAACCGACGTCACTTTTTTGTTTTTTAACTGACAGCAGAAAAACGTTTTATAGCATCTAAAATACCTAAAACACGCAGAATGATATTTTTAGTCAAATGCAAAACACCAATAAAAATGACTTAAAGTGTCCAATATCTGCAAAAAATCTAGCTGCGAATTGGGCATTTTCAGAAAGTCCCGCCCCCAGTTCGTGATGTCACGCCAAGACGTCTAGCATTGCTAGTGAATCAAAACAATTGCTTCAGATTCGGAGAATATTCTTCCTTGTTACACATCCAGTTATGAATATGATTCAAATAGTTCTGAAGAGGAAAGCATACATGTTTGCAATCGATTAAAGAATTTATTTGTGCCATTTTGAGGCAACATTGGGGGAAATCTTTCACCAAAAAAAAGAGGCACAAAATGGCGACCTCCTGTGGGCACCTCCGTTTCCACCGGCTGATAAATTCTTTATATGGTGCTTGGACGGCCTCTTCTGGCCTTCTGGCGGCTTTTGGGTGCAACACAAAGGGTCACAAGGTCCCCAGACCAAACAAGTACAGCAAAATACATTGACATGATGGAAGGACCGCTAGAATGCGTCTTTTTTACGGTAAGGGGAGGTCCTTTAGTGACGTCACGTACGGACTCGTCATCAACTCAAAAACAAGACTTCCTGAATATTCAGCGCGAGTCCTAAAACGTAAAATATAGCTATATGCGGTGGAATCTTTGTAAAATACGCTCAGTAGAAGTCATTTGAAGCCATTTTACAAATTATGGACACAACTTGTCCGGAGACGTCGGTTGTCCTTTAAAACTACAAACAATATACCTTATTCTATGTATAATAAATGTGCTATTGTATTGTAATGAAAGAAATACACTGCACTGCATAATAAAGTCGTTTTATTTACCTTTGTGATGGTCGTTGATGGCTTGATGGAATGGGGTGGCAGGTCGGAGAGAATTGCTGTTTGAAAGGAGTCACATTCCATAAGGACTGTAATTGAAGAAATAAACTGTACAGTATAATACATTTGTTTTATTTGCCTTTGTGATGGTCGTTGATGGCTTGCTGGGATGGGGTTTAGACTTCTCTTCCTGTGTTATGAAAGTCCGGTTAGGCATCTTTTTCCAAAAAAAGGCCGGGCTCATCTGCATTAAATACTTGCTGAGGAACGTAGCCTTCTTCTTTCACCATTGCGAGGATGATCCCTTGCATCAATAAACAGCGAACTTCCAGGTTGCCGCATGACGATATCAGAGTGAATTTGCCGTGCTTTCTCGGGTATAATTGCTTTATTCACACTGTCGCCGGCGAGCTGCTTTTCGTTAATCCAACTGAAGTTTTTCAACCTCTTCTATTGCCCCAGACCATTGCTTTGACAGCACGGAAACACCTTTAGCAACACACGCACCTTTAATGGCTTATTTGTTGCGAAGGATGTTCGTAATGGTGGACTTAGCATATTGCTACTGGGCCGTGAAGTCAGACAAATGCACACCTCGTTCGTGTTTCTCAATGATCTCCTTCTTCTCCTCGACTGTAATTTTGTTTTGTGTCTTCTTCGGCTGAACACGAGCTTATGGTGAGGTCTTTTTCGGTCGCATAACAGCAAAAGTATCCATAAAAAAATTCTTGAAGACGATCGACGTGTGCACTCAAGAGAAAGGGGGTGTGGAAAGGTAGGTCGGGTGGGGCGCTGTTCGGTCGGGTGCTTTGGTGTTCTTCCGTCAAAGATTACTCCGCCAGCCATGGAGGGACGGCGCTCCATGTGTTTCCCGAAAAGTAGTGCATATGCCAAGGTTTAATGTTCATAAATATAACGTTCGTTAACCGAAACATTCGCAACGCAAGTTGTTCGTAAACCGAGGCCCCACTGATAGCCCTGCCAAGGTAATTAAGCTAAATGCCCATCCATTATTACCATTGCAGTTTATATATGAAAACAAGTAAAAACAACAGAACATTACACTAGAAACAAAGGAATTGCAAAATTATTTACTTACTTACTGGACCGTTGCGTGATCATGACGTCAAGGCTGTCGATGTAGTTTGCTTCTTCTGTGGATTGACAGATGTGAACTTGATCTTCATTCATCGTGAGTTGAGGAATACTGTTGAGAAATAATGAAACATTATTATTTGTTTTGAACCTATGCAATTTTTGCCATTTCCCTCATTAGAGGAAAAAAAAATGTGGCGGCAAAAAAAAGACAAAATGATGGAGATGTGCAATGGGAGTCATCAACTCTTATGACATCATGGACATGTGGAATGTCATCAAACTTGAAAGGGAACACCATGAACCAATGGTGAAATGAAATCTGGGTTGATGATAAACAGGAAGTTGAAAACAAACTAATAAATCTACATCATTTAAAACATATCCCGGTGGAAGCAATAGGTGGCATCTGCTGCATCGTGCTGTGCACAAGTCGAACCCTGTGTTTAAATTGCAGTACTAGCAGCCATTTGACATTAGAGCAAATAAATATGCAGCCTCTTTGCATACTATTAATTCTCGATCAACTGGTCGCATGTATGTGAGTTAACCAGCATGAGATTTTTCTTTAATCTCATGACATATTTCTTTTTTTGCCAGCCGCGCTCTCACTCGCATCGTTTTATGCACAGAAGATGCCTGAGGTCACGTGTCATGCTGTGATAATATAATGTACCCATCACTGACAATGCAGCTGTTTGTACATCCCCCCTATGGACCGTCCTTGTCACTGCAACACCGGGCTGGTGGTTTACGTAACGGTAACGTGCAGAAGGGTAGCGTGTGGAACAAAAATAAAAAAAGAATGAGGGAAGGGTGGAGGAGGTTGGGTGGGAATCAAGCAAACAGTACATTGTTGTCAATCTGTGCACTCAGGATGAGTAATTTTCTTCATTTTGATGCGATTGTTTTGATGGTGCTCCTCACAGACAAATGTGTACGCACAGCTATGATGTAGAATGAGGCTAGAGGGGGGACACATCGTGCACCCATTCCATCTGCAGCCTCGAGATTAGTCATCGCCTTGAAATGACAGCTCACGAAGGATTCAGGTGGAAACTTTTAGTTGCGGTTTGACAAAATTCCCCCCACACTTTCAAACGCCCTTTTGATGTTTGCCCTCTGTTTTTTTCGCAGGCCTCATGCATCACTAGGTTTGAGAAAAACACCATCTCTGGGACAATATGAAAGGATGCCCGCGGGTGGTTCTTTGAAGCTAAACGCCACAGCCAGGCGGCCCCGTCGATAGTGTGCCACACTTGCTAACTCCATGATGATGAGGCTAATGCTGGTCCTCAGCGAGGCTGGAGGGAACACTGAGCAGCTCTTCTCTGCTTCCATCTCCGGTCAGGAGTGATGTTAAATCTTAATATTGTAGTCGCAGGCTTCAAAAGCAGGGCCTGGGAAAATCTCACAGTTATTTGCTTAACAGAGCGTGGAACATTTGGCATGCAGCAACTCAAGTAGTTCATAATGCACTCATTTCAAATTAACATTACCAAAGTCAGACGGGAGGCTCGCACAAGCCTTTGGAGAGTTACATTATGCCAGTGTTGTTATAAAATAAAATGCACCAAACACTAAGCACAGGTAGATACGCACAGTAGGGCCCCGCCTGCACCTGACCTGTTGTTCGTCGTTTTAATCAGTGGCAGTTAAAAGGACTCACGGCACGACCATTCAGTGTTGGGTCATTGTTTGTTCCACCCTGTCATGTTGGTTTCACCTTGTCATGTTTTTACTCATGGTTTTGTGTGCTCCTTTGGACCTTTTTGTTATGATGACTTTGTTGTTTGAGATTTTGTTCCTGACGAGTTCATTTAATACAATATGTCAAATACATCCTGCTCCTGCCGGCTTTTTTGGGGTCCACCACCACCATCACCACCTTGCAAATTGTGACAGTGAGATGTATTCAGCGGAATGAGTCCGCAGAGCAGAGGGTGTCATTGGGTGTCATCAGCAGTTTGCAGCAGAGAAATGGAACAGGAAGAATGCAACCGAAAATAATGCAAAAGTCACAGGAAGGCACAGAAGTGGACGAAAATCCTAAATGGATGTGAATGCTGACCTTCAACTCAGGTTGTGTCAAAAGGAGTAAAAAAAATTGAATATGCTAACATTGAACACGGACGTCCAGTGTGCATCGAGACAGAGTCAAGTTGGACATATGAGATGTTGGCCAGGTCGGAATTCTGAAATCTTGAACCCCAAGGTGGTAATGTCTATTTGCATTGAAGAGCAATTGCTGACCATGTAAGACTTAACTGGAAGGGCATCACACACACACACACACACACACACGCACACACACAGACACACACTCTTTAAGGGACCTGACAAATCTGTATGTTATGATGGTAATTTGTTGCAACCATTTCCAAGAAAATGGCCACCAAGTAGTATGTGTAAGACAGTATGAACATACAGTATAAAGAAGTAATAACCTGAACATGCAAAACAGAATGTCAATTGCAAATATTAAGAAAAAATGATTGCATAAGACATGGAAAAAAAACAACTCTGGCGTTGCTAAATCATCTCAGACAACATTCAGTCAGCAAATGTGAGCAGCCATAGGGAAATGCCAGTGTCGCAGACGAAGCCAGCTGTCATCAATTTTGGGTGTGCTACACCCCGAAGCCGTCTACGATCACAGGGATGTTATTCGCTTTGATTTAGTCGCCATTTTTGAACAAGGCATTAAGAACATGTCTGTTTTGTTCTACGCTCTGTCTGTCGATGTGGCTGCACAATTAACGCTCAAAAAGTAAGTGGCTTACAGTTTTATAGTGATTCCGCTATCCTCCCTTCAATCCCACAACATTGACAACTGTCAAAGGCACACAGAGTACAAACAACACATTGCTCTGAACGCAATTATTTGTCTTTGTTTATGTTAGTGTTTTTTTTTTAACGCATCAGAACCGTTGAGATGTTGTGTTGACTCTCATACGGGTGGAAAAAAAATATCCCCGCTGGGATGCTTTGGCATTCAGAATAGTGGCGCCATACGGCATGAAATCACACACTGATGCCATGAGGCATTTACAAAGGTATTTTCTTTTATGACACTGGCGGAAGTTCTTCAATTAATATCTCCCCTCCTAATGGGTGATAACTGGAGTTGCACGAAGACAAACAGTGTGCCATGCCGTGGGACACTGTGTGCCCATGGCACTGCCATGGGCACATATCGCTGACAAACACTTTAAAAGTGTCATTTTTCTCAACAGTTATTACTGTTGAGTATTTAGAGCTATTTGATCATTCAACTAATGAAAGATTTTTGTTTTCTCCTTGGCAACTTTCCTGGACTGCTTTCTTCATGATATCTATATTTCATAAGCACTTCTCACCATTACCACCCTCCTCCGCCTCCTTCTATCCGAGCTCTTTTTCGTGCCACTACAGTTGACTGCACAACAGGGAGCAGCTTATATTCTCGGCTCCTCTTAATTATTAAAGCCTTCGTCAACGCCTCGTGGCCTAATCCATCCACACTATTTGAGACAGTGAATGAAAAGTTAGCAGGTTTTCATTGAGGGGATGTTGTTGGTACTTATCATCTTTCAGCAGATGTTATCCGTCAAAAAAAACCCTCAAATAACACTACTCACAGGCATGCTGTATATTCTTTATCCTATATGACTAATATTATTGGGACTTACCGAAGCGTGGCAGTTTCCATGTTTATCCATTTGTATTGCACTGCCCCCAGGTGAAGCAAGTGGGCAACATATGGAGTAATAGAAATTATCCAAAGAAGAAAAAAAAATATGACAAAAACTTGTTTAACTTTCCATTTAACAATTTAATCGCTGTATGTTTTTTTTCAATAAGGAACAATTTGGAATATTTTTGTTCTTTTCGATGGGTGTCACACATTAATGGCACTTTCATTCATTTCAATGGGGAAAGCTGATTTGAGATGATTTTTTTTAGTTACAAGCGCTGACACACAACTACTGTATGTTCCGGTATATAAGATGCACTGGAGGAAAAGGCGCAACTCCAATGAATGAAAAAAAGTTTTCCAAATATAATATATAAATATATACATGTTTTGCAAATATAAGGCACACCACATTATAAGGCGCTACAGTATAGGCTGGGGTTATGCACTACTTCTGCTACAGGGGGAAATGGAGTAGGCCAGTAGGGGGATGCTGACATTAGTTGCGAGACCTGTTGCAGCTCAATATAACTTTGCATATACGTACATGTAAAGCGCACCTGCGCATTACGTGCAGGGTCATCTTTTGAAGAAAATTAATGCTTTTGGGTGCTCCTTTTACACCGGAAAATACGGTACTTCAACATGTATCTCAATGCAAAACTGTACAGTATTAACTTCGGTGGTTATACATTCTAAGATTTGTTGAAATCGGCCATAATGTTGACATTTTTCAAATAATTTGTTATTCTGTCCTTAAAATTGACCGACCCACAAAATCTAAATGTAATCCGGACCCAAGTGCATCACACACCTATTCATCCGTCTCCTTGTATTTTATTTATTGCATTCTATTTGTGATTGTACCTATGCTTGTCTGTGTCTGTAAAGTGTCCTTGAGCTTTGAAAGGTGCTTAAAATGTAATGTATTATTATTATTGTCGATTGCCGGCTGAAGAAGTCTTTTCATTGATGGACCGCTCCTGTACGACTGAGAGCTTACAAAGACAAATAAATAAATAAATAAATACAAAAATAAATAATAAATAAATATGTAAGAATGAAAAGGCTAGTGCGCGCTTGAGTACATTTGCATTTAAATACCTTAACTAGTGCATGTGCAAAAATGACGCAATGCCACAAAAAAATCATCTTAATATGTGTGCAGTTTACAAATGTCCTGATGTAAATTTGCTGAACGTGTCAAAACCATTTCGTCACTGGTGCTCGTACTTCAAGAGGTCGGGTGGGGGGGGCTGTATTCTCACTTATGGGGTCCTCAGCATGGCCTCGGACTTTGCTATGGTCAAAGCTTATTGATTTTGAACAGTGTTCAATGAGACAACAGGCAACTCAGTCCAAAAGACACCACGCCACAGACAGGCTTTGGCTTTGTTCCACCATGTATTCATCGCATGGAGGTGGAAGTGACGAAGCAGGATTTGTCCAGTAAATGACTGTCTTTCCATCTGGCATTGTGGCCCTCGTGTATGAGTGCTCACCTTCGAGAAAGAAGCAGCACAGGGCAGCCATTGCAGCATCACAGTTCTGCACAGAGGGGTGCTTCGGCCTTCGTGTGATCTGCGAGTGTATGGTGGGAAAGTAGAGCAAGTAGTCTTTAATGCGCATGTACTATACAATATATCCTTTTAATCAGAAAGCCCCCGCACATGCCCACCCACCCGGCGGCAGTTTGGGATGCGAATGACAGAGAGCCAGCACAAAGCTAATTCCGCCCCTGTCATATCTGATCGTCTCTTCGCTGGCAAACGAGCGGCAGTAATGATGTGAGCCCGATGGCCCGTTGCACATTTGCAGGGATAATGTTTGACTGAAATCAATCTGTGTTAATATGCTGGTTGGGGGTTACTGAAAGGGGATTTGGATCTGAAGATACTGGTTTTGTACGGCTAATGTTTTAAATGGAATGATGTTTCTTTGGGAATATAAATGATTCAGTTGTATGAAAGTCTGCTTGTAGTCTGATCTCCATCAATAATATTTGTCACGTTTTGCAAGGTGGTGATGGCAGGTGCGGATCTCAAAAAGCAGGCAGGAGGGAGCAGGAGGTTGTGTTTGACAAATTGTATTAAAATAAAGTCAGCAGGAACAAAATCTAAAACATCAAAATCGTCAGAACAGAAAAAATACAAAGTATCAAAAGAAAAAGAAGACTAAAATTCCACCAAGGTGAAGCAAACGCATGCTCAGCATACAATGCATACAATTGCATACAAAACATACAACAATGACCCGACAGTGAATGGTCGTGCCGGGAGTCCTTTTGAGTGTCACTGATTGGGAACGACCAGCACCTGCGAGGCAGCAGGCAGGGCTGACAGCGCTACCCGTTGGTCGCCAATCCGAACGTAGCAGTCCGCCACTGATCGGGACGACCAGCACCTGTGCAAGTGCAGGCGGGGCCGACAGGGCCACCCGTTGGTCGCCAACCAAATCATGACAGTACCCCGCCTTCAAGGGACTGCTTCCAGAAGTCCCAACAGTCTCCCAAAAGGTCGGCAACCGTTGCCTCTCCAGCATATGATGGGCGACGGCCTGATGGGAATGGGACTCGGCCTGAAGTGGACGTGGACGCAGCACGGATCGTCGTGGGCGTGAGTGCGATCCATCTCGCACGTTCACGTGACGACGCATGCCGCGACGTGGACGTTGCACTGCCAGGCGCAGAGTGGCCCCCCGAACGGCCGTATGGGAACGGGTCTTAGTATGGACGTTACGGCTCGTCGAGTGACTCAATTCAAACTCGACGCAGCGTGGGCTAACGTGGATGCGAACTGCCCGGCACCGGGGAAACGAGACCAGTCCATAGCAGCTCCGGGATCCAGCGGTGAGTGGGGTCTCGGAATGACGTGGACGTTGCACGGCTCGTCGTGGATGTGACTCAAATCAACATGCACGACGACAGTGTGGCTGGACGTGGGTGTGCACTACCAGACACCCAGTGTCACCCTGGATGGCCACCTGGAAGGAGGTCTTGGCCGGACGTTGCCGTGGACGTTACGGCTCATCGAGTGACGCAATTCAAACTCGACGAGGCGTGGGCTAACCTGGACGTTGCACTGCCAGGCACAGGGTGGAAATGAGACCGGTTCGTTGTACCTGCGGGATCCGATGGTTGGTCGGGTCATTCTGTCACAGTTTGCAGGGTGGTGATGGCGGGTGTGGATCCCAAAAAGCAGGCAATTTGTGTTTGACAAATTGTATTAAAATAAAGTCAGCAGGAACAAAATCTAAAACATCAAAATCGTCTGAACAGAAAAATACAAAGTATCAAAAGAAAAACAAGATTAAAAGTCCGCCAAGGTGAAACAAACACATGCACAGCATACAATGCATACAATTGCATACAATTGCATACAAAACATACAACAATGACCCGACAGCGAATGGTCGTGCCGGGAGTCCTTTTGAGTGTCACTGATTGGGAACGACCAGCATCTGCGAGGCAGCAGGCAGGGCTGACAGCACTACCCGTTGGTCGCCAATCCGAACGTGGCAGTCCGCCACTGATCGGGAGACCAGCACCTGTGCAGGTGCAGGCGGGGCCGACAGCGCCACCTGTTGGTCGCCACCCAGATCATGATAATACGTATTATGGTTTGATATCCCAAATATCATCATTTAACATATGTATCATGATTGCATTATATTTACAAATATTTTTCTCATCCAACTTGACTATAGACATCAGCTTGAGCAATATCTTATCGGCTCAACGAGTTGCACATTTAAAGGACAACCGACGTCACTTTTTTGTTTTTTAACTGACACCAGAAAAACGCTTTATAGCATCTAAAATACCCAAAACATGCAGTATTATATTTTTAGTCAAATGCAAAACACCAATAAAAATGACTTAAAGTGTCCAAAATCTAAAAAATTGAGTTGCGAATTGGGCATTTTCAGAAAGTCCCGCCCCCCTTTCGTGACGTCACGCCAAGACGTCTTGCATTGCTTGTGAATCAATACAATGGCTTCAGATTCGGAGAATATGCTTTCTTGTTACACATCCAGTTATGAATATGATTCAAATAGTCCTGAGAAAAGCATACATGTTTGCAATCGATTAAAGAATTTATTTGCGCCATTTTGAGGCAAACGGGCGGGGGGGTAATGTCTCACCCAAGAAGAGGCAGAAAAATGGCGACCAGCTCCGTTGAGGAAATGAATCAGCTCGTTTCCACAGGCTGATACTATCTTTCCATGGAGTTTGCCTGTCTCGGCTGGCGGCTTTTGGGTGTAAGACATGGTTTAAAACAGTACAGCAAAATACATTAAGGTGATGGTAAGACGCAACAATGCGTCTTTTTTACGGTGAGGAGGCGGTCCTTTTCTGACGTCACGTACGGACTCGTCACCAACTCAAAAACAAGACTTCCTGATATATGCGGTGGAATCTTATAAAAATACGCCCAGTAGAGGTCATTTGAAGCCATTTTACAAATTATGGACATAACTTGTCCGGAGACGTCGGTTGTCTTTTAATCAATACGTTCACAGTGGTCACATCTGATGTTATTGTAAAACAGGCTGGGGTGAATTTATTGTTATCTACGAGGTGGCAATTTTATTTACTGGTTGAGTCTAAGTGTGAAAACTATGCAAAGTGTTAGTGTGCTGTGATCTGACGAGTCCATGTTCAAATTAGTTTCGGAAATTATATATATTTTTTCCTCCAATACACGATTAAAATGTTCATGTTTTCAAGTCATCTTCAAAAATAGGCATATGCAAATTAAAATAAAAACAATTACAAGAAAACTGAATCCCACTGACATTTTTGCCTGGTGATACTTTTATACTATTTATGTGCTGACAACACTGGAGGAAGAGTTAATAAGTATTTATGCAGAAATATAATACTGTTTGATTCAAAACACGTTTAAAATATTTTTTTTATTTCAAGATTACATCTTTCGCTAGTAATAAGATAATCATTCAAAAGATTGAAATCACCATATTACATTTTCATTATTTAAGTGTGAGATTGGCCAGTAAATGAGGAGTTCCATGCTAAAACAGGAAGCATCTGTTATTCACACTAATTTGGCTTTCATTCTGCTCTGTGGATTTAACATGAGAGCAACTAACAACGCCGTAAATTATACATTTCACCAGCTCAGGACGATATTTTTCACAGTCTGAGCGGAAATATGAGCAAATCTTTTTTATTCACGCCAGTCGTGTTTAATGAATCACGAGGAGATTGCTCTCTCTGCTCCCATTAATCACAGCTTCTCTGCTGCTGATTGAAGAGGCTAATATGAACAGGAATACCAATGAGCGCAAGGGGGAGAACATGCATGCTCGCTAAAAAATGGCAGAATAACTCAAGTGTCGGATAAGCAGCGTGCAATCCAAAACTGATCCTGTCTTGTCATTTTTTTCGATGACGAATAAAGTTAATCAAAATTTGGTTGGCTTGCCCTGTGATATGCAGAGACTCCATCAAATCACCGTGTGCCCACAAGAGGCAATTTGATGTCGGGCTGCAATTGAAAAAGTATGGAAATGAGTTACGATGGTACTTTTGGAAGAGGAATGCAAAGTCAAATCCAAAATAAAAAAAATGCTTCACTATTGAAGAAACATGGGCAGAACTCTTTATTGAGGGGGTATTTTGTTCACAAAATGTAATTGTTTCACTAGGAGTCTCTTCGTGTTTTGGAAATAAGACTTTAAAAAACATTAAAACGTTAAAAGATGAAACAGTGCCGATGGAAATCTCATTGTTTTCAGTTGCAAATACGTAGTATGGAACACAATCTCATTCCAACAGTAAGGATAAAGAAGGTATGATCGGGAAAACTGTAGCTTCCAGTAAGTAGCTGTTTATATTATATATTTTTTTAACCAGGGAGCATAAATTGAGGGAAAGTCTGCCAGTTAACCTTCTGTCAAAAATTCTGACCATATTTATCATTTTAGCTAGATTTTGCAGTTGTGTAAAAGAGCTAAATGTGGTACCCAAAGTAGGAGAAACAGTGACAATTGAACATCAATACTCTTAAAAGTGCACAATTTGTGATTCGGCTCTAACCAAACTAAAAGTATTATGTTGTGCTTGTGTCCTTAATTATTTGTCCACTTTGATGCATTTTTGTAAGAAGCTACTGGTGTTGGTGTAGCAGCAATTGTAAAATACCAAGATACCTCTTATATAAGACTTCAGAAAATATTATATTTTATGTTCAAAAACGTGACTAGGAACACTTACTTTTTTAGCACTGTTAGCTCGTAGCTAACACCAGCAGCGAACATTGATGACGTAATCTTTACTTGAATTCCAGGCTCTTCGTGGTATTGAAGAACTCTTCGGGACAAACAGGAATACAGTGTACAAATTTTACTGCAAAAAAAGCATACCATGGTTGTTTTTCTTATGATTGGTACCTGCTAACTAGGACGAATTATTAGTTGCATCCCACAAAATGAATGGATCTATAGTACTGTACAATGCACGTTGTTCAAGACAGAAAAGTATTGTTCTCCCCGTCGGGGAATCGAACCCCGGTCTTCCGCGTGACAGGCGGAGATACTGTCCACTATACTAACGAGGAGTGGCAACAACACGGCGATTTTATTTATTCTTATAATTTATTCCGAGACAAACTGTTCTGGTATTCCAAGATTACATAATACAATACTGTTTGACAAACGTAAAATACTGTACAACTACTACTACTCTACGACAAATTCCATTGGTAACGCTGGGGAAGCTAAATCATTTTCCCTCGTCCTCACCAGCACGGACGTCGTGCTCGTTTTATCCACTGTACGCTGGTCGACGTTGCTTGGCGCTATTTTCACTGACTCTTTATACTCGAGAGATAACAAAAAATACAAAACTAAAACTCCACTATAAATATTATTAGTTGTACTTTTTCACAAACGGCCAGGTACCTAAACAGGCTCCCACTCCCTCTCTTTTTAATACCCACTAAAATTAACAAAAAGATGTGAAATCCTGAATTTATGACCCAAATATTGCAAGACTGCTCTTATTTTATTTTGTTATATATTTTTTTTAAATATACGTTATACGTTGGTATGCATTGAGTCATTCGGGAATAAATGATTACATATTGTATCCCTCCCACTCTCGAAAATTTTAACACACAACCTACCTCGAGTTGAGTACACACACACAATTCAATCATACTGTCACTCACATCTGCCACCCATGTTCATGACAGAATCACAGCGTCAACCTCACCACGCCCACCCCCAAACATAGCCTCACAATTTTTTTATACATGCTAACAAATTTGTTGCTGGGAAAACCTGCATTTTGCATCGTCTTACAACATTCTCTGAAAGATGGAAGTGTCGCATTGCAGGCGGCAAGCATCCACATCAATAAAGGGTTGTGTCTGTCTGCTTTCATAGGGGGATTAAAACAGCTAAAATGCATAAATAAAGACTTCCACATGTAAACAACAACATTAAAAATAAAATTTAAAAAGCAGAATTCGGATTCTTGAAACATAGTTTACCCAGTTGGAATCATTGGATGCGGCTGTATATGGGCACCCAGAAACCAGCAGATGGGAGTGAACGTCATGCGGGCTTTGCCAAAGCTGATGGGACCTGACAGGACTGCAAAAGAATTAAAAGAAGAAAAAAACAGCAGTGGTGCTGCTTCCACTACTGAGGCCTTCGTGGGAGAGACATGCATCTCATTAAGATGCATACTATCCCTCTGCTCCAGTGTCTTGTAGTTAAAATTTCAAAAAAAATGGGTGCACCCACTTTAAATCCAGTAAGTCACTGTCAAAGAAAAGAAATTGAAAAAAGAAAGGTAAAGATCCCTACAAATAGGGGTGGTGAATCACTTAGGATTTGAGATCAGTGCAGCTTTTGATTTGAAGACAAAGATTACATTGGAAATCTTGATTTGTCACATCAACTATGAGGATGTTTACCCACCTCACAATCAAACAATTTATGGCCTGACCGATATTCTTTATTTTAGGGCCAATCTTCATTATGATTCGTGACATGAAAAAAAGATAACCAATACCTAGACTCAAGTATTTCAAATTAATATAAAATGCATTGATGCAGTATATAAGCAATACTGTATACTTTATTGAATTACGGACAAAATATTTACGCATGATCCCCTTTCATGTTAAATCATATTTCTTCTCCTGTATTATTGCTTTTGTTTTGAAATAGTGACTTCTAAATAAAAGGAGATAATTCTCTTAAATGTGAGATCGTGTCAAACGTAACAGAGGCATATTTTAACTGAAATCAATATTTATTTTTTGAAATTCCACCAATAAATGTGTGTCCACATTTCCATCACGAAAAGGCCGCATTTTCAAACAAAATGCATCATGTTGTGAGACTTGTGTATTTTTCTTGAAATTATGGCAACCTTCCAGTTTTTAAAGCATTCAACAAAAGAGACATTTACATGTAGATGCACCACGATCAAAAGAGAACCGAAAAACAGTCAGCTTTTATCCGGTCTTTTTTTTTTTCAAAATGCATCCGCGAGGACATCATCAGTTGCCTTGTCACCTCACCATAATAACACAACTTGTGTACGCGGAGAGAAACAAGCCATTACAAGTGCATTTGTTACAAGGGAGTTCACACTTGATCACAGCAATGAACACTTTTGTTGTCAAAGCAGGAAGGAAGATATTCATTGCTTAGAATATCTTGTTTTCTATCCTTTCACTCCCACCCCAACCCCATCCCTCTTCAATTGCTGCTGTGGACTGCAAATTTCCCCATTGCGGGACGAATAAAGGTATTCTGATTCTGATTCTGATTCTGATTCAACAGAGGCCCTGAAGGAAGTCATGGAACCTTATCAGGGCTTTCTTTATTTGGCACATACGAACCACACTTGGGACTCTCTCGATGCTGACACTGCAAGTAGAGTACGGCGTAAAATTGCCTGTAAACAGAGGCAACAAAGGTGCCGTGCACTTCACTTGCTTGTCTGTGTCGCCTATGTTGTATTATATAAGATATTGGGGGAAAAATTGCTTTTTAATTGGATTGGATTGGATTGGATTGGATATGCCTTTATTAGTCTCACAGTGGAGAAATTTACATTTCACAGCAGCAAAGTGATGAAAGGAATGAAAGTAGAATAACAAAATACATGAGCTGCTGGAAAGGCAGCCACTCTCGCGGCGCCGTCTTGAAGTCAAAATAACAAAAAAAAACCTAAATAACAAATAATATGACAGCACAGAGACAATATGACAAAACAAAGACACAGAGAGACATTCATTCTTCAGGACTTGCTGTACCCTCTTTGTGATGATATGAAGCAGTTCTAGATGAAAGAGGAGAGGATCAAAGCGTCTTTCCACCAGTGGATCAGGGACATCATGGTGGAATGTGCACGTCGACTACAAGCTAAATGTTGAAAGCAAACACGCAGCTGTAGCATCCATTGACGAAAAGAGATTGTCTCACATCTCCTGTTCCACATAAATCTGCTTCAATTCCAAGCCGCAACAGTTCCACATACGCATCGGCGCTCTGCGCTGACGCTCCTTTCTTCTTATCGCGGGCTCCTCAAGCCATGCATCCATCCAGCCGCAGACTGCCAACAGCACTGACCTTCCACTGAACAAAGCGGGGCTGTGAAGATGCTGCCCATTACAGGCGCAAAAAAGCACAATGGCCCCTTTGGTGTCCAGCGATGTCAGTCGAATGGCTCCGACATTGCTCCCATTCAAAAACAGTACTGGCATATTCATGCTGCCACAAAGGCGCAACCGCTCAGCACAGTCTCCTCCTTGATGAATGTCGTGGTCAAAAATGCTGAAAAACAATCTGTATCCGTTCCACACGATGCACAACAACACAAAGTGACAAAAGAAAACACAAAACAAGACAAAATCAACCAAAAAAAGCAAGGCTCATGAGAGCACTTGCTGAGGCTGCCTACTCGGGCGCCATCTTGGGACTTGCTTCTATACAAATAGTTTGGGGTCGCTTGAGAACCGGTGCAGCTGTTAAGTGTTAAATTAAACAAAAACATGTATTATTCTAATGTTTAAAATGTGAATGCAAGTGAGACATGCTGCATTTATGTTTTCAAATAAATATTCTACTTTATTCAAAACAATATTTAGTGTAATTACATTCCAATAAAATATACAGTAAAGTCTCGTTATATCGATATCGGATATATCGACAGTCCCGGTTATAGCGATACTATTTCTATGCACGCACGGAGAAAATTACATGCAAACAAGGTCGGATATATCGATAGTCCCGGTTATATCGATATTTTTTCGGACTCCCTTGAATATCGATATAACGAGACTTTACTGTACATAATTTATCCGTTTCTGCTTCCATTCAATAGACATTGTGCTGCTCCTTCCAATGTATGTTTCTCTGCCACCCAAGGCTAGTATAATACAGATCCATGGATAAAAAGGGAGCCCATCAAAACTCTGGGTCCCACACTCATATTAGTGCATGGGTGTCAAACTCATGGCCTTGAGGTCAAATCGGGCCATCACATTGTTTTATGAAATCAATTCATATGGATCAGCAGTTTCCATGATCCTAGATGAAATCTGTACCATGTGTAGTAAAAACAGCCTTGAGATGTTGCAAGATTGTGTACACCCTCTTTACAAGAACTTGAACAATCGTGGAAGAAACTATTATCCTTGAACTTTTTATTTCATGAGTAGGAATACCAATTTATTTCCCTTTCCATGATATAGCATTTACAGTAAAGTCTCGTTATATCGATATCGGATATTGGATTTGCCTTTATATATCGATAGTCCCGGTTATATCGATACTATTTCTATGCACGCACGGAGAAAATTACATGCAAACAGGGTCGGATATATCGATAGTCCCGGTTATATCGATATTTTTTCGGACTCCCTTGAATATCGATATAACGAGACTTTACTGTATATCTTAAATTTTTGCTGTTAAATAAAAGTATTAAAAAATGGCTCGTTGATCTTAGTGCAACTAGTAAATCGGCTCAAGCAACAGCAGGTTGTTTTGCGTCCTTGGAAGCTCTCAGTCGTACAGGAGTGGTTCATCGATGAAAAGGTTTCTTCAGCCGTCATCTGTACTTATTTGAAGGTCTCGGCCGTTTGGCTCCTCATCCGAAAAGCTTCGCCAGCGAACTAAAGTTGTGCTGGTAGCTCTGACCCTATATATATTTTTAATGTACAGAGGTGGCAGTGCCAGGCCGCTGCTTTGATATGTCCCTGCTCTAAGGTTGGGGGAGCAGTGGACTACTCACCAAAGCTAATCTGATTACTTCTTTTGTCCTGTATGATTATGTACTATGACGGGCCCTGATTGCCGCATTCACTCTGGTATCACCTCATCAGCATGACTAAGCCTACATGGTAACAATCTAAGAAGTCAGTTGTAGGCACGATCCAAATTAAACCTCAAACCACCATGGCGATTTAGTGAAGGGTTTTGCTGTTTTACAAAAATTGCTTCCCTTTCAAGCCATCTATTTTCTTTCACTAAGATTTTAACCTAGCAGGTTGTTATAGTAAAAAATGGTTGCTACTTGTCGGTGGCATAGGAGTATAAAGGCGGGCTCACTTGATGATTTAAACCTGTCAGAGATGTTCGATTGGACACCGTGGACGAAGGCTCGGGCCCAGAAAGATTCTTTTCCTGCTGGCAGGAGACATAGCCATTCATGACAGACGTCTGAATTCTGCAGCCCTCTGCCAAGCTATTTATTAAGAGTATATGCAAATGTAAGTGATACATAGTTTTCTTGATTACAATACCACGCCCCTGGAACGTTCTGAGCCCCAACAGCTGTAAGCAATAAAACATTGTCTTTTCCGTGAGCTGATAAATTTGTAACATGGCTAATGAGCTCTTCCTGTGCAGGATGTTCAAGTCGTAAATAACTTCAGTGATAAAGGAGTATCCCAAGTCCTAAATTCTGTGCAATGCCCTAGATGAAGCTGACAGTTTAACTTGTTTCTGTTGAACTGATTGACCCCAGGTTGTCTGTGCTTCAATTGTTTATTCGAGTCACACATGTTGACTAAACATATAACAGCATGAAACTTTTAAATATGATAGCTTCTTATTCTGTCTAATCTCTATCAAAACCACAGCATTGCAATTGGAACGTGTAGACAACGAAAATTCTAGACCATTCGGATAATTTACAGAAAAGCATGTCAAACCCGTTACAGAGATAACTCACACGTACTTTAAATTATGATAGGATAAAAAGTATAAGAAGTCTGGAAAAGTGTATCATCCAACACTCCTAATCATGTTTGTCCCTTTCCACAAACGTATTACACCAGTCACCCACTTGTTCTTTTTTAATGAAATCACAGGAGAGCAGACTCATTCCGCTCGCCCACTCCGACAAAGGAGGGCGACGAGATAAGAATGTTGAGTGAGAGACGTGCTAAAGTGAAAAGAGACAAAGACAGGCAATGGCAAGAGACTCCTGGGATGAAGTGCAAGGGCTGCGGCGAGAGGAGCTTAATTTCCCAGCACCATCTGTTAGCAGTGGCTGGCTTTTGAAAGCTCCACTTGTGTCAAACCTCCCACAACCGCACGCCAGTGGAGCACCGCTCACCCCCACTTCAGATGAGATGAATGAATCCACCTGCCTCTTTTCTAGGTCATCATGAATTTAGTTTCGGTACAAATGGCAGGTAAATTGTGTTGTTTTTTTCCCCTCATATATCCATTCTTTGCTTCATAATCAATGAAGGGAGGAGGGATAAGGGGAGGGTGTTGACAGTCTAACCCTTTCAGTTGTAGTGCAGGCCTGCAAAATTATCTTTGATAAACAGTCTGTTTAATCTGATCCGTCTGCTATCGATTGATGATGAGCCCACAAGGGGGACTGGGTGTATAGTATATTTATAGTGTACATACTTGGGGCTTTGTTTCTATTGGGTAAAGATCAGGTGGCATGGAGGAATCTCCATAGATTAACATTTCATCATTCACCAATACATACAAGGTTCGAAAAGAGAATATGAGGCCAACATTGAGGATTTGAATCGAGGTGTTGTGTGGATCAGATAGCGGGCCAGGATTTGTATCACATGATTTTGGGAGTACAGTCAATTGACAAGGCAAAAGTATTGTCACACTCTGCTGATGGTGTACATCAGCAGAGTACGAGAGAATATGTTAACATATCAGGCATTTCTGTCACTCTCAAAGTTGTTTTAATTTTCTTGTTTTGAAGAAGTTCATGTCCCAACAGTGTATGATGTTACGGTGGCTTATAAGAAATATGTGCACACCTTTCAGGAATAAAAGGTTTCATTATTTATATTTTCAAACACCCACTTGACAGCTGCATTATTTTTGTGGTGACTGGAACAGGATGAGTAGTTAAAAACAAAACAAAAACAGAGTGATAAGTTGTTCTCCCATTATTAAAGAAAAACTCAAATTGTATTATCTACCCATCCATTTTCCCTGAGCCTATCTGAACCGTCTATGGGCAGTATGCAAGGGACACCCTCAACCACTTGCCAGCCAATCGCATGGCAGACAGACATAAAAACCATCCATGCTCACAGTCACAAGGGACAATTTTGAGTGATCAATCTATCGGCAGTGCATGTTTTTAGAATGTGGGAGGAAACCGGAGTACACGGAGAAAATTCACGCAGGCAAGGGGAGAGCATAAAAACCCCACACCGGGACATTGGCACTGGAACCCACTGCGCACTGTGAGGTTTACGCACGAACACCCCCCCCCCCCCCCCGATTGTATTAGGAATTTACAAATTGGGCAGAAATTTGATCTGTATGCGTGCAATGCCTAGATTTATTTCTAACATCCTACAGCAAACCTTCAGCGGCTTCGACAAGAGCCCCTGAATAAGATGTCACAAAGCAGTGGGTGGGCGGCGGTGGGGACCCACAGTAGACAGCCGTTCCTTGGCATTTTCATGGCTTAATTTTAACATTCTCTTGGGGCGTATTGCCATGCTAATTTGTTAAGAAGGTCACTGTGGAGAGGAGGCAGACGACTCTGTTGCAAATGGTGTTTAGAATTGAGGAAAGGTAAAGCGCAGGTAAAAGGTTGAGCCTGGTGGTGTGCTTATGCAAAGTATCCCTCCGGGGGTTTAACTGCATGAATTGGTGATGGCGGGTAAGCGTGTATTCTAGTAGAATACGGTTAAGGGAGTCACTGTGTGGTCACTTGAGCTATTGCAGATATCGGTGCAGTCGTGAGGCGTTTGGACGCGTTTTTGGAAAGTGCCTCAGTCTAATTAGTAATTCGGTAGTAATGTCCCATGTGCTGCAAATGTTTGCATGATAAACACTTTCAGGCCAAAAAAATATAAAAGTAACTAAGTTTTCCTTTTTGCATCGCGTGACATTCTGTGCAAACTAATTTGTTGTGTGATGTTCATAACCTCAAACTGCAGTTGAAAAACAGGAGCAAGGTCATACCAACCGAAACATGAGTGACAGGGCAACTTTTAGATGAAGTATCTTTGCAAATGACTGAAAAGAATCTATTCGAAGATATTTTTTTCTCCAAACTTTTATTTGAGAACAATATACAAGAACATCTTGAGCACGAGGACCATCCCTGGCTGATTGAGCTCACTAGAGAAAAAGAAGGGAGAAAAAAGGAATAAAAAAGAGATTATTCTCAATTGAAAACATACTTTTGTTCTGGTTAAACATTTGAGTTGAATTCCAAACTGATGCCTATAGAGTATATATAAAGTAAAACATTATGACACCCAGAACAAGTGTTTCTTTGCGGTAAGAAAAACAAATAAGTGGGTTTGAGTCAAAATGCACCAAACTCAACAAAAACAAAGATGCCTGCACTCCACATCATTAACTCAAGTTCTAAAGCACACCGGGCATGTGTCAATTAACACGTAAGCTATTGTTGAGTACGCTTGACTACAGCAACAACAAATGTCTCACAACATTGGAAGAACACCTTACAAGGGATTGGAAACAACACCAGTGAGGGAGGACACAACTAGTAGGTAAAACCATCATACTATCGAGGAAAGTAGGTGTGGCATGCGCGGAACAAGTCGAGTGTGAGACTTTTGGATGTGCAACAAAGTGGCACCCCATGCTTGAGCATTATACCTGTACACTGACACATCATTTCTGCATGAGTATTCCATGGGAGGCAAAGTCGGGAACAAAAAAAAAAAAAAAAAAAAACAAATCAATAAAAATAGAACACAATTATGTTATCAAATTGAAAGTTCAGAAAGTGATTGTTGGCTTAACAAGTAAGCTACAAATGTTGACAAACCAAGTGAGTTGCATCTCTTAAGAGATGCCGCTAAATTTAAATCATTATTAAAGAGTTTGTGCCAAAGCCAAGTTTGTATGATCACTTCTGAAGCGGGCCTTTTTCAGACCAGTAACATTGGTGGCTCTATAAAAACAGTGAAGTTGAGTTGGACATCAACACAAAGAGTTGGGGGTGATGCTGGCTTCAAAACAATTGTCAGTCAGATAATTGTTTTCCTCATCACATCAGACACTGGCACTGACATTGTTCATCACGGCAGGCGGGATTCTGTGTTGCCAAATGAAAGCGCCAATGTGCTGCTTGGTTTGATTCTGAGCAAAAGACTAAGTTTGCAATTTTGCAGGACCGCTGGAAAAGAGGTTGGTGGTGTTGTTCAAACTAATTTCAGCAAATAAATTGGGAAAAGAGATTTGAATTTATTACAGGTAGTGACTATTTTTAGCTTGATATTACACGATTGTGTCAAACAACAATTGTCCGTCTGCTTTTGGTTGCTGAAATGGCAGTGATATTTTTCGTGTGGCAAACTGGTTATTAAAAAAATACTGTACGCATCGACTTCTTTTAGGTGGGTTGGTGGAAGTTAGCTATGATGCAACACTGGAGGATTAGGTGCACAAGGAGTTAGCTATTGAACATTGATTTACCTTCTATGGCAGGGGTCGGGAACCTTTTTGACGAAGAGAGCCATAAAAGTAAAATATTTAGAAATGTTCTTCAGCGAGAGCCATGCGTGCGCGTGCCCACACGCAAACACGCGCGTGCGCACACACACGCAAACACGCGCGGTCACTTTTCAACAAAATATCAGAATGGATTATTTAAACTAACTTTGTGATAGTACTCACTGTTAACATTAATGTTTTTCCGTTGCTCGTAATGAGTAAAAATCCAGGTAAACGATCGGAATGAAATTCAACTTGCCGGTCCGGACGCGGAGTTACTGCTAGCTAGCCTGCGCACGGCTCATAAGCTTCCACACTTGCTACCTGCAATCTACTTCTCGCAGCAGTATGTTGATGCTAACGTTAACACGGGGCTTGTTAAAATGTCACTGACATTCGACTTTTTCATCGATGGTGTTGTTTCATTGCAAATTCGAATCCGAACATTTTCTCTCCTCAAAGGCTAATGAATCCTTCGGTGAATTCAAGCTGAAGTGCACTCGTGGGGCTCATTTAAAGGGGCGTTTACCTGTTTCGACTGACGTATATAGTTTTATCGGCGAGCCATATGCAATCATCAAAAGAGCCATATATGGCTCGCGAGCCATAGGTTCCCGACCCCTGTTCTATGGTTTGCAAAGAACATTTGATAAGGATGGAAAAATGACAAGATGAAATTAAGAGAAGCAGCAATGGTAACGTGCAAATCATTTACCTGCGGATCATTGGAGACACTGACATACCTTTTTGCTGGCAGCACCAACACTGGATTTCTTGGTGCCTCGTACTTTCTTCATTCTGTTCTTGCGTTCCTTGCGTTGCTTCCTGGAGGTCTTCTTTTTCTCATAGAGACCATGCTGCGAAACAGAAATTTAAAATTCATTTCACACGAAGCAAAACCAACTGAGGGGTAGTCAATCCGCATTTCTCATCCTTCAGATTTTCATCTGGCTGATCCGAAGGCAATGCTGCACCAAAGAGCTCTGTGACCATGCATCTCAAACAGGTATATTTCGCTTTTACTTTGTAATGTCACAACAGAAACCAGAAGGCAACGAGTGAGTGATAACCAAAAAACATGAAACAGAAATCGCCGACACAGGAATTGGCTTTGCAGAAGTGAATACCAATACATGCCTGCCAACTTCTGAAACCAGAAAAGCCTAGTAATACACTGGGTTCCAGGTTACTGCACATGCGTAGTAAGCTGTCTTCATTTACGCTTTCTTATCATTTCAATAATGTATGGCATGGCATACTGCAACTTGTATACAAGAATTGTAATCATTTATACAAGCAGCTATTAGCCAAGGTTGACAAGTGTGAAACTCAAACTCGAGTCATTTTCACCTTTTCTTGAGCAAAGTATAACTCCTGGAAATGCTCGGGAGTATTCCTCACGAAACGACTAGTTTTCTTTTACTTTTTACAGTTCTTGTTGATTTTTCTCCGGCAGATGCCATTACATGACAATGATAAAAACGATGCTAACTCTTGACTATCGATTCCAGGAGTGAGTCACTCTGGATTCCAGGAAAGACCCGTATGACGCGCAATTCACCTCAAGGAAGCTAACAGCTAGCACTGCCGATTGCCCGTTCTCGTGTTTTGAATTAACGTTGAGTACAGTCCACACTATCTTGACGATTTTGGATTTATTGCTTTTATTGGAAACCATAATTTACAGCTCCTGGGAGAGCTGGAAAACAGGCAGGACGGCAGCCCTCGAGGACCAACTTTGGACACCCCTGATCTACACAGAACAAAAACGTAAATACAGCACTTTTGGTTTTTATATCATTTCATGACCTGAACTCAAAGATTAAAGACATATATCATCATCCATCCATTTTCCGTACCGCTTATTCATCAGTAGGGTCGCGGAGGTGCTGGAGCCTATCTCGAGGCGGGGGACACCCTGAATTGGTTGCCAGCCAATCGCAGGGCACAGAAACACGTACAACAGTCACTCTCACAGCGAGGGACAATTTAGAGTGTTCAATCTGCCTGCCATGCATGTTTTTGGGATGTGGGAGGAAACCGGAGGACCCAGAGAAAATCCACACGGGCCCGGGGAGAACATGCAAACTCCACACAGGAAGGCCGGGGTGCGACACGAACCGGCGACCTCTGCACTGTGAAGCCGGTGTGCTAACCACTCGACTACCGAGCCGCCTAAAGCCATATATCATCTTTTCCTTTCGGCTTTTCTCTTCAAGGGGTCGCCATATATCTCTCATCTCTCATTTTCCGTACCGCTTATTCCTCATTAGGGTCGCGGGGGTTGCTGGAGCCTATCTCAGCTGTCTTCGGGCACGAGGGGAGGGACACCCCGAATTGGTTGCCAGCCAATCACAGGGCACACAAAGACATACAACAGTCACTCTCACACCTAGGGACAATTTGGAGTGGTCAATCTGCCTGCCATGCATGTTTTTAAAGTGTGGGAGGAAACCGGAGGACCCGGAGAAAACACACGCGGGTCCGGGGAGAACATGCAAACTTCACACAGGGAGGCCGGACCGGGACGCGAACCGGCGACCTCTGCACTGTGAAGCCGGTGTGCTAACCACTTGACGACCGGGCCGCCCCGGTCGCCATATATGTTTCACCTAAATATTTTTCATAAATCTGCCTAAATAGCGATGAGTTCTATGCTGAGATCCCCCACCCATGCTCAATAAAGTGGATTGGATGTGATTTGCCTTTATTAGTCTCATGCTCATTAAAAAGCTAAATTGCAAAGGTGTGCCTTAGGATGCACACATAACGTTGCTTTAAATGAAAGGTCGTGATCCCTTGAACAATAACATCCTAAAGTCGACTTCAATTGTGGGTATAGCGCAAGGCACAACTGTACACGAAATGCGTTGCCCAGCACACTGAATTCATCTTAGTATTTTGCACATCAGTGTAAAAATACTGTAACGTGGCAGTGGAAATCACGACCGACGGTGAAGTAGACAACAACTTTTGTTCAGCATCTTTTTGGCTGACCAATTAAAATTGTATTTAAATTTTTAGTCGTTGGGATGTTGTTCTCTCATGAAGATAACAATTTAAACTTGGATTAAATGTGTTCGATTAATTTCCTATGAGAATGCTGTTTTGAAATTACAATTTTGGATTTGGCACTAGATCAGAAGTAATAACTTGTACCACTCATTTATTTTCGAACTCACCCTTGCCAGTCTGTATTTGGGCTCATTTTTCTTTGCGTAATCTAAGGAGTCGTAGACCATGGCGAAGCCCGTTGTCTTGCCACCGCCAAACTGTGTCTTGAAGCCGAAGACAAAAACAACGTCGGGGGTCGTCTTGTACATCTTGGCGAGCTTCTCCCGGATTTCAGTCTTTGGGACTGTGGCCTTGCCTGGATGCAGAACATCAACGACCTGGAAGACAGATTTGCCAATGAATATAAGCAAAGCAGGTACGACTGATTTGAGTGAGTGAAGCGCTTTGCATGTTATCTAAACTTGCCATTTGTTTCCTCTGAAGCAGCCGGTTCGTCATGAACTTGCGAGTCCTGACTGTAACTGTGTCGTTCTGAACAGAAGAACACAACAGCATAAATGCGTTACATTCAAGCAAGTATATCCGCTCTCACGCTGCCGTTACAATTTCCTTTTAGGCGTAGAAAGAATCGTTTGGGGAGTATTGTCGACCAAATTCACATAAATTCAACCAATCCCCTGAAATACACACAAGGCCATATTTCCAGAGTTGATCGCGAGTATGTTCAGGTTAGCTTCTGAAGTGAGCCTTAAAATGTAAGTTCGTCAATAAACGCGGATGCAAGTGTCGTTATAATTATATGAAAACCACTGGCCAGGACAATTATAATTATTAGGAATAAAAATGAAACAAAAACAAATTCCAAAACCATTACAAATAGCAATGTGTAGTTATTGAATGCTGACATGTCGGTTAGCATTGGGGAAAAACTCGTACTGAAACGAGGACAACACATCAATATCAGTTCATTTTTACAGATCAGGACATGTATTTTCACTTGGCCGGGACAAAGCAAGTAAGAATCAGACGATGGCCTCGGTGATGAGTGGATTTTAGTTGTACATTAGCCCTCAAGACTCACCATCTTGGCGGCGGCCTCTCTCAGGGACGTAGAAAAGGAGCAAGGACCTGCAGGCGACCTGATTAATGCCTGTCCGTAAATGGGTAAGGAGCTACTAATTTTGCCTGATGTAAAATGAAATCAGGTCATATGTTGAAAACACAGTACAGGATAAATAATAATAATAATACTAATAATACTACTACTACTACTACTACTACTACTAATAATAATAATAATAATAATAATAAATAAATAATACATTTACTTTTTAAGAGGCTTTCAAAACACTCAAGGACACTTTACAGTCGCAGGATTATTTTTTTTGTGCAGGTGAGTTGCGGCAGCCATTCGCGACAGCGTTTACTCTACCCGGAAGTAACACGGCAGCACGTTAGAATTCATATTTCCTATTAGAAATTCACGAAGGATGATAAGTGGTTCTGATGGATTATTACACATTACTTGTAATTCATTAGTTTGAAATTTATGACGATTATTTTGTTTAAAATCGAATAAAAAAGACCTGTATTGTCTAATAATTGCTTTTAAAATTAAACTAAATATTTAAATTATGTGTGGCAAACGATAAGATTTCGTTTCCCCGTCGTCTAGTGTGTTCATAAAGCTCCAAGTTTGTGCAAATGTGTTAACCTAACCACTTCCGGTCAACTTGACTTGAAGCTGTGGGAAATATCAATCAAGACTGTTCATTGTGGGCACTGGGTACAAGTACGAAATTGACGTTGTGTTCCTTCTGCAAAAGTCAAACCATTTTTTTTTTGCGGGGGGGCGTACTTCAGCAGCAAGCAAATCAAAGATGCATGCGCAGAGTAAAGTGTGTGCAGTATACAGATATCTAGGATTGAACTGTTTTGTGAAATGTCAACTTTGATATCTTTACAGGCCGAAACCAAAGTGAATTTTCCAAAACGTATTTACTGAGCTAAAGATTCAGTTGACACACAGTACACTAGTATTGTTCATTTGCTTGTGCGTGTCATTTTCCTAGCACATTCCAAACACATGCTTATGTTCATGGAAGACCAAATAAAAACAAAACAAAAAATGTATGACATTTTGTGTTTTGCACACAATAAAAAAAAAAAATCGAAACAATTTAAATCCACCCAAAAAGTGTCATGCATATACATTGAATCCAAAACTATATAAAATATAAATGAGCACCAAGACCATGGAAAGTAAAAAAAAAACACAATCTTATTTTTTATGGAACTTTTATTGATCTTGTAGCAAGAGCATTCACTGGCATGTTGACTTTGGTGAAAAATAATTACCTCAAATGAAAGCATGTTCCCCCAAAAAAATACAGTAGAATGGGTTAAGGACACGGGGGGGCATTTTGCAGATTGTGGAATGGCACCATCAAGTTCAGAGACACAAATCTGAAGGTTAGCTCCACATTCAATCAAACAAGATTAATACAGAAAACTACTTAAAAAAAGAAAAAAAAACAAGACAAAACTTTTGGATTTTTTTTCAAGTGTTTGAAAAAGATGACCCTAAATCAACATCGGTGGCAAACAATTTCCCCAATAAGTCAGAATATTCAAGTCAAGTATCACCTCCTTTCTTGCACCATGGTTGCAAAATTAAGGGAATTTTCAAAGGACACTTTCCATGGGATGTAATGGCAATATATGGGACTTTATAGTGAAATATGTATATTCAATCCATGTATGCAACATTCAAATTCTGGGTTGTTCAATGACAAAACCTGATGAAAAAAAAATCATATAATAAAAATTTAAAATCAGAATCAGAATCATCTTTATTGCCAAGTATGTAGAACACACAAGGAATTTGTTTCCGGTAGAACACACAAGGAATTTGTTTCCGGTAGAACACACAAGGAATTTGTTTCCGGTAGAACACGCTGCACTAGTATCATCGTCAAAAACTGCTAAGTGGCACTATACAGTTCCATTTTGGTGCTCGTGATTACAAAAAATGTATATCACAAGCTATTTCCACTAACAATGTAATTCCTGTTAATTCCCATGATTTGCCTTTATAGTTTTTTTGTATTAAGTGTCTCATTTTAAATACGTATTTCCAAAATTTCACATAAAACTCTCAGAATTTGCCACTATTTTTTATATATTATTCAATATAAATCCTTTATTCACAAAAAATGCCTATCATGTACTATTTAACCTGAGCTAAAGCTAAAATACATAAATTTGTACTTGCCAAAGAGAATAATTTATTACAATCTCCAAATTTAATAGAATGGTGGTCATCCACACACATAAGATTGACAAAAGTCAAAATATTGGAATTCATGAATTTGTGTGTGTGCATCATCATGACGCTAGCTCCCCTTGTTGTGTAATTGAATGGTACAGCAGCGATTGAAATCTCTGAAAATAACCTCAGCTTCTTGACCCAATTACCAGACAGTATATGCTGTGTCCTCATGATTTTTAAACACACGCATGCATACACGTACACAACTCGCGCGCGCGCACACACACACGCACACACTGTCACACAACATCCATCAGCAGCAAAGTGGAGAGCGAAAGAAGATGGGTGCCATGAGGGCTCAACAACATGTTTTGTTTCTATAAGCCAAGCCACTGGCATAACACGGCATGCCAGGTCAATTACTTGTTTCGGCAGGTTTGCTTGGGTGTGTGTGCTAGCACCAGTGTGTTAGATGTCCATTTCAAACTGAGCGTCATCACCTTAAAGCAAACAGAAGCAAGGTGTTAACACAGGGAAATATTGAATTGATTCAAAAATACACATAAAATGCCTATGTGGAATGGCTTATGCCATGTGGGTGTTAAAGTAACAGCTTCAGTGTTCACAATTATGGTCACAGGTATGCTAATATCACTTTCTGGTGTTTCACATTATATTTCAGCATTTGGGTAGCATAGCTTCAATAGACGAAATTACCCGTCTCTGTCATCTATGTGATCCTCGGTTATCTTTTCATGTGTACATTTCACAGCATGTTTTAATTGGAAGCTACAAATAAACACCTTGCTAGTATATTTTTACATATGTAAGTGAAACTAAAATTTAAAATTAACTCCAGCAAAATGGCAAGAAATGTGTATGGTATTTGTCTGAGCTGGTTGTTACCGTTCATAGGCTTCCCGTCGTGGTTGTTGATGTGGTTCTTGGCTTCATTCTTCCAGTTCTCATGGAGTGTGTTTTGACTGGTCACGCCAGGGATGACAGGCAGGTGAGCGGGCGGGGTTTGGGCGATGGGCGAATCACGCATATCCAGCAAGAACTTGCGGTCATAGATTATTCGAGTTCCTGTGATTGAAAAAAACAGATTTGATTCAATATGTATTAATTATTTCATTATGTTAATTAGTTTGCTTTAAAGATTTAAGTTTCTTGAATTTTGTGCAATGTGACGTTTTTTAAGGGTCGCAAGGGGTGGAGCCCTTCTCAGCCGTCTTCCAGCAGTAGGCAGGGGACACCCTGAACTGGTTGCCAGCCAATCACAGGTCACACAGAATCGAACAAGGATTTACGCTCACACTCGGACTGAGGGACAATAAGTGTTCTTTGCAGAGTTGGATTGTGTTTATGTGTTATTAGTTTTCAGTTTGTGTATATCTGAAAATTACCGAGGGTTTGATAAATAATGGATAACAACGTTTTAAGTGATTGGAAAACAACAAACGTAAAACGTCACGATTCCTACGCTACGGAGGGGCCAATCATAGATCGGCAAAGAGGGCGAAGGCGGGTCTAACATTGTTTTTGTTTTGGAGTGTAAGGCAAGGGAGCTAAAGGCTACAATGACGGAATCAGTAGGAATGCGATGCTCAACGCTACATTCTATTTTCTTGTTTCCAAAAAAAATGAATAGACGAGCCTTCTTACCTCCCGGAGTGGTGGAGAATAAAGTGCCTCCAGGGGTGGTACAATAGTCATGAGGTAGCTGCGTTGTGTCGTTGATCAACACCGTCCTGGTCGGGATGGCCCTGCTCTCGCTCAGCTGACGACTGTTTGACATTTTTTTGGGCGCCGCTTCGATGACAAATTCGGCTGCAACGGAAATTTGGGGTGCTTATCTCCCGAAGGACGGTGTAAACCAGGGCCGTTCCCCACTCTCTTGAATCTTTCCAAGGGCTTTCTTGTCGCTCTTCGCGTCCACCCAGCCGTCAGCTCCGTCCCTTTCCACAGCAAGGCAGGAAGTAGGACATGCAGCGAGTGGAAGTGACGTCACATACGCGGCGAGGAAGGCCACAGATTTGTTTCGACATTGGTTTAATAATTCCCATGTAGTAGTACAACAATAATCGGTGTAAATTTATAGTAATACGAACAATAATACAAATAATTTCCATGATTATAAACGAATTAACGTTCATGATCCTCATTGATGTAGCTGTCTCCTAAAACAGGATAAATAAATGGAATGTATCAACGCGATACACTTGTATCTAGCTAGGCAAAGATGTACACCGCGACCAGTTTTGCGGATCCAAATATTGAGCCTTTGCCTTTTTTTGTCGACTAACGTAATTTGATATTCGCCCACATTCGGTGAACGTCTCATCAAGGTATCCACCCCTTGACTCACTCCTCGTTTCCGCCGCCATCTCGCGTCGCGTGAGATTAACCTACATTTAATCATGAGCTTCACTGTAGAAGAGAGGGGCATCCCCAACTCCCCGAGCTACCGCTTGTTTTTTAGTGAGTACACCGTTCGCTGTTGAATTATTTGCTTTAACATGTGGGGAGAAAATAAATGTAGTTATTTTGAGAGCTTGCGGTAACCTCCCACGTGTCACGTATTCGTCGGATGTCGCTGTAATATTTCATAATCTCAGTAAAAGTTTCCTCTGCGTATCTTTTCTTAAAAAATACTGTATTGTGTTTGGACTGTCAAAAATTTCCAGACTCCCTTGCGTTAAACCGGTTTCTCAGGTATTTGACAATTGAAGTTGAAGGCTTCAAATTTGGGGGGTGCCACTAGTCACTTGTGTGGCAATCGCTCGGGGAAATCTTGCAGGGTGGATCCACACGTCATCAAGTTGAAAAGCATAACGATTTACCGGTGGAACAGGCACTGTGCTGCAGTAGAGCAGCTATTATTAAACATCTTATCCCGCCTTGAATGAAACAATATGTTTTCCTGTCCCCATTGTTTTGCAGAGAATTCCGAAGGGAAGTACATCTCACCATTCCATGATATACCAATATATGCCAATGAGGGACAGGTAGAGTAACACGTGAGCAAAAACACTCCAGAAAATGTTTACAATCAATCACAGAGTAAATTTTCCATTTGTCATTTTAAGGTTACAATGTAATGTTAAAATGGTCTTAGGCAGGCTTGCCCCATGCATTACATAAGGTAATGTTTTCCAGAACGAATAAGGTCATAGTTTAGAGCTTTGACATCATTTCTTACTCGTCTCTTGTGGCTGTAAAAGTCTGTACAAATGTCAGCCTACTAAAATTACTTCTAAAAAGTAACAATGATGGGATATAAACCCACTTATTGGATTTTTTTCTCTTCAGAACATCTTCCACATGGTGGTTGAAGTACCAAGATGGACAAATGCAAAGATGGAGGTAAGAAATTTCACCGTTCCCGTTTTGTGTTCTAATTTAGGTAGTAAAAAATGTAAAACCGTAATTTACGGACTACAGAGTGCATCTGATTATAAGCCTCACCCAGTACATTTTTAGAGGACAACCCATTTTGTACATACATAAACCACACCCGACTGTAAACCGCATGTTTATAAAGAAAGAAGGACAAATGGATTATTAATAGATTTACAATTTAGGTGAAAAAGGAGCAATATGTAAACGTCAAATCAAACCTTATTTTTTATACTGCTAGTCCTCATTCAAGTGATGTACACAGTTGCTGTAGCTTTAACCTTGAAATGGATTGGATGTACCTTTATTCGTCTCGCAGTGGAGAAATTTACATTTCAAGGGTTATCGATGAGAAGGTTTCTTCAGCCCATCGGCTATATAAATGGGCCCATTTATATATCCCTAAGGATATATAAATGGGGCCGATACGACCAGTCAGACTTTAGTTCGCTGACGAAGCCTCTTGGATAGGAGGCGAAACGTCCGAAACCTTCACTTTTGTACAGATGACGGCTGAAGAAACCTTCTCATCGATGGACCACTCCTGTACGACTGAGAGCTTACACAGACGTATTTCAAGGGTTAATACAGTACATATTGATTTATATAGCGCTTTGACAACAGCTGAAGCTGTAATAAAGCGCTTAACATGGACAACTATCATACGCAGGAAATAAAGCAGCCACAAAGATAGTAGAAAGCACCAGGGAGTAAAACTAAGACCAAGTCTGAAACATGCTGAATCAAATGCCAAAGAATACTAGTGAGTTATGAGGCCTGTTTTAAAAATGGGTAGCGAGGGGGGCTTGCTGAATGTTCAGTGGCAGGTCATTCCAGACTGTGGAACAAGTAACGGAAAAGGCTCGATACCTTGTGAGCCTCTGTTTAGTTTTTGGATTATCAATAATGTCTGCAGACCTGAGACACCAGGAGGGTTTCTACGGGTGGATGAGCTTAGAGAGGTAAGGAGGAGCGAGGCCATTGAAAGATTTGAAAATAAATAATAAGATCTTGCAAATAACTCTAAAATGTATAGGGAGCCAGTGAAGGGATGACAGAGTAGAAGTTACATACAGTATGTGCTCCCTCTTACGAGCACCAGTCAAGAGGCAAGCAGGAGTATTCTGCAAACAATATATTGTGTGGACATTACAAATTACAAATACAAATTAAATTGGTCTTGACCATTCAATAACAAATGTGATCGATGTCTCATAACTAAATACTGTAGGTCAAAACAAGTTTAATTTTGTTTCAAATTTGTGATGTTCAAGGATGTTCTTTTTTTTGTTTAATGTTCATCTTCTCTTGATATCGGCTGAATAAAATGCTGCTTAATTGAAAAAAAATGTCCTTTCAACATACTTGTACTTTTCGTTGTAATTCAATTAGAATATGTTTCGTAATAGAAGACAATTTATGGACATTGCAATTTTTACCTACGGTATTATGAAACTGCAACTATCATTGATTAATTAGAACCATTGTGGTGTTTTTGCAATGACTTCAATAGTGTTGGATTTACAATTGAAATACAGTGGAAACAATATGTATCTAGTATTGTTTGTAATTAGATGAGACAGACAACTCTTAAAAGAAATCATACAGAATGGATGATTACCTCGTCTCGCGGCATGAAGGCCATGTGGCCACTTTGTCCAACTTTGAATATTTCCAAACTTTGTCAGCTTCTGTCAGCTACAGTCGTTATCATGCACCATGATCGCTCATATAGTTTGATAGTGAGCGAATCAAGCGCTAACAGCTGCACTTTTTTTCTTTTTAGATCGCCACAAAGGAACTCCTGAACCCAATAAAACAAGATGTGAAGAAGGGCAAGCTGCGCTATGTCGCTAATGTTTTCCCACATAAAGGCTACATATGGAACTATGGAGCCATACCTCAGGTCAGCATGTTTTGTTTGAACTCATCATTAGGGATTGTCGGCTCACGCTTTTTATTTTTTTACTTACATTTTTTGTTATTGAAATTTTTGAGGACAATTAGAAAAGGAAAACAAGGTAACTTTGAGCATCATTTGATCCAGACATCAAAACACAACATGGATCACATAACCATCTCACTAAAACGTTTTACATTTCTTTTCAATTCTGCTGGTGCAATGTCCTGTTCACTGTGCCATATACAAAAGAAAGGTTAGCAAATAAATAATGAGGAAAAAATACTAATATACAAATAAAAATAATAAATAATAGTAATTAGAGTAGCAATAATTAACAATTTTGATCTTGAGTGGATTGGGGTTTATTGGTTAACTTAAATATCTTTATAAGCACTTAGGTTGCTGTAAATTTTCCCAGGTATCCCATAGTCTCTCAAATTTCCCTTGCTTGCCTCGGATTATGAAAGTAATCTTTTTCATTTCATAAATTTCACCCACCACCTTAATCCAGTCTTTGACCGTTGGGGGTTCTTTTGTTAGCCATCTCCTCGTGATTGCTTTCTTGCTTGCTCGCAGCACGATGTTATGTTTGTATTTCTGGGCAGAGTTAACAATTAAATAGGGTTCCAGTCCCAGATAAAGGGCTTCAAAGGTTGGAGGAACCACTTTCACGCTTTTTGGCCGTCCGGGTGGTTTAAGTTTGTATGCACTGTTGGCTTGTCATTGCCCGGGGGAGCGTTAGGAACCAGTTTGGTTATGTCGGTTGGACGTGTCACAGCTTCTCAACTGTCTGTCGCAATCGTGGCTCCCTCAACTCTTTAACAATACTGTTGAGCAAGAAAGCTTCATAATATCAGGCTTTGCAGACGTACTTCAGAGCATTTTTCGGCTTTTTTCTTCAAATGAACTATGGCAGAGCCACTGCTCTGTCTCTGCCTGCAGCATAGTTGTACGCTGCGGAGGAAAACATTGACTCCATCGCTACAAACTACAAAAGTTAACAATGTAAAATATGAAACCTAGCGACTTCTGTTTGACAAGATATTTGCACATTTGGAGTATTTTGTAACACTCTGACCTTTCAATCCTCTTCACCAGACACCAATGATCAATTCTAATTTATGATCATGTGATCGGACGGGACATTGCAAATCATAATTCTTAAACAGATGTTGCTGATTTATCCCATGTTGTTTTAGACATGGGAAGACCCAAATCACAAAGACAAAGACACCGGCTGCCATGGGGACGATGACCCCATTGACATCTGTGAAATCGGCTCCAAGGTATACATATATTCTTATACTTCTTCTTTTCCTTTCGGCTTTTCCCTTCAATGGGTCGCCACAGCGAATCAGTCACCTCCATCTTCAGAGGTATGATACGCATGTTTGTTTTGGCCCAGCTTTTACGTCGGATGCCCTTCCTGACACAACCCTCTGTATTTATCCGGGCTTGGAACCGGCACAATAAGACTTATGTCTCTTTGTGGCTACAGAACAAGCAACTCGCTCAGTAAAAGGTTCCCGAACACAAAATGGTCATCAGCACAGCACACAACACACAGCAACAATCAAAAAACTCACAATTGTTGAATGGACGTTTGGTTTTTTTACACTTTTCCGTCAGGTGTGTTCCCGTGGTGAGGTGATCAAAGTAAAGGTGCTCGGAGTACTGGCTATGATCGACGAGGGTGAGACTGACTGGAAAGTGATCGCAATCAACGTCGAGGACCCTGAAGCCAACAAGCTCAACGGTAAGCATGACTCCTCATTGGCTTTTGTCCATTTTGATCACGTTTGTCCCCACCTTTAGACATCAGTGATGTTGAGAGGTTGAAGCCCGGCTATTTGAAGTCCACAGTCGACTGGTTCAAGTGGTACAAAGTCCCTGACGGCAAGCCGGAGAATAAATTCGCTTTCAATGAGGAATTCAAGGACAAGGTGTTGTGTGTTTTTTTTCTTTCTTTTTTTGTGCTCTTAATTACATATGGTTGCCAGGAAATAGTTGCGCTATGTACATTGAAAATGTGAAAACCTAACAAGAAGTGTTATTTGGCCTTTGTAATTTTATTAAAATGACACATACATTCAGCAAATACTAAATACTGCATATGTTTTTGGGGCTTCTGGGTCACCACATACGTAACTGAACAACGTAATGTATTGTGTTTTTAGGATTTTGCCATTGAAGTCATCAAGAGCACACACAACTTCTGGAAAACTCTGCAACAAACCGATGGTGGTGAACTGAGCCGGTAAATACATTGTTGTGTGATATTATTATACATACCGCTTGCTTGTGTATGTGTGTGTGTGTGTGTGTGTGTGTGTGTGTGTATAAGGGAGGAGTTTTCGGGTCTTAACATCCGTGGTCTGAATCTCTTCCTTTGGCCACCTTATTATTCCTGCAGGGTATCTGATCACTGGCAGGGCATAGCTGTTTATTGCCCGGGTCTTGTTCTTGCCATTGAGCTGGCTTCTGAGGACTTGCCTCACCCGCTGGAGGTATTTGGTCGTAGCCGCTTTCCTTGTTGCTAATTCGAGGTTGCCATTGGCCTGTGGTATACCGAGGTACTTGTAGCTGTTTTCAATGTCTGCTATTGTTCCTTCAGTGAGTGAGACCCCTTCAGTGTGGACTACCTTGCCCCTCTTAGTCACCATCCGACTACATTTCTCCAGCCCGAATGACATTCCGATATCACTGCTGTAGATCCTGGTTGTGTGGATCAGGGAGTCTATGTCCCTTTCGCTCTTAGCATACAGCTTGATGTCATCCATGTAGAGGAGGTGACTGATCGTAGCTCCATTTCTGAGGCGGTATCCATAGCCTGTCTTGGCGATTATCTGGCTGAGGGGGTTCAGTCATATGCAGAACAGCAGTGGGGAGAGTGCATCACCTTGGTATATGCCACATTTGATGGACACTTGCGTTAGTGGCTTGCCATTGGCTTCAAGTGTGGTTTTCCACATCCTCATCGAGTTTGCAACGAAGGCTCTCAGGGTCCTGTTGACCTTATACAACTCCAAGCATTCATTGATCCATGTGTGTGGCATCGAGTCATATGCTTTCTTGTAATCAATCCAGGCTGTGCACAGGTTGGTATGTCGGGACCTGCAGTCTTGAGCGACTGTTCTGTCAACCAGCAGCTGATGTTTGGCACCTCTAGTATCTCTACTAATGCCTTTCTGTGCTTTGCTCATGTATTGATCCATGTGTCCACTTATCTTAGCCGCAATGATGCCTGACATGAGCTTCCATGTTGTGGACAGACAGGTTATTGGCCGATAGTTGGAAGGAACTGCACCCTTTGAGGAATCCTTCATGATCAGGATTGTTCGCCCTTCGGTTAGCCATCCTGGGTGAGTCCCATCCATCAGCAGCTGGTTCATTTGTGCTGCTAGGCGCTCGTGGAGAGCTGTGAGTTTCTTTAGCCAGTAGGTGTGGACCATATCCGGGCCTGGTGCCGTCCAGTTTTACATACCTGAGACTCTTCCTTGTATATCTGCCGCTGTGATGGTAACTGGGTTCTGTTCAGGGAGGTTGCTGTGCTCCTCTTTCAGAGTCGCCAGCCATTGTGCACTGCTGTTATGTGCGACCTCCTTCTCCCATATGCCTTTCCAGTATCTTTCAGTTTCCAGCCTTGGAGGGTCTGCTCTGCTGTTAGAACCCTGCCACTGAGCGTACACTTTCGCAGGTTGTGTTGCGAACAGCCTGTTTATTCTTCTGGCCTCATTCTCTTTCGTGTACCTCTTTAGGCGACTGGCCAAGGCCTGGAGCCTTTGTTTGGCAGTTTCGAGTGCTTCAGGTATGGTTATCTGCATGTACCTCTTGGGTATTGGCCTTTTATTCACACCTCTCTGGGTCTCCGTCAATTGACTCACATCTTTCCGAGCCGCCTTGATCTTGGCCTCCAACCGTCTTTTCCATGGTGGGTAATGAATCTCGTGGCTCTCATGGTCGCTCTTGTAGCCAAGCATGTCTAGGATCACTGATGCTGAGGTGTATATCAGCTCATTGGTTTCCGTGATCGTTCCGGTCGGGATCGTTCTCAGTGCTGCATTCACAGTTTCCATGAGACTTTCAGGTGGTACTTCACATAGCCGTTGTAATCGGTGCCTTCGTTGCCCAGTTTTCATTCTTGCCATGATCTTATCTCTCAGGTCATTTGCTGCCTCGCTCAGCATTTCATTTATTGGGGCTGGCTTCCCAATCTCATTATTCATTGGGGCTTGCCTCCCAATCTCTGGTTGAACCTCTTCCTGTGATGTGGCAGCCTGGGGCCCTTCACCTTGGAATTTGTGTTGTACCTCATCAATCTCAAGTTGTGATAGCAATTGCCGTTTGTGGATATTGGAACACTGAGCTACTAGTTGTTTCGTGGTCAACCGTGACTGTGGGTGTATATATATATATATATATATATATAGAGAGAGAGAGAGAGAGAGAGAGAGAGAGAGAGAGAGAGAGAGAGAGAGAGAGAGAGAGAGAGAGAGAGAGAGAGAGAGAGAGAGAGAGAGAGAGAGAGAGAGAGAGAGAGAGAGAGAGAGAGAGAGAGAGAGAGAGAGAGAGAGAGAGAGAGAGAGAGAGAGAGAGAGAGAGAGAGAGAGAGAGAGAGAGAGAGACACTTCGCCACAAAACATGTTATATGTAAAAACGCATGCTTCTCATCTAATGACAGCCCTGTCTGCTCCACCCTGAATGAGGCTCAACCTGCTATCGGGGATGTAAGTACTATTCAAAGCATTTATGTGTAGAAAAATATGTTATATTTATTTATATATCGTCACATACTTTTTTTCTGTATTGTCAGGTAAGCCCTCATGAAAAGGAAGAGCCTATCCCATCATCAGGTAGCATATTAATAATGTCTGAATAGTTAATTGGTTTTTCTGACTTGCTGTTTTAATCTGCTCTTTCTTCTATTTACAGTCGATAAATGGTTTTACTACGACAAGATGTAATCTTCAGGCTGATCGCATGGAAGAACAAAGTGAACAGTTCATATATCGTATTTGATGACATGAACTATAGTAACAGTGGAACAAGACATTGCAAGTTTTGTAGGGTGTCTGTCTTCTTTATAGAAATGTGAGATAGTCTCTCGAGCACTGGTGTCAAAAATAAAGGCCCCGGGGACCAATTCTGGCCATTTTATTCGGCCCCAGAAAGCAAATCACGCCTGTAATGAGCCATGATGCTTGCTAAAGTCCGAACCAAAATTTCTAATTGTCATATGTAAACCACAATAGCAGTCATTGTTCTTGAATTCAGATTTGAAAACTAGTTATTCATTAATTTGTTGTGGGCTTTATATGTAATATGTGGAGGGGATTAAACATTCCAATGTTTTCCCCAAAATTCATAACGGTTCCCCAAAGGAAACCATCACTACAATGTGGCCTGCGGCAAAAAAATGAATTTAACACCCTTGCTCTAGACTAGAGGTTATCGTAATAAGGAAAAAAATAATGCTTACTTCTTGCCTTATTTATAAAAAAACTATCTCTACACATGAGGTGTAGGCTTGAAACTGACACAGGTACGACACTTATTCATGTGTACCATGTAAAATACACTGAACCGTTTTAATAAAGATTCCCCTCTGAAAATTACAGGTGTCAGTGAACTGGAATTTATTTTTACACACGCACCGATATCAATGTGGTCGCGTAGTCGTAGTGCCACCTAGTGTTCGCTATTCAAAAACTACATTCGCTGTATGTATTTTGTGGTTTCATTTCGTTCTGTAATGTTTTGTCAGTTTACTCTTTTATTCTCACTTTAATGAAAATAGAAACCGGCTGGATTGTTAAATCATAATTTTTATAGCATTCTAGTATTACACATCAAACACATTTTAGCCACGCATTCAAAATCGATAGAATGTTTCTTGAAATGTTTTGCATGGCATGGTCTTCTTATCCTTTCGGCTTTTCCCTTCAAGGGGTCGCCACAGCGAATCAGTCTCCTCCATCTTTCGAGGTTTGATTCGCATGTTTGTTTTGGCCAAAGCTTTTACGTCGGATGCCCTTCCTGACAAAACCCTCTGTATTTGTCCGGGCTTGGCACCGGCACAATAAGACACTGGCTTGTATTCCCCTTGTGGCATGGTGACTTGTGAAAAAAAATATCTCACAACTTTATTGAACGGAGTAATATCGATACCTTATTACGCTAAACGTTCACGTCGTTTCGTGAGGGACGTACAAAATGTGCTTAAAAATACATGTACACAAATTAATTTGTATGATTATTTAATTTATAGATATAGAGATAATACATAAAGTACATGTTATTTTCAAACAGGACTGTTCCAATCGCGAGTTAGCAAACAGGCTAGCATGATGACGTACTTCCGGTTAAATGTCAAATTTGCGTAGTGCTTTACAGCTGACGGGACAGACGGACGTCGGCATCATAAACTGGTCCGAACAAGGTAGTTATTCATTAACTTTCTCTGGCTTATTCGAGCTTGCAATTTCGTGTCATTTTCTCGGCCCGGAATCTAACTTGTTTTTTTCCATTCTGAAGTTTTCTGTCTATTTGTTTACCGAAAAAGTTGTTATTGTTTACTTTGGGTCGGTGAAACGTTTGTTTTCCTTTTGCGATCACCGAAAACCGTCTGTCCTCACTGCAAAACAATAGCAAACTGCTTATGTTGATCTCATTGGACACAGTTTGTCCGTGGACAACAAAACTTCAACACGAAAACTCTTAAATGACAAAATTGGTTCATGGTTACGGTTAATCCTAATATGGGCGTCAATTAACGATAATCAATGTGGAATTTGAAGCGAAACTTGTTCGTTTGGTGACATTTTTCTCAAAGGAGGCCTCATATGCAGTGGATTAAGCCGACAGACTTGCATACCGAGTGACAGGTGTAGTGGTGTGTGACTAAAAACCCTCTAGATATCAAGTGTCCTTGCTACAACTTGTCATAATAAAAATAGTCCGCGGATGATCAGCGTGTGTCTGTCTGAGAAGGCAAACGAACGAAGTTCTTCTCTCAAGGAAACCGTGATTATTAGTTGACTCAACACAACTATTGATGATTTCAACAAGTTAGTTTTAACCAAGTGCTGTCTGTACATGAGATATATGACAAAAAAATAGAATACTCCTACTGTGACTACTACCATTATTAATTACAAGGAAATGCGTCTTTTTTCTTTCCACTCTTCTTTCTTACAGTTTATGCATACCAGCAGTATTATCAGGCTAAAAAAAGAGGCATACTGGGACATTTTGCAGTTGGGTCAGCAATACTTTCATAATTCCAGCTCATTTTTTACAAATATTGTGTGACTAATGTATGCTTATCTCCATTACAGATAGTCCAGCACAATGTCTTTTATTTTCGGCTGGCTCTACAGAGGCTTCAGTGGTGTCCTGCAATTGTTAGGTATTGTATAAAAAATAGTAACATTGTTTTTTTTTTAAAGGTAAAAACCTACTATACAGTGGAACATCTGAGGTTGAAGAAAATTTCTTCTGTCATGTTCCAACGATGTTTTTTACATATTAAGGACAGTTTTCCCCATTGTACATAATGGAAAGTGAAGCAATCTGTTCTGTTGCTCCCATAAATCATTTGTGGTTTAAAGTCACATTCTAATACTTCCGACGCCCATGCAAGTTAACATATGACAATTCTCCCCAAATTAGCTGATAACATTTGGATTAGTTTGTTCCAAGGACAAATTATTGCTATCTAAAATATATATATTTTTTAAGTACAGGTGCATTTCTCATTTCCACCAGGTAGATGTGTTTAAATTTGGAGGTTGCACGGCATGGTTTGTACGAATCAATGATCATAAAACAGTTTATTCCTTCCCTAAATACTGTACTTTATTATCACTGTGCAGGGCTGTCGAAGAAGTCTGGCAAGTTGGTGTTCCTCGGATTGGACAATGCCGGCAAAACTACCCTACTGCACATGCTAAGAGATGACAGGCTCGGCCAGCATGTACCCACACTGCACCCAAGTATGTGTGTATGCGTATATCTATCTATCTATCTATCTATCTATCTATCTATCTATCTATCTATCTATCTATCTATCTATCTATCTATCTATCTATCTATCTATCTATCTATCTATCTATCTATCTATCTATCTATCTGTCTGTCTGTCTGTCTATCTATCTATCTATCTATCTATCTATCTATCTATCTATCTATCTATCTATCTATCTATCTATCTGTCTGTCTGTCTGTCTGTCTGTCTGTCTGTCTGTCTGTCTGTCTATCTATCTATCTATCTATCTATCTATCTATCTATCTATCTATCTATCTATCTATCTATCTATCTATCTATCTATCTATCTATCTGTCTATCAAATCCATCCATCCTTACACCCAGCCAACCTCCATCTATCTTTCCATTATTAGCAATCATATCTCAACCTTTTCATCCATCGATCTGTTTGTATTTATATCTTTCCACCAAACTATTCCCATCAATCATTAATCATGTCTGTCCTCAGCATCTGAGGAGCTGACCATCGCTGGAATGACTTTTACCACATTTGACCTGGGCGGTCATACACAAGGTAAGGAAAGACAGGTCATATTTGGTCATCCAGCTCAGATCAGGAATATATTTGTATTTTTAATTTGCTCTAGCACGACGCATCTGGAAAAACTACCTCCCAGCCATCAACGGTATTGTCTACATGGTGGACTGTGCAGATCGTGAACGACTAGCTGAGGCTAAAGTGGAGTTGGATGTGCGTTTGAACCTGACCCTTTTCACACATTTATAGTCATATATAAATGGAACTCTTTCTTTTTAGGCGCTTTTGACAGATGACACCATCTCAAACGTGCCGGTTCTCATCCTTGGAAATAAAATTGATCGTCCGGAAGCCATCAGCGAGGATGCACTCAGAGGGATGTTTGGTCTGCATGGACATACGACTGGAAAGGTGACCTACACATGCCTCGATAATTGTTTTTTATTTTTTTCAACTTGACCTTTATTCAACTGGCTATGCCATTCTGGCAGCAGGCTAGTATCAACATGTATATTCAATCATTTAGCAATTTATACAATGTTTCCTTTTTTAGGGCAAAGTGTCACTGAAGGATCTTAATTTGAGGCCAATGGAGATTTTTATGTGCAGCGTGTTGAAGAGACAAGGATATGGAGAAGGATTTCGCTGGATGTCCCAATACATTGACTGATTTAATACTAACTCAGCCAAATTTGAGTGCTGCTTTATAAAAGTACACCACCTATAATCTGGGAAATATTTTATTTACATGCCCTTACAATTTTGACCGTGTCAACCGTGGGTAATAAATATTCTTTGCGAGAAAAACATCATACCACCGAAAGTCAAAAACTGTTTTGAGTGTCGGCAAGGATCTTCATGCTTTTTAATTTTTACCTTTGGGTGCCATGGAGGAAGTGTCACCAGTCAGCTTCTGACCCAGTGCTTATTTTTAGCGGATGGTGGTGATTTAGAACAAAGGTCGGTTTGTTGAAAGTTTTGTGGACTGTCCAAAGACACACTTTGGTGCCATGGAAGCACATACTGAATTGTGTTATCCAATTGCTCACCTGAAATGAGTGGGAATTTTTTAGATGGTGATAGGGGTGGTGAGTAGTTTTAAAACAGGGTTACCACCAAAAGTGTAAAGTGCTTTAATTGCCTTTTTTTCTTGCTCTGAGATTCACTTTGACGGTGCAATGTTATATAGTTTGTTAGATTAAAATAGTCCTATCATTGTTGAAGTATATGATAAGGGTAATTGCTTGGATAATTGCTATGACAAGACAGGAGGAGTACTTTGTGATTCGTAGCTGCTTACCACATAGAGCAATATTATGAGGGTACTTTCATGGTGGTGCTTGAAAGAAGGGTATAATCTATATGATATGTGTGAAAGGATTGTTTGATGTGTGTTTAATTATTATCTGTACATAACTAATTATTTATATATTTACATAATGGGAAAAGTTGACTAAAGATTAATCACATTTTTATTGAAGCTGGGTCAGAATAAACTCTTTCTACAGATGTCTTGCTTATTGTTTGAAACATGTTAAAAGAATATCACCTTATACAATCAGAACTCTTATGTAAACCCAGCTAAGCCCTTCCAGTCTATTATTTTATATTTTAATCTTCTTTTCCTTTCGGCTTTTCCCTTCAGGGGTCGCCACAGCGAAGCAGTGTCCTCCATCTAACCCGGTTTTGTGCATCATATTGGAATATATATTTAAATTCTTTCACCAGCCACACCATTTTTGACCAAGGCGTCCTTCAGCTCTGTGAGGAGAAAAAAACACTTGTCACGATGCATCGGGTGGATAAATTTAAATTCCTTGTTCCGGCCAATCACAACCCATGAGCCATTCAGTGAATTATATTTTCACATCAGACTGCATTTTTACCTGCTATTAATGTATTATATCATTGTGAATATAATTAAAACAGGACAGAAAAGTATGTATCACGATTTTTAAAAACAAATGGCAAATATAGTGAATAAAACGCACTGGAAACCCGCCTTCTTGATGACCATTAACTCTTTCTAGCCAATCACAATAGCAGGTTACTGTCGTCACCTCTCGCGAGATAATGAGACTAAACCAGGAAGTTCACAAGTGCTGAAGTGACAAAAACACTTGTTTTGTTTAAATTTTGGGATTCAAATTGGTCATGACGAGTCTATTTAAACATTTTGGTATGGTGGTTGCGTCGCCTCCGGCTTGGGGATTTTTAAACGTTGCATTTCAACGTGTCTTCTAGTGGTTAAATATTGTTGAACGTCAACATGAGCAAAGTTCAACTGGTCGGATAACACCATGGAGGTAGAAGACGTGGAGAGTTGCTGCTGTGTCGTTACCTTGAACGAAACAATTTCTGACCCTGTGCCCGTAAGTTTTAGCGCTGTTGTCATCCATCCCACCATCGGAGTAGTGATATCCACCGGACTGCCGTTTTTTCGTTTCATGACAGGCAAAAAGTCCCCTTATGCTAGAGAACGTCGCTTCCTGTTACGCCACAACTTCTGCGACCACCTTAAAATCAACATCAGCTTTTCTTCCCAGAGTCACGTGGAGGCCAATGCACGTGGAGTCCCACCCAGCACAAGACACAGGACATATGAACATGGGGCTGAGTTGCTGATGCTGGTCAATTGTGTGCAGTTCAAAAAGACTTTACAGACACTTTTCCATAAGGCTGATCAGTGGCGTTTCCATGGCGATGAGGATGACCATCTTATTCCAGATGCTGACTGCCTTAGTTGGTTCGCTATACTCAAGGCGGACGAGCCACATCCAGGTACTGTCTCCTGGCGAAGTAGCACGTGTCTTCAGAAAGGCTCCCCAGTCATCGCCTGCGGCTCGCCGTTTGGTTCCTTCTGCTCTGACCTCTTCAATGGCACTGTGAGCAAGGGCATCATCAGCAACTTAGCGGGCGAAGACAACACCATCATCCTCACAGATGCCCGCTGCTTACCAGGCACAGAAGGGGGTGGCTTGTTCACAATGGAATATGACTCCTTGCATCTGGTCGGAGTGATAGTGTCACCATTTGGCTGGAAGGCCAACGAGTGGATCGGACTCACGCTTGTTTGTTCTGTCCAATCACTCCTCCAGAACATTATTCAATGTGGCGACATTCAGGATCTGCTCCATGACGTCTGGCTTCAGCCCGCAAAGGTCTTAGCGACCCAACAGGCCAATGCAGGTCTATACCCGAATGTCTGCTTGGTGGACAGCGAGCAGCACTGGGGATCGGGTGTCCTTGTGACCCCTGAACTTATTTTTACCTGCCGACATGTCGTCAATGGAAAATCCACAGTCGCCCTAAAGTTCCACCACAGAGACAGGTGCACGGTATTGAGGAGACATACCGCAAAAGACCATTGCTATTTAACAATTATCAACATGTTTAGAAAACTAATTACTTTCATTAATACAGTGTACTCCATATATTTGTCATTTGCAAATTCACTGACTGAATTTTTTCCGAACATATCCTATTTATTTTTTTCCTTCACAGAGTCCTCGACACATTGGGCGACGTCCTGTTCTCCACTAAGGCATCATCGCCCTACGACATCGCTGTGGTGCGGTCCAGAGAATGCATCTTGGACGTCATCATTCCTCAAATGGCTCACGAGTTCAACACAGGTTTGTTAGTCTATCACGAGCTTAAAGTTGAGGGTGTTTGCTGCAATGTGGAGTTATTGTTCATGTTGACCTTGTAAAGGGCATCAACATTTGCATCACATCATATTGAATAAAATGTTGAAAATGCGATTTGTTGTTATGGTGCAATTTGTGTGGTAGAGAACACCTCTGAAATTGAAATATATATATATATATATATATATATATATATATATATATATATATATATATATATATATATATATATATATATATATATATATATATATATATATATATATATATATATATATATATATATTGTCCACTCTGCCCACAGGTGAATCTGTGTTGGTGGTGGGCTATGGTGGGCTTGGTAGCCGGTGTGGCCCTTCGTTCACTTGCGGTGTCCTTTCCAAAGCAATCAGTCACCACAACCGTACCATAATGCTGCAGACCACCTGTGCAGTTCAGGCAGGGACCAGTGGAGGCGCTGTCATACGAGCTTCCACGGGAGAGCTTCTTGGTAATAAGCCTGCTGAAACAAAACTGAGAAGTGCTTTTTTTTTTTTTACCGAAATAGAAGTAAAAAGGACAAGTAAAAGCACAAATAGGGCTGGGCAATTCATCAAAATCAAATTGAGATTTCAATTTAGCCTTTACAGATTTTGAAAATTTAAATTGAAGCAAAGCATATGTGTTGTGTATTTGCAAGATCTCAACATTGTGAAATGTCCTTGAATGCACTATGTTAATCCTACTATTTTGCAGAGAATTGGACTGAATTCTGTTGCAAGTGGTGGTAATTTAGGAATGACCGATGCTCGCTGTAACTGAACAATATGCTTGATTACAATAATTTGCACTTTTATTTTGGGAGACAAAACAATGAATGTGAATACAATTTGAGCATGGCTTATCATTGCAGGCATCGTATCCAGCAACACGAGGGACTTGGCCTCTCAAGTAACCTACCCCCACCTTAACTTCTGCATCCCAGTGAGCACGCTGCGCGGGCCTCTTCTTCATTTTCGTCATCATGGGGACGTGAGGATGTTTGACGTGCTGGATGTCACAGAAGAACAAGTGAAAAGAGTGTGGAGGCTACAAGGTACATCGAGCAAATTGTAAATTGTGTTGCTGTATCATTAGGAACACTTGGACCTGCTTGTTTGGCACAGTTTATTCAATAAAAATAACAATGATTAGCAGAGAACACATTGAACACTTAGATGCAAATACTTAAGATTTATGGGAATTTGCTTTTCAATTCATGCTCATACTGCAATGTTATAAAACAAGATCTTGCTCAATCACGGTAACCCCTCTGCGCCACCCCTGGTTGTCATTGTTACGAATGCCCATTGGCCCTGTAGTCCACATGGGCGGGGTGCCTCATTTGTACAAGACAGATCTACTTACCCAAAACAAAATCATTTTGACTCAAATGTTATCAGTGCATCTGGGCTGTAATACTCTAACCTATTAAAAAAGTATTTCCTTTCAAACATTGAGTGTACAGATCAAGTGAAGGAAAAATATAAGCCAATTGTGAACATGTTACATTTTATTCTGTGATCATGATAACGTTTAATTTTTTTTTTTCAATTTAGTTGAAAGTCCGTGTCACTGTAGCTGATAAATGTGTTTTGGGGATCTTGTTTGCTCACCCATATGTTTGGATTTTCTCTGTTTCCTTTATCGCCGTGTTTGAAATATGTCAGCATATTAAAGCGCTCAAGTAATAATTGGCTGACAGGTTGCACAAAATGATTGGTCCCATTGGGTAACAGACACCGAGACATCTGCTTGAGCGGATCGCCCGCTCCCAGCACAACACATTTGCCGACGAAGGATCCACGCTGCACATAGTATCATTCAAGCTTCAAGATTTTTGACACTTTGAATATGGATGTGACATGAGCCTCAAGTTTCACATCAATGCTTTTCAAGGAAAAAGCATGTATCTCCAGTGGTGACTCATTTGTTATCTGGAAGAACCCCCCCACCCCATTTTAAAAAGATTTGTAAATACAATGAGACGGTTGAACATTCATACTCATTCATTAAAAAAAAAAAAATATATATATATATATATATATATATATATATATATACACACACACTGTGTGTGTGTAAATATATACTGTATGTAAATACAGTTTTTTTGCGACATTGAAGTTAATTATGGGTTCAGGTGGATTATCAACGAATTAACGATCAACAATGAAAATCTCTGTAGTTCATACTATGATGCGTGGACAAAATATTACTTTGTTACATTCAAAATAAAAATTCATAAGGTCCATCATTAAAATGTGATGATGTGGATAATGTGTGTGCTGGAATATTAGTCTATAATATTGGAATAATTTAAATCTGAGTAGTAAAAAAAGCATTTTATAAGTGCTCACTGCAATATGAGGGGAGAAAAAAATCATTCAATAAAATGAAGTTGTAAATTGTGAAAAACTTTATAAGGTTGCAATATTATGAGATAAAAGTCATAACAGGAGGAAATACAATTGGAATAGTTTGTTCTTTTGACTACCTACTAGCAGCATGAAGCAAACACGTAAACCACGCATGATAATCAGACCAAGACTCCAATGTACGGTGGCCTGCTGGGGTCACACACACTCATGTTTATTGAATGCTTATCATTTTCTTTTTTTTTCATAAACACAACAACCGACCCACACGACGTTACAATGTACACTCGTCGCCTAAGAAAAGAGGAGCCCTGGCCGGCGACCTCTCTTCTCGTACACAATGTGACTTGACGTTATTTACAAGCTTCGGAGTGACACATTAGGAATGAGACAGCACTACTGTCACATTGGAGCTGAAGCACAATGAGATGAGGACGATAAAGTCAAAGTCAATGTCCTCTTTATAATTGCCACTTAAAAAAAAAAAAAACAAGACAAAATGTTTCTAGTCTAATGAAAGCAACGAGAAAAGGTCGGCCATATTAAACTACCTGAAAGCTGCTCAAAATCTGCTTGAAATCAAACGTACGTACATGAGAATAGAACAAAGATTCACAAATATGAGGGACAAGCTTTTTTGACTGCACACCTCACAATTACTGATAGTGATATGTTCCCCTTTCGACATCCACCTTGGAAGTTTTCACCGTTTGTGTGTTTTTGAAACATGGAGATGGCGGTGGAAAAAGAGGCTTGCAAGGAGTAACGCTCAACCCTTTACCAAATGTAACCCTCGTCATCCGCCTCTCCCGCCTCGCTCTCTTCTTCCTCTGCCTCCTCCTCTCCACCTTTTTCTTCCTCGTCTTCCCAGACCACACTGCTACCAAAGTCGCCCGAATACGCAGCTTCTTCATCTACATATATTGGGATGAAAAAAGAAAAAGGAATCATGATTGCTATGACTTAAAAAAAATGCGTGCCAATATTTAACTCATTCACTGCCATTCCCGAATTTACTCAGTAATCGAAAAGCATGAAGTGGACCGCCATTCCCAAATTTGTTTGGGTTTTGGTTTTTCTTGTGGGGGGGCCCATAAAGTGCTGGTAAGACCTCTGGCAACATTTTCCTTTCCACGAGGGGGCAGCATTTGCCTTTTGTCCATGTAATAATAATAATAATAATAATAATAATAATAATAATATGTTTCATTCATAAGCGCCATTCAAAACTCTGAAGGTCACTTTACAGTCACAGGCTAAGTGTTTCCGTGGGTGAGCAGCGGCAACCACACGCGCCAGCATTCACTCAACCCGGAAGTAACTCAAATAGATAGAAAGCTTGCTCACTAGCTAATAGATAGCTAATAGCGAGCTAGATAGATAACTAGCCAGCTAGATAGCAAATAGAGAGCAAATGGAGAGCTTATGTTTATATAATTATATTATTGGTAATTATATACTCCATTTGAACCTATTTGATACTCTGATTTTATTTAGATTTTTTAAAAATGAATTTATCTATGTTTATATGAACACGCATGGTGTCAATGGGCTAATGTGGGCAAAAAAAAAAAACAAAACACGCATGCGGGGACAAGATGGATGGAGTGTAATCAATTGCTTAAAAAACTCGTCCATTCGTAAATACATTTTCAAGACATCTCCTCCTTTTCAGGATTGCGAGTTGCGAGAGAATAGCAGTCTTCACCATGGACTGGTCGCCAATTGATTAAAAGGCATGGATAAAAAAACATACAATAATTCACAGTTGCTAATCAATAACATAGCAATACCTTTCTTTTTTTTTGGGGGGGGGGGGGGGGGGGGTGTTCGCGCTTGGTTACAGCTTCAGCTGTTGTTAAAGCGCTATATAAATCCTTATGAATCTATTGTATTTTGTACAGCCGCCCCCATTTCAAGCTCAGTTAACTCCAGAACCAAATAAGATACGATCCATTTCGACCTTCAAATCATAGAAAGCCACAAGGAAGCTAAGCCTGTACTCGGTTTGGCAAGTAAATACTAGCTTAGTATTCATTTTGCTGTTGAAAGTCATGGTTAAAATAGGCAATAAATGGTGAGTCGGATAAAGTTAGTCGTAAGTCCTACTACACCGTACGTAGTTCCCAACCTTTTTTGCCCCACGGACCGGTATAATGTCAGGCAATATATTCAGGGACAGGCCTTTAAGGTGTATCCTGCTTCGCCTAATACATCCAACTATAATATATATGTTT